>NC_090935.1:552132635-552435665 GCF_040938575.1 Ambystoma mexicanum | reverse complement strand
AAGCCACACATAACCAAACATGTGCTGAACGCGAGGCCTCGTTTATACCTCCCCCAACCAAAGGTGGTCCTTATTCATCCACCTCGTGAGGGTGAAAGGCAGCCTCGGACTTGCTCGGGTTTCAAATCTGCGACCTGTAGAGAATCTACAGGTCGCCTCAGCAAGCGCTGCACCCACTGAGCTTCCCTTCTGGCTTGCATCATCGTGTAATCCCAGTTAACGCCCCCACCCTGTTTTCATCACTCGAAACAGATGGACCAATAACATACGCCAAATAAATGAATCCACTCTAAAAACTCTTTATCCTTCACAATGGCGCGGAATAATAAACGCATGCCAAACCCACCGACATGTCCCACGGCGAGCGGTACAAGTGGCGCGGCAGCCAAGAAAAGATAAAATGTCAGATAAACCATAACGCCCATTTCATTGCACGTGGCACGGCGGCCCAGTGGTGCCTAAACATTGAAAATTGCACCACATCTTACCACCCCTAAAGGTACAGGTTTGCACCGCGGCTGTACAGCAATCATTAACGAACGATCGTAGATTCAACACACACCCAGCATCCCATGACACGTGGCGCGGAGGCAGCGCCAACAGTTTGAAATATGTACGCACCTAAACATTCAAATAAGCTCCACGGCCTACAACCAAAACAGACGGGTTTGCACCGCAATAATTACCAGTGGCACGGCGGCCCCAACTATCGTATGTTATATAAACTACAACCCGCATTTTATTAAAAGTGGCGCATCGGCCACAACTATCGTATGACCAACTACAACCAACCACCAGCATTTCCTTGCACGTGGCGCGGCGGCCTCTTAAACATTTTAAGATGTATGCGTGCCAGAATATTAAAATCTCGCTAAAGAAACGTGCGTACGACTGGCGCGGCGGCCCAACAGCTATCGTACAATATGAAAAATTATTATCTTTTTAAAATGCCCCTTAGGTTCCGGACATTGGATTAGAACACGGGTCTCCCGGCATTACAAGCCCAAGCCCTTACCGCTTGAGCCACTGGCGGCTTTGCTAACAAAGAAGCGGGGACTGCTGAGAACCGAACTCAGGATCTCCTGTTTACTAGACAGGCGAGACAATTGGCGCTTGTAAAGGCTACAAACCCCCCTGTACAGAGCGCTGCGGTTTGGTTCGAACCCCCAACCAATTTAGATAATAATTTCGCACTTCTATGGTGCTGTGAACCCTCGGATCTTTGTGCGCTGTCCCACCACTACCCACGGTGTGTGGCGCTCCTCCATCGAGCCCGGAAGGACAAATGGCTGCCCCGCCGGGATCGGAACCCACGTCAGCAGACTCTGGCATGGATGTCAAAGCATTGCTCTACTCGCTGTGCCACTCGTCAGGTTAGATACTAATATTTTTGGGACTATTATAGTGCTATGAACCTTCTGGGTATCGGAGGATGCAAAAGTTTGAGTTTGGCCCGCCGGGATGCAAAAGTCTGAAAAGCTACTTCAAACACCAGAAATTCTTTGTTCACGAAATTAAACGCGGCACAGCGCCTTATATAAAAAGAGCCGGTCATGTAAGGCATCATTACTACCCTGATGCACGGCGGCCCTGTTAACATCCCAGCAGTTCGAAGGCCATCCTATAAACAGAAACCACATAAAAATCGGCCTTGAAATAAACGCGGCACAAACGCATGAGGCACACAAATGCGGCACGGCGGCCAATAAAGACAGAACATGCCTTAAACCGAAGAGCTAACCACTGGGCTACGGAGATCCTATCCGTTAAATCTTCCCCAGTGGATACACGAGGCCCGGTGGCCCTGATAAATGCATGCGGCGCTGATACAAACATAAAATGCGGCGCGCCATTATATAATCAGAACAACGCGGCACAAAAACATAAAATGCGGAACATAATAATCGGCAATACATCCCCTGGAGATAGCAGACAGGGGATTAGAACTCAGGTCCTCAGCACTCAAAAACCAAGGACTTACCACCTGAGCCACTGGAGGCTTTAGTACCCGAGGCACATAACTGCAGCACATCACTGCGGCACGGTGGCCATAATACAAACTACTTCAACAGACCCGATACGTGTGGCTCTTGAATATAAACGCGGCACAGCGCCTTAATAATACAAAGAGCCGGCCATGTAAGGCATCTTCATTACCCTGCTGCACGGCGGCCCTGTTAACATCCCCCGTTTCGAAAGCCATCCCATAACAGCCAGAACATGCCCCAAAACTTTCTTTTAGATAAAACCTTTCCTGGTGGCACATGAGGCACGGCGGCCCTGATACATGCACGCGGCGCTAATATTCACTGCGGCGGGCGAATGCGCCGCGGGACGCGGCATGGCAGGCGCCGCCCCTTAGTGGGGGCTGCCGGGCCAGAGACCTGCCCCCCCCCCCCCCCCGAGCCTCAGCTTCCTGGTGGCCCACGGGGGCGAGGGGGGGAGGGGCCAATTCACGAAGGCAGGGAGGGGGGGGTCGAGGGGGAGGGGGCCGCCCCGGAAGTGGCTGGGGGTACCGGGGATTGTTTGGGGGGGGGGACAGGAAGCCGGGGGGGAAGACCCTACAAAAGGGTAGGATCGTCGTAGGAACGATCACTTCCTCCGGCTTCCTGCCCCCCTCCCACGTGTAGCACCAGAAGTATTTGTTCGTGTTGCTGTTCCCAAGCAAGAAGAGGAAGTGTTCCAGCCAGAAGATGAAGGGTTCCGGTTTTATCGGGGTTCCAGCGGAGCAGTGATAAGGATGCAGCCAGGATGGTGCGTCGGGTAAGGAGCGGCGTAATAAGCTTGGCAAGGGCCAGTATTGGATAAAAGGTTAGTAGTACAGTCGGCTGGGTGTCGAGTTGCTGAGAGCAGGGGGTTCCAACAAGTTATTGGGGAGCATTGAACTCCCACTGTTTCCTGCTGTACGTCAGGTATGCCGGGCCAAATGGTACTAGTGTACGGGGTTGCCTTGCGACATGGGGTTAGCCAGCAGTCGGGTGACCTTGGGTGAGAGGGGCTGGCAAGGTTGGGCAGTAAGGGGACACACTAGTTTGCCGTTACCCAAGCCGGCCTGTGTTTACAAGGATAGACGTGGTTATATTGTAGGCGTATGTCTTTTTGCGCATGTCAAGGCGGATTATCAAAGGCCCAGACAGGTTTGTCATGGTGGATTGCACCGGTGCCGCGCTTCCGGGCATTCAGGGGTTAAAGTGGCCGCCGTGCTGCATAGGAAATGCTGAGAGAGGATCTGCGGTTCAGGTGCGTTTTGCAGAGTTGTACGAATTAGGTAGTATGCGTTTTGAACGTCGATTTTGTCTATTATGGTTAATGCAGATGCAGCACCCTGTTCCGCTTTTCGAACGGAACCCTCTTCCTCCGGCTTCCTGCCCCCCTCCCACGGGGGCACAAGAAGAAGCATGGTAAGTTGGCCCACAGGGGGGATCCGGACAGCGCTGCTCGGCGAGTCGGGGACAGTCTAGTCCACAATAGCGCCGAAAGCGGGTGTGTCTAGGCTCTTGTGTTATGCCACTGGCGGGAGTTTGCAATGAATGCTTTTAATCCGGGATTATAGCGAACTGCCCCTGGGGGTGGGGGGGTCTATTTGGCGGACATTCGTTTGGCAAAGAGTGGGTCGGTGGGCTATGGGGGCGTCGGGGGGGGGGGCAGAGCGGGAGCGATGCAGGGACTGGGAAAGGTAGAGGGAAGAAAGAAGGCACAAAGCCTCTGATGGATAGAAGGACCTGATTGGTTTGGGGAGTGAAATCGTGGGATGCGTGGCCTCAGGGTCAGTGAGTTAGTGGTCCTGGTGACAGCGCCTTATGCGATGTGCGTTAGCCTCTGCGCTTTTCGTGACTGAATCTCGGGGGTTATAAAAAAAAAAAAAAAAAAAAAAAAAAAAAAAAAGTTTAAAGTGCGCTGTGACCCGACCTTGTTTCTTGGGGACGGTCAGCCCACGTTCAGTTCATCAAGGGCTCTAGATGTGACTTTACCAGCCAGCATCGAAGCCCAGCCGTGTTGTCGCTTTGGCGCTGAAAACCGGCGGTAGCCTATGTCTAGGCGCTGTGTGTTTTCAGTTACGCGAACGCAGGCCCAGAGGGAAAAAGCGATTTTTCTAAGGGTGGCATGCATTTGGCTGAGAGGCTCAGGAGGGGCGGATTAGTGCCACTTTCGGGGGCTGGAAACTGTGAAGATGCGTCTGCAGGCGCTATGTATCTGACCTTACTCGCGCGTGTCGTGCTAGGGGCTGGTCCGTTGGGCGAGGCCTGCTGCTTGATTCTGATTGCATGGCATGAAAGGTCGTGGCCCCCATAATGTATTATTTTGAATGGGGAAATGTTTTGTTATAAAGCGCTTGTGCATGGCATGAAAGGTCGTGGCCCCCATAATGGATTATATTGAATGGGGAAATGTTTGTTATAAAGCGCGTGGAGCCTGCGTTGAAACGCGTGCGGGTTATTCTTGTGTTGTCGATATCTCAGAGTTCTTGCATGTTATTGCTGCGTCGGTCCCCTGCCTCTCTGGTGAAAAGTAAACGCCGGAGACCGATTCGTGGAATATTTGCCCGGTTCAGGGTGACAAAAATGCACTTTGCACGGTTACATGAATCAGGGGTTGTGTCGGCAGTGCAGGGTCGGTTTGGACCGGGCAAGTGTTCCATGAATTGGAACTTGGGTAATCTGGGGAAGAGGCAGGGGGTTCTAAATAGGAATCCGGGTGCATATGTTATGTCAAGACATGCATTAATGTGGTTAGAGGTATATATGTATAATGTTGGGTCTATATGTGTAATGAAGGGGATTGGATATATGTGTATGGTGAAGGGACATGCCATTACTATGTACTTCAATGAGATACGAAACGATATTGTTAGCATCTTCGGAGACATGCCCCGCGCTTCTCGGCGCTGGATATTTGGCATGTTACGATAACCCTGCTTTTCATTGTGGGTGAAAGTTTACTCCAGGGGAAACTCGTACCCCACAGTCCAGTAACCCTCTGGAATATCTTTCCTGCTGCCACTCGGGGTGTGTTTGTATACAACGAATATGGGAACGGAAAGAAATATCCATCTAGCGCCAGCCGAGTCGCATCAAGGCGCTTCCTCGCCTCAAAGGAATATTTAAAAGCGCATTTGGTTTGAGTCTCGCACTTTTGGGGGACTTGGGGGACTTGGGAATGTGGAGTGCTACTCCCCTTACTAACTTTGGGGGGACATGCGGAAAAGGGGTGTGGGGGGGCACTGCACACATGCACGGTGTCGGGCAATACGGGGATTCCTGAAAACCTGGACACGAAGTCTGTTTTAGCTCTCGGTCTGGGTGCTCTCCTGCCATAAACTCCTTTGCGAGTCTTGTAGGCGCATACGAAGCACTATACTAATAACAGGTGTTGTTATCGCCTCATAGCTGTTAAAATAAAAGACTTTCCAAAGGGGTGCTTTTGTAAATAAAGTGCGCAGCTAATGTCTTCCAATAAGAGAGCGTTGATGGGCAGCCGGGCACGAATTCAATGCCGACAGTGGGTTTACGGGCGTAAGGTGCACCGGCTAGTCGTGATTGCAATCAGGGAGCGGGCCAAGGGTCCGCAGGCGGTCAGGAGGTCAGGTACAGGCCCTGATCTGCCCGGTGGGACAACCCGCCCCAGCAATGGTTGGAAAGCACGTGGCGGGGTAATTTACATGCGTTTCCCGGGTAGGTTGGAACGGGGGTGAAAATGCGGCACATTAGTGGCTGCGTTTTCTAGCAAGTCAACAACGGCGCAGCTTAGACTAGCAGTCTGGTAGCCTAGTGGTCAATGTCAGCACCCCTCCATCCAGCAGTCTTGAGTTCAAATCCCGCTGAGGGAGGACAGATCTTTTTAAAGCTAGAATCACCAGGTTTTCGGCAGGTCAGATAGCTCTGCATGTTACTGTGCCTAAGTTGGTGTCGTTGAAGAATGGAGGTGGCATCGGGAGCACGTAACTTCCACCCTCAGCACGGGATTTAAGATTCTGTCGTGCACCGGGGTTGTTTGAGTAGTACGGATGGCACACTAGTGTGCGCAGGGGTTGCTCTGCAGGGAGACGTTTCTAGTAAGGAGCCACGTTTCCAGGGGACCGCTATGGGTTATGACATGGGCCGGTAAGTATCAGCAATTGATCCCGTGCGGGTCTCGGATCCCCACGTGGCGAACAGGGGAGTTATAGAAGTGACCAGCCCATACGCCAGCCTTCCCCAAAGCGCTTGGAAGTTGGTGCGTGAATATAAAACCATTAGGGGTTTTTCGTGGGCATAGTGCTTTTCACCATTCGGGCGCTTGGCACAGGCATGATGTTCAGAAGTGTGTGGCGTATAAGTACGGGCGTGTCAGGATGTGCATCTCGATACTCACCTCGAGTATGGGCAACCGTTTGGAATTTACATGTGCTAATATAGCCACTGCGCTGCGCAATGTTGTTAAGGAATATAAGCTTCAGCAGAGCTTGCACGGCGGGTTGGTTTGTAGCATCATTTTCTAGGTTACACGCCCTCCCCAGCCCACTTCTATGGTGCGGTTAGGTATGCGAAGGCGCGTGGGTGTCCAGCGCGAGGGAGGGCCCGGCTTGGATTATACGGATCCTCTCATCCAGGCAAGCAGTTTGGATGTAACTGGGGGTGTGACAGTGTATTTTAAAATAAAGGGGCAGTCTGCGTGGGGCAACGATTAAACGGATGTTTGGATACTGCTTAAGAATCCCGGTAGGGCTAGTGGGAACGGAACCCCCACTGGAGCAGGGTAAATAAAGGCATGATTACTAGGTGCGCAGGCATAAATGATGAATAATGGAAACAGTCACAGCAGTATGCAGGTTGGTGCATGTCGTACCAATTGCGGGGGGGGGGATATGGCACGTAATATGCGCTCTGTAAAGCACTGTTACTACTTCTTTTCGTACACTTTAACCACCGGAGGGGATATAAAAAGGGCAGCATCCACTCTCGTTAAAGGGGTCAAACACCAGTGTGGGGCCAGTCAATGTTTCAGGTGGATATTACGTTGGAGTTTAAGGGAAAAAGCGCAATGCGGAGGAGGGATTTCAACAAGGGGACTGTCCACAAGGGGGGGGCGTGTTAAGGGGGGGCCGATTCCTCACTGTGCGTCCCCCCTCCCACAAACATTGACACGCTAGGGTATGTGTAACTTTCTCATTCCTACCAATCGGTCTCCTCTATCCATACTCAAACATGTCTGCATTCGGCGAGCACTGGCCACGATGGCTCGGGTGAGGGTAGGAGATGCAGGAAGGAAAAAATGGGGGAACTCTCTGCCGCCGGCAGCCCGCAGAGAGTCTTGGAGGAGTTACATTGCGATCCCTGTAGCAAAGCGCTGTCAGGCCCATAGGGGAATGCACAGCCAACAGATTAGACCTTACGGCGCCCCAGGAGTACTAGACTCAGGGGAGGCCCTGGGAAAAGGGGAGGGAGATAGGGGTCTTGGAAACTATTCCGAACCCAAAAGAGAGGGCCGGGGGGGGATCAAAAGAACGAAGCTCAAAATACAACAAAGGTATACAAGGGGAAGCCCCCCGGGGGGAAGGAATTGGGGGATGAGGGTCTCGAGTAGAGGCTGTGTTAGAGAAGAAGTTGGGACTGTGAGTCTCAGTAGTATGGGACACTAAGACATATGGACATCGCAGGACGATGACTTTTTAGGCAGGGAGAAAGTGGTGGTGGGTCGGCACCGGAGGGCGGGGCCGGCCCGGTGTATGTATGTGATGTGGGGACACTGTCGGTGGTGTCTGTATAGGAACTTGCCAGGCGCCAAGGTGCGGCCTGCGTTAGATAGAAGGGGAACTGGGGGACGCAGAAAGGGGAGGGGGCGGGCAGAGCTGCAGTTTGGGTCAATGGACCAAAGTTAAGAGGAGAAACAAACAATATGGATGGGGGCAAGCGGCAATCAACGACAGATGAACACGGGGTAGAGAGAAGATAGACAGGGCCGGGGTACCCCAGAGGCGACTGCACGACGCCGACGGGGAGGGGGTGGGGGGCGACCCTAGGTAACCTCACACGGAGTAGAAGAACCTGTGGTGTGGTGAATTACGGATCACATGTAAGATAACTCCAAGACTTTATGCAAAATAAAGCTGCCGTGGCATTAACATTTCCAATTGTACAACTTGTCTCCGCCTATTATTGAGCGCACAGGGAATGTGAAGGAGGGTAGGCCGGCACGGGAGAGAGGGTGGGGGGCGGGACCGGGGAGGGGCGGCTGGGGGGAGGTGCCGGCCTACACAATACCGGGGCTACTGGTGGGTTGGGTGGTGGGCGTGCAGTGGGGGGAGGTGAATGGCGTTAGGATGCCCCCGCTACGGCGGGCGAATGCGCCGCGGGACGCGGCATGGCAGGCGCCGCCCCTTAGTGGGGGCTGCCGGGCCAGAGACCTGCCCCCCCCCCCCCCCCCGAGCCTCAGCTTCCTGGTGGCCCACGGGGGCGAGGGGGGGAGGGGCCAATTCACGAAGGCAGGGAGGGGGGGGTCGAGGGGGAGGGGGCCGCCCCGGAAGTGGCTGGGGGTACCGGGGATTGTTTGGGGGGGGGGGACAGGAAGCCGGGGGGGAAGACCCTACAAAAGGGTAGGATCGTCGTAGGAACGATCACTTCCTCCGGCTTCCTGCCCCCCTCCCACGTGTAGCACCAGAAGTATTTTCCCACCCGCCCTCCCTTTATGAAGAAATGTGTTGTAATGAATCTGCTTCCTTTTCAGGTCGCCCGGCGGAGTTACATTGCGATCCCTGTAGCAAAGCGCTGTCAGGCCCATAGGGGAATGCACAGCCAACAGATTAGACCTTACGGCGCCCCAGGAGTACTAGACTCAGGGGAGGCCCTGGGAAAAGGGGAGGGAGATAGGGGTCTTGGAAACTATTCCGAACCCAAAAGAGAGGGCCGGGGGGGGATCAAAAGAACGAAGCTCAAAATACAACAAAGGTATACAAGGGGAAGCCCCCCGGGGGGAAGGAATTGGGGGATGAGGGTCTCGAGTAGAGGCTGTGTTAGAGAAGAAGTTGGGACTGTGAGTCTCAGTAGTATGGGACACTAAGACATATGGACATCGCAGGACGATGACTTTTTAGGCAGGGAGAAAGTGGTGGTGGGTCGGCACCGGAGGGCGGGGCCGGCCCGGTGTATGTATGTGATGTGGGGACACTGTCGGTGGTGTCTGTATAGGAACTTGCCAGGCGCCAAGGTGCGGCCTGCGTTAGATAGAAGGGGAACTGGGGGACGCAGAAAGGGGAGGGGGCGGGCAGAGCTGCAGTTTGGGTCAATGGACCAAAGTTAAGAGGAGAAACAAACAATATGGATGGGGGCAAGCGGCAATCAACGACAGATGAACACGGGGTAGAGAGAAGATAGACAGGGCCGGGGTACCCCAGAGGCGACTGCACGACGGGGAGGGGGTGGGGGGCGACCCTAGGTAACCTCACACGGAGTAGAAGAACCTGTGGTGTGGTGAATTACGGATCACATGTAAGATAACTCCAAGACTTTATGCAAAATAAAGCTGCCGTGGCATTAACATTTCCAATTGTACAACTTGTCTCCGCCTATTATTGAGCGCACAGGGAATGTGAAGGAGGGTAGGCCGGCACGGGAGAGAGGGTGGGGGGCGGGACCGGGGAGGGGCGGCTGGGGGGAGGTGCCGGCCTACACAATACCGGGGCTACTGGTGGGTTGGGTGGTGGGCGTGCAGTGGGGGGAGGTGAATGGCGTTAGGATGCCCCCGCTACGGCCATGATACAAACATAAACAGCGGCGCGCCATAATAAAAACGAACGTGCCCAGGAGACTCCCCACCTTGCATTAGAACTCAGGTCTCCAGCATAACAAGTCCAAGCTCTTACCACTTGAGCCACTGGTGGCTGTGCTAAACAAACATAAAATTGGGAACATATAAATCTGCTTTCCGTACACGCGGCACAGAACTGCAGGACGATGGCCCTAATGCAGACCGAACCCTCCATAAAAATGCCTTCGTGGTAAAAAATCATTACGAACACACGAGGCACGGAGGCCCTGATATTAACTGCGGCCCTAGTACAAACCAAAACGCCACAAATTCCTTTGTGGTAAAAATTCCTTTGTGTACCCACGAGGCACGGCGGCCCTGGAATTAATTAATTTAAAAATCAGGGGACAGACGCGAACCGGCGACCCTTTCCATACCAGCTACAACAATTACAGCCTGTGCCACGCGATCGGCTATGCAGCACTCGGCGGCCCTGAATTACCTAAGGCAACACGGTTGACCTCCCCAGTTCGGCGCGTCCCCACCACGCAATCCATAATTTAAAAACAAAAGGAGATTGTGAAGGGGGGGATGAATGACGGTCGGCCCCAGCGCTGAACGGCGTATGCATCAGCAGATACTGCATTCCTCGGGTCCGCTCCAGCTGGCGCGGCGGCCAGCGAGCAGACCCTTCTCCCCTCCCCCCGATACTTACCAACTCCGTTGATTAACACTAGGCGGGAGCTGCAGGAGCTCTGGACATTGAGAAGTTCAGAGAATAATGACGTCGGTAGGTTTTCCAATGTCTGCGGAATGTTTGAAGCATGCAAAGAAGGTTACTTTCTCTAAGGAAGAGAATGTCAGTATGCTGGGGGACGTCGCAGCGAAGCACCAAGTGGAATTATCGAGCGCAAACGGCTGACGCATACAGACAAGGAAGAAACTTCGCAATATGGAAAAAGGATCAAGGTGGCTGTTTTGGAGGATGGCGTTAATGTCGGGCAGACTGATTCTGCGACAAGCAGTAAATTTAGTTTGGAGGACGTCTCTCAGCAACAGCAGGACATAGATGAAAATAAACCAGTAATGAAGTGGGCGCACAACAAGTGCAAGAGATAAAGGTGCATGCAAATAGCTGTTGGAAATACCATGACAGGGGCGCTGCTTTTATGCCTTTGAAGAACTCGATTCCCATTGGGATGCAAAAATTGGGACATTGCCTTGCTCGTGGTGCATTAATTGGAGAAGAAGCAGACGCTTCTATGGTTGTGTTGGAAGAGTTAGAGCCAGACTTTTTAAAGTTTTTCAAAGAACCGACGTTTATAATAGGAACACTGAACATGGAAGTAGTAGATGTGATGTGAGGCCTATGTGAGAGTGGATGAAGAGAATGGAGAGGTTAATTGTCGTGGACTCTGTCAGTTTACATAGAATGAAAAGTAACATGATGCAATAGAATAATCAGAAAATTATTCCACAGGTTGTTCGGGTAATTTATGGACTATGGAGATGTTTTGTAAAATTAAAATACATATAAAGTAATTGCACAACAGTACAATTTGGTGTGTGTGGCGAGTGCTTCATAGAGTGAGTGATGGCTCTTCAAGTAGTGTGAAAAAACGCCAGTTTTGGAGAGGGTGTAATGGGAAATAGCTACAAGTTTTTGAAGGGGGTGTGTCCCCGGCAATCGCCACAGGTTTTGGAAGGGGTTTTAACTCGGCAAAGGCCACCCGTTTTTTTTTTTTAATTTTTGGAGGGGGGATTTGACCCCAGCAATGCCACTGGTTTTGGAGGGGGTTGGGTACTCCGGCTACGACCACACGTTTTACAGTGTTGAAAGGGGTTTGTAACTCGACAGAACTGTCAAAGTTGGTGAAGGGGGTTTGGAACCCGACTTGTTGTCAAGTTTGGATGGGGGGTCTAGGAGGACTTAGTATTAGGATGTTAGATATTCTGTAATTGCAATGGGGTGGTTCTCTGTTCACAAGATAAGCTGGTCGGACGCTTTGCAGTCTGTGGTATCTTGATGGTTCGAGGGATCCGTTGATAGCCTATTGTGGAGGAACATGGTATGGTGTAGCAGGTAGACTAATATAGGGGATGTGGAGGTTGGTATATGTTTACACTAAATTGTGGAAATGGTGTTGGTACACTATTGTTTGGAGTTATGGTGGTGATGATGGTTGTATGCAATGTAGGATTAGAGGTCTGTGTGATGATAGATTGTCAAGTGAGTTGTGTCATTGGATATTGTTTTGGTTGTGACAAATGAATGGGGAGCTGGTCTTCATGGAATGGTCCATATGCAGGGCCCGCGTTTTGCAAGCATGTGATGGCAAAGATGGTAGTGTGCACAAATAGGTGCATCTTTTAGCGGATGTTGTGTGGGTGGGAGCTGTCCTTTAAGGGATTTCTCTCAGTTTCTTAAGAAATGGTCTGAGTGGTTTTAAGAGCTTTTGTTTCTTTTAGGGGAATTGGAGTTGGGTGAAATGTTACTTTACGTGTTTTTTTATGAAGGTGTACTATGCTCTTTTAACCTATGTTTTTTTATGCATCAAAGGGGGGAGATGTGTAGTGATCTGCATAGTCAATAGGTATGGAATGTGGAACTGGTTGGAATGCTCCCTGAATCTAGGTTCCAGAGTAAGAGTTGGAGAGACTGGCCTAGAGTGAAGGGGGCTGGTGGATGTTGTCTCATGTACAAGACTTACTTCATATAATAACTTTATGCCTCTATCCTGTACAAGAAACAAAGTAAAAGACACTTACCAGCGGCCTGCCTCTGAACTCCTTTGTTCCTAACAATGATCTTTACATCGGACCCAAAGCTAAGGCAGGCAATCGGGAGGGTGGGAACACAAAGGCTGCAGGTGAAGGGTTGTGGGGGACCTATTTGTGCGAGGGACACTCTTGACATTTTCAGAATGGTGCATGAAATACGGGCTCCCAAAGAGGCTGTTCCTGGCATATGGAGCAGTAGTTAACAGATTAGCGGAGCTATGGGAGGGAATACCTGATGAACCACTGGTCAGCCCGTTATTGCAAGTACTACTGGAGCTGGCAGGGGGGAGTCCAAAAATCTCTTGCATCTATAAGGCCCTACAAGAGGAAGTACAAGGGGAGGAACTGAAGGTGAAGAGTAAATGGGAAGAGGATGGTGGGTCGCAGATATCTGAAAAGGAATGGATAAAGATGTGGGAGCAGGTTCGGAGGGTGTCGCGGAACATAAGATTCCAACTAATTCAGTTTAACTTGTTGCACAGAGTATATGTGACTCCAACCAGGCTCTGAGCGATGAAGGGGACTCTTAGTGACGAGTGCCCGAGGGGTGGGAGGGCCTGGCGGGATACAGTCATATGGTAAGGCAATGCAGAATTATAGCAAGATATTGGGAAACTATGGTTAAAAGGGATAAACTAATTGTTAGGTACTAGGTTGGAGAGCAACCCAAGAGTATGCTTTTGGGGAATACTTTCGGAAGGGAAGAGACATCAGTCACAGAATAAGTTAGTGAGATTCCTTCTGATTTTAGCATAGTGCCGAATGGCTATAGCTTGGAAGCAACCACAAGGCCCGTACGTGATGCTGTGGGAGATAGATGTTCGTAGATGCGGGATGGCGGACTTGGAAATACTTCAGGCTAATCGTGACCTGGCAGAAGAGGAGGGGATAACAGCAGAGAGGTCAGATGTTGAATGACCTACGCATATCAAAAGATCTGAGACCACCATGCGACAAAAGGGAAGTGGGAGGAGGGTTGTAAGGGTGAGGGGAGGGAAGGGGGGGAGAAATGCCACAGAAAGAACTCCGGAGGGATAAGGACTATCAATCGGTTCATTTTTCAAGGGGGAAAATGGGAGAGGGTTAATGGAGAGAAGGGGGAGGGGGCAGGGAGTAATCGGTACAGGGGTTAATGGGAGCTCGGTCAAACGTGAAGGGGTTCAGGGGAAAAGGGGTTTGGGGGAAATAGGATTTTAAGTGCGTTTATCTGTTTCATTGCAAATGCCAATAAAGAGTGCTTAAAAATGAGGTGTGCTATGCTTCGTGTGTTATCACTCGCCTGCCTCCCTGCCCCTTTAGAAACAAGATTGGTCTGTGCTAATATTTGGTAGGAGTTGGTCTAGGTGGTTCGCTAAGACCTTGCTATAGATCTTAGCGTCAACATTCATTAGGGCGATCGGCCTATATGAGCCGCACACTGTCGGATTTTTTTCCCCTTTTGGGAGCAGGACTACTTTTGCCTCTTCCATGGACAAAGTCATTGGTCCCGTTTTCCCAAATTCGTTGAAGAGTAACACCAGGTGTGGAATTAAGGATTCCCTGAAGGATTTATAAAACTCTGAGGTGAATCCATCCAGGCTGCCAACTTGATGGGTAGTGCTATTATGGCCCTACGCACCTCTTCCGTCGTAATGTCTTGTTCTAGGTTCTCGCTCTCCTGTTCTGGTATTCTTGATAATGCACTGTTCTCTATGTATCCCTCCTGTCTTTGCTCCGGCAGGTTGTCAGAACTGTGAAGTTCAGTGTAATATCTAGCAAATTCTTGATAGATGCCAGCTGTGTCCGTGCTCATGTCCCCTCCCTCCAGTTTTAGCTTTAGTATAGTGTTGGTCTTCTCTTCCCTTCTTAACATACAAGTTAGGATCCTGTCCGCCTTATTAGCTTTAATATAGTATTTTTGTTTGAGGAATAGTAGGGATCTTTCTGCTGCCCTAGAGTTTGTTATTTCCAATTGATCCCTTATGTTCCTGTATTCCCTTCTTGTGTCTCCGCTCGCTCCCACTCCCATCTTGGCCATAACCTTCTTTAGTTTATCCTTCAGATCTTTTTCTAGAAGTCCTAATCGTTGCTTTGAACGCATCCCACCTCGTCTACAACAACGTATCCCTCCCATTGTTATCCTCAAAGAAGCCAGTTATCCCTGCCCTAATCTCCTCCTTTAAGATGTCCTTAAACAGGTAGGATGGGTATCTCCATTTAAAAAGTCCCCGGGGTCATGGGCGCCACCTAATGGTCAGGGTCATTGGAGTGTGGTCTGACAAGGTAATTGCTCCCACTTCCATGTCGGACACCAGTCCCACCAGCGCTCAGGATGACCATATATATATATATATATATATATATAATCTGTGGGTGTGAGTAGAACGTGTACCTCTCCTTTTCCCTCCATACGTCTACCATTGCTAGCCTTTCAATTTTCTCTAATAGTTCTTTCAAGGGTCTACCCTGCCCACCAAGGGTTTTCCTGCTTCTGTCCTTTTCAGGGTCCCATGCCATGTTAAAATCCCCCATCAGGACTATAGGGCCCTTGACAAATCTTTCCAGTTTGGCCAAAGATTTTTGAATAAAGCCATCTTGCCCAGTATTAGGTGCGTAGATAGTAGCAATCGAGTATCCATCCCTTCGCCCCTTTAAATTCAAGGCTAGGTATCTCCCTTGAAAGTTCATCTCGCCATCTACGACTGTGAGATCGAGATTATTAAGAAGGGCTATCAAACCTCTGCCTTTCTTGACCGTATCATTGGCTTGTTGTATTTGATTATACCCCCATATTCCCACCCTGTCTCTGTCCCTGCTCTGTACAGCTATTACATCTGGCCATTCCCTCCGTATAAAACTTTCCAGCCTTTTCCTTTTCAAGGGAGAGTTCAACCAATTAATGTTCAAGGAGATGATGCGCAACCTCCCCTACTTATCCATTGGTATTGTACGTTTTTATCGTACCTAAAAGTTCTTATGTACAAAAAGACCTAAAAATGCTACCAGCAAAGGTTCGAACACCAAAAGTTTGAACCTTTGGTGGTAGCATTGTAGTTAAGTATAAAAAAATGTAAAGAAAAGACAGCTGGGGTGTCCCCCGCAACACCCCGCTCACTATACTGTGTGGTATAGTGAGCGGGGTGTTGCGGGGGACACCACTGAAGCACACCCGAAAAAATAAAGAGAAAAAAACGGGGACAGCCCGCTCACTATACTTTGCAGTATAGTAAGCGGGTGTTGCGGGGGAAACCCCTGCAGTCCCCATAAGGAAAAAAAAAAAAAAAAAGGACCCTGCAGTGCCGGTTCCCGATCACGGAAGTGAAAGGGAACTGGCGCCGCAAGGACTCGGCGTGGAGAAAAAGGTAAGTAGGGTATGTTTATGTTGCGTGTGTGGGTGGGGGGGTGTCGTGGTTATGTTGTGGGTGGGGGGTATGGGTATGTAGGGGTTGTGTATGTGTGTTCGCATGGGAAATGTGCAAACCTTTGGTGGTTCGCACATTTCTCATGCAAACTTTCCAGCCGCGGGAAAAACAGCCGCAGTCGGATCACGTAGATCCTATCCATTGTCTTGGGAGTCACCTCGTTTTTCCTGCTTCCTCAATGGACCTTGTTCCGATCCCCTCTGCCTCCCCTCCACCTCTTCCTCCCCCACCCCCTTTTCTCACTCCGCCCCCTCCGTTGGGTGGACTCAAGCTCCCCCCCGAATTGCCATCTCCAGGATTGAGCCCCTTGCTACCCCCAGCTTGTGCAACTGCAGATTCTCCCAAACCCATTCCCGATTCCACGCCCTGCCCACCCCATCCCCTCAGAACCATCTCTGTAGCCCCTGTGGTCACCATCCCCAGGCTTGCCTACTGTTTAGCCCCTCTTTCCTCTTAGTTTGTTTCATCAAGTTGTGGTCTTTGCCAGTAGGATCCCCTCTCCTGTCGTCTTCGGAGTATTTATTGTATGAACTGTATTTTAATGTCGACAACTTGCTGCTATTTTACTGTGCATACCGTTTAATGGATTTTATCAGAATACAGTTATTTTGATGATGATGATGACTAGATTCTTTGTCGTCTTCTGACCGGTTCGGCAATGGCCCGTGCAGTTCTGATATGCTCACAGCTGTTGTACCTTTATTTATTGGATATTAGTAAGGCGCCTATACAACAAATGTTTCAAGGCGCCACACGACAAAAAGGGGGGTGGGGGACAAGGGAAAAAAAGATAACATTAACGGTTCTACTAGGCCTTGTGACATTCAGATTGTGCCAGTACAGAACCAAGAAGTGCGGGGGGGGGGGGGGTTTCCCCCAAATGCGAAGTGCTAGGGTGGGAAGGAGAGTGCAGGGCAAAGAGGAGAGAGTACAAGTGAAAGGGAGTAGAGCAGGGGACCAAGAGGGCCACAGTGGCTAGTTGAGTGCTAAGGGGAGGTCAGGTGGGCAAGTGCCGGGGCTTGCATTGGGTGCAGCAGGTGAGGGTCCCCATGCTAAGTGCGAGGGAGGGAGTGGACAAGTCAGGTGGGGCCTGGTGCCCTGTAGAACTCAGAGGGAAATCAGGCAGCCAGTGACTACGGCAGACGAGGGCATTAGCAGGGGCGGTGGAGAGGGAAGGACAAAGAGAAAAGGAGGGTCTTGCGGAGCTTCTGGAACTTAGGAAGATCCGGCTCAAGCCTGAGAGGGGCTAGGAGACCATGCCAGTGGAAGGCTCCTGCGGAGGAGAGAGAACTACCCCCACTCTCTGCTTAGAGAAGCGTCTGATCTGCAGAGAGTTGGACCAAAGGGCTCTAGCCGGGAGGTATTTAGGGAGAGAGAGATGGATCGAAAAGGAGAACCCAGCGAGTGAGGTGGCCGCATCAAAGCCCGTAAGGACGAACTTGGGCTTCGAGAGACTGCAGTGAGACATCTCCAAAATTAAAGAGACGAACAGCGCAGTGCCCGCTAAGCGTCTTCCGAGTCGGTTGGGAACCGGCGCAGTAGACCTGGAGGGACGGAAAGGTGGTGGCATGACCTGTAGCAGGTGGACTGAGTAGTCCAACAGCACTGAGACTGGCAACAGTAATTGGCCGTGGAGATAAGCATGTTGCAGAAGTAGCGTGAAAGAAGTTAAAGCAGAGAGAATGGACCTGTGACCCCTGACAGAGCTAGTGAAGAGTTCCCTGGTTGAAGGTATCTGGAACAATTAAAAGTCCGGGAGGGGGCCGGGAAGACTCGAGACTGTAAATCAGAAGTAGATGAAGTAGTGAATCACTTTGTAGGACAATTCCCTGAGTAGTTCCACAAGAATGTGGTGCTGGAGAATTGAGAGGGACACAGGGAGCATCTTTGTCATCCCTGTGGGCGTAGGATAAAGAGTATAAAGAAAACAAACTGTGTTGAAATTTCCTGGAAGGTACTACATGTTTTGTTGAAAACTATAAGGAACATTGGGGAACCAGCTACGAGAAGGGAGTCATTTTCCTAGCCCCACAAGGATCCTGTAGAACTGTTGGTTTGTTACAAAAAGCTTGGAACCTTAATGGAACTTTTACTTTGAGAAGACTTTACATTTTTGAGACACACTCCATCCAGGAGTGATTCTCCTGGGTCACGATCAGAACCCAACATTTTTTATTGTGTAATGTAGTGACAGTGATAGTGTAGGAGTTTAGGAATAAATAATATATTTCTAAATATGAAATTGGGGAGAGAGCATTTACATTCATTGCCTCAAACCCCAGTGTGTGCAGCATGCGAACATTACCAACTTTTATTCTTCAATAATGTATACATACAACAGATAAGGAACACAAAAACGTGCACATCTCTGTAGAGTGCTTACATTTGGAATTACCTTCCAAGAGTAGCATTTAAAAAACAACAAGAATACCAGTTATTTTCTTATATTGTTGAAGAGTGAACCTAAGTACCTTGTAATGTGTCTATGAATTTATTTTAGAAATTATTTGTCAGATTAAATTCACATAACCATGCCTATTTCTGATGTCTGTTGTTTTATGCAATGCTACAATTAAATTTGGTTAGGGTTGGAGGGCACAATTATTTCCAAATGAAAGAATAAATAGGCACCGGACTATGTTGAATACGTATTTACACTTTAATTTTCTTGAAATATTAGATAAAATATGCAAACAATATTTAAAAACATAACATACATTATTTAAAAAAAGGTTTGGGCTGTTCCAAATAGAGGATGTTTGAATAATAAAACATTCTTAAAATGTTTAAAGACTGATGTAATGTATACATGATTATTTAAGCATTAAAACTATCATTGAGATAGTTTCAGAAGTTGGTCCAGGACGCTCCAGGGAACATGTAAAAACTAATTACAAGATTTGGCTGACAGTCAACTTTCTGCTTTGACTTTTGAAGAAATGACACAGACTTGCGCAATATCATCATATTCATATGTCCTCTTTAGAAATGTGTCTGTTAGCCTTAGTCCAGAGACACTCTAGAATAAAAGAAAAAACATCATCAACATGCATCATTTTATTTACAAGCTTGAAACTAATTTCCTGCAGTAAATGTCATATCAAGAGAAGTTTAAAACAGTTTATCTAACACTCACTTGAAATGCTGTGGGTATAGTGCATCACTTACATCTGAAAGCATATGTTTATACAATTTGTATGTTTCACATCCAGACAGATGGGCATTGTATGTGGACTTTTAACTAAAGCCTATTAATACACAACACTTGCCAGAAATAAAGAATATTGGTGTTCAATGTCAAAATGTGCTCAGTGCATTCTCGTGTGGCTCTATTCAGGTGACAAGATTTGTACATTTGAAAAATAAACAGTTGTTCTGGATTTACTTAAGTGAATCCAGATTGAAGCAGATCAAGTATCCTGCATGGAATGAGTTCGATATCAGAACAATGAGCTGAAGAAGTTTCCAAAATTGAACTTATTAATATTTGTTTTATTGGCATTTTTACATATTGTGAAACCGTGTTCTTCAATGTAATGTTCCATAGCTGACAAATCAGTCAAAATTCCTACTCTTTCCTTCCCTCCACTCCTCCCAATGGGTAACCCCACTGGGTATAGGAAGTCATTTTCTTATGATCTCTCTTGGGTTTTACATTTCAGAGAAACTGCACATTAACATCCCTTTAACAGTTTCTTTCACTGAATTTCAATGGTATTATAGCTAAAGATGTTTCATGATGTTCCAGAATTGTATGCAAGTTATTAATAATTTCACTTTTAACATATACGAAAGAACTATAACTCTTTAACATGTTTTGAAGCACATACCTACGCGTGTTACCTTGAGTAGTACATGTTGGGAATGCAAATCATAGGGGAATTGCTCAACCATGACCCTAGCCACACCAAACCGCCCTCAATAGCCACTAGACCTAGCCTGGTGCAGTTCCCACTATACCATAACAGGACCACGGGCCACTGCTTGTGGCCACAAACTCTGGGGCATGGCCTTCAGAGATGTTGCCGGCCCGCAAAGTAACCTACAGTAGAGATTGGGCATGGTCTTTGGAAAAATAGCTAAATTGTGGGACCATGGCTACCGTTTGTGGCTTGCGACACTGGCCACACTCCCTGGGCCATGAGATTCAGTCATGTTGCATGACCCCATAAATCAACCCACAAAAAGCATTGGCCATGACCTGTAGCTTAGCCAGTGGTCGCTAGTCCTCAATAATCAGACTATGGGCCAATGTCCATGGCTTGCAGCCATGGTCAGTGGCCACAATCCGTGGGGCATGGGCTTCAGCCATGTTGCAGGCCCCACTAGCCATCTCAGATTAGACATTGAGCTTTGCCAGAGACTAGAACCAGTGCCCACTTTAACCCCAAAGCTGGTCCTCTTGGGACCACGGCCAGTTGCTAGATTGTCCGGGGCATGGGTTTTATCACTATTTTTGTGCCTAATTGTTTTACATTTCAGTGAAATAAAGTTAATTCAAACTATACAAACAAACCTATCAATAAATATACAGCATATTAACAAATCTGATAGCAGATATTTTAAAAAGAAATATACAAAAGCAAAATAGTAACACCTAATTTCATAAATTTGTAAATACATGTTTAACTGCATAGGTTAAAATATTCCTTCAATCAATTATACATTCACTATTGGGTTCATGGCAGGGGTAATCCTCTTTGATATTGTTCCACAATTTAATAATTGCAAAATGCCAGATTATTGCCTTTTAAGAATCATACCTGAAAAATAAGGTGATCTTGTTGTCTTAATATTGTGGACAAATGTGAGATACCTCAAGTATAGCTCCCCAAGCTTATTGCAAGATGTCAAGAGATGCCTAATTGTTTCTAATATATCTGTCAAAAGACACACATAAAAAGAGTGTTTTTTTCCTGGGTAAACCATATTGTGGAACTAATACTGCAAGGCAAGGTAGTGCATTAAATCGAAGCATCATAAATTTACGTCTGAATGCATAAAAGGTACATTTTATTAGGTACCTCTGTGGTTTATTACATTAGAACATTACTGTGATATATTCTTGTCGCTGCTTGAGCTTGCGAACAGCCAGTACATTTTTTATATAGTCCCATCGCCTCACCCTGTTAATCATTTCCCTCCTTAAAGTGCCATAGCTTAACCCCATACAAGATTGAGTGCTTAAAGTGTCTATGAATTTCTTTAGGTGACTAACCATTTTCATAGGGCATGAGACAGTTTTCGATATTCTCACTAGTAAATGATTTAAGGGGATTTCATCTATGGCAATACTAATCAGAAAAAGTGACCTTTTTAGTTTTGATAATGCACTTGGTGAATTTATACCAAGTTCAAGTCTTATCGTTTGAACCTTGTTGGAACTTGGCAATCCTAGTGTTTTATGCCAGAATATGCCCTCTAGACAGTCAAACCACTATTGACTATTAAGGGAAGGACATTCTATTCCATATAGCAAGGATGGCATACAGCTTTGTTTACATATTAAAAACAATCCACCATAGCTACAAACCTCCATAGCAACAGGTAAGATCTTTAATTTTGCCAGCTTTGCAAAGGAATTTGGTACGTCTGAACCCCAGGTCCATCTGGCACTGCTGCTTACTTGCTACATTCACCCTCAAGTAAGTGGCCACTCAAATTCCTATCCCTGAATTGTCCAACTTTTAATAGGGGCTGCTTGTCCTCTCTTAAATGTGCTGGGTTTTCTTTAGAATTATAGAAATATTTGAATATGTAATTAATGTACTTGCCACTCATTTCATGCCAATGCTTGTGTAATCTAATAAAACAATGTCATCAGCATAGCCAATCCATTGTATATGCTGCCTAGCTACAGTTGGTGGCAAGGCATGTACTTGTTTTAAAAAACAGTCATATCGGCTATTTACAAATTAAAAAGTAGGGGTGAGAGTACGCACCCCTACATTAGTAGCAATTGACTTAGAAAGTTTCCCAGTGCTATCCAGATGGATCTGAACTGTGGTGCTAGTATAAAACTATTGAACCCATTTAAGAAGGCCTATTGGAATTCCCCAAATGATAAGCTTGTTCTCGAGGAGTAGCCTGTCCACTTTATCAAAAGCATGGCTATAATCGACAAAATTAATATACAGAATAAGGCTCTTTAGAACAAGAATATTATGACTAGTTGAACAATTTTTCTTAAAACCTGTCTAATATGTGGAGGAGTTTATTAGCCACTGACCATTTGTAGAGTATCTCACAAACGATGAAGGTAAGCATCTTATCCCCTTCTTATGGACTGGTACCAATATAGATTTAGACCACGAAATAGGGAATACTCCCTCAGTTAGTATTATATCAAACAATATATGTAATATATTGGTACCCAAATGCACAAATTCGTTTTTATAACAGCATTAGAGAGACCATCGGCGGCAGGTGCTCTCGAATGTTCTAATTTCTTTATAACCGCCACAATGTTGTCTTCCGTTATGTCAATGTTGGGTAGATCATATTGATCTAGGCTTAGCCCTGTTGAGCCCAAAGTTTCACGATAGAAAGAGTGATTTAAAAAAGTCAGCCACATTTCTTCATCTATTGGATTTGACTATGCACTAGACGATATACCAACATTTCTTGATGTCATTATGTAGCGCATTTATCACAAGCTGCCATTTTGATGCCTCGTTAGCCAGTTTTTATAACTGGTTTTTAATTGCCGGATTGTATACCCTAGTCTATGCAAAATCTGATTACTGCTTTTAATTGACCATTTGATTTTGCGTTTCATCGTGCATTTCTTAGAAGCAATTAGGGCATTGTACATGCTCTTTTTCTCTCCACTTGATCTTAAACAAGACCAGAGTCTTTATTGAACCACAAATGACTGGCCAGTGAATACATCTAGTCATAAAGGTCCTCAAGAGTCAGTCCATAAATGGTATGTTGTTATAACTAAGGCAACCAGCTATATGCGCATTAATGGCTCAAATTCTTTTGGGTGTGGAAAATTATATTTTTGCCAGTGCCAATTGCTGTGGTGCCCAATTTGCTCTCAATGGATTTTAAAATATAGCCTATTTTAGCATGATCACTTTATGTGGTTTTCTCGGTAATCAGAATGCACCTATTCATAATCACTAAAAGTTTCCAAAAAATAATCAATCCGGACCGATTTCAAGCCAGCGTCCCATGTAAGATTTCCTGGTACATATTCCTCATCCCTGGCATTTAACATTATCAGACCATGACTGACCATAAGATTAGCCACTCTAGGCCTTTCTTATTACCCTTTGGCTTACTTAGGATTGTGTCAGGAATCCTATGGTTTCCAATGTAGGTGTTGACTGAGCCATCATCGTCAGCTCCGCAATGGGCATTAAAGTCCCCCCAATAACAATTGTAAATGGAGCCAAACCATTCTATTGCACTTGATATCACTTCCTCAATACCCTTCATAAAACCACAGGTACACTCAGTGCCTGGAGGATCGTATATATTTATAACAATTAGTACTGGGGTCTGATCAATATTCAAGCAAACATTTTGGCACTTAGATGAGGGAATCTCCTAGGCAAAGTAATAAATATGAACCCCCAAAATCAGATCTCCCATGGTTCTACCTCTAGTTATCATTATTGCATCTTTTAGGGAAAAGCTGTCGATATACATGGGTTTCATAAGCCATGGTTCCTGGACTAATAATTAATATAATTTGGCATTTATATAGCGCTACGAACCCTCAGGTATCTGAGCGCTGCTTATTTTTACCCACAGTGCGTGGTGCTCATTTATCGACCTCGGAAGGATGAAAGGCTGAGTTTAACACTATATCCTTAGTGGAGATAACTCCGATGTATGTTCCTCCAACAGTGATAAAATATGAGGAGCTCGACAGAGGTGCCCAATTTTAGTTGTCCCAAAAACAAACAAAATAAAGAAAATTGCTCGTCCATCCAAGTATTTCACCACATTATATTATGACTTGTTCTTTGTTATAATACACTCCAATTCATCTTTAGACTGGGCATGTCAGAATTGTGCTCCTATTTTCTTATTGTGGGGTGGATTCATACATGTGTGTATCCAACCAGTGAGTCATGCATTAAACTAATTCCAGTTGCCTCTATATTAATTGTCTGAGATATCCGTGTCCAAAGAGACAACAGACACTATAGACTCAGTGTCTGGTGAACAGCTTCTTATCAGCTAATTATCATCAAGATTTGAGGTTTGCAGTCTTTTCCATTCGTTAAGGCTGTTTAAGCTTTTTGTCTCTTGTCCCTGCAGTGACAATCTCAAAATTGTTATCGTTCTCAATTAAAGTAGAATTATGCTGATGTAGCTGCTTACTTTGGTTCAGTTTCTTCTTTTAGACTGGACTAGGAAATATGCTTTTACCATTATTCCCATTGTTTTTCCCCCTTTTTTCTTTTTATTTCTTTTCTTAGTTTGCATTAGTGTGCTATCAAGTTGTGAAGGGGCATCCAAGACCTCTATTCCTTCCCACCATTGATATGCCGTTAGAGCCCTGCTGCGGTAGCGATGTCTCAGGTTCTTTTACCACCTCGGGCGAGTTGGAGGCAATGGCATCTATATCAGGACTGTTGCCTCCCTGGCCTGCGCTAGCGTCAACAATAATAGAAGGCACCTTGAGTAAAAGAATAATTTCCCATAGCCTTCTGAGATGTATTCTGCACAATCATGTCTGACAGCTTAACATTGATCATTCTGCAACACTCACATGTTCCGGCAGATTTTTGTTCAGAGTGTTCAAGGCCAATATAAATGTATAATGGTATCTAATGGAGGCAAAATGTCAGTGGAAGAAACGCAAGCATTTCCTGTTTTCTCAGATATGTACATGACCGGGGAATCACTAAGGTAGATTTATAAGCCACAGGCATAGTTTGATGTATACGTTTGTGTATAGTCGATTGATTTGTGGCAGTGCCCTGAAGCTCACTTAGCATGTTATTACAGGCATGTAATTGGCCCTATCGCTGCAGGCTGTAGCACAAGCAACGAGGTTTTGTTATCTAGTGCAGTCATACCCTGACTTTGCACAAAAGATAATGGGCACTATAGCAGACGTTGGCGGCATTGGCAGGCTAACCGGGAATAACGAAGTAATCTTCCCTTTCACCGGACTGTTGTTAACATCACACTGCTCCATTATATCTATAGTGCCAGTAATCAAATCATTGCAAGTTCTGTTAAAGGCATACTCTAGTAAAAAATGTTATTGTCCCTATGGGTCGGCCATGTTTTTTAAGGCCAAGTGGCTCGATTTTAGAAAATTTTCCTATGGACCTTACCCGAGTTTTCGTCCATTAAACGCATGCGAAAACAAGCACCTGGGAGCCGCCATTTTCTGATAATCCTATCTTTTCCCCGATCGCCCTGGCTCACCTGCTTTTGCGGCACTAAATCAATTCCCCCGCCCCTGAGCCTGTCATTATCAAAACATTCATATTCCCCGCCTCTCCCCATGACGTTACTGTGCTGCGTAGGCAAACGCGCCCAGTCGTCTTCTGCGCGACTCCACACAGAACCCAGAAACCAACACAGATCAACTCACAACACAGCGCGCCACAATTCGGAATATGAAACTGTACTTTACAATGAAACAGCAACACGGTACATTTGGTAAAGTACATTTATTTGGCATCAAATGTTTAGAGAATATTCATATGAACTCCGGAAGACATTTATTTTCTTTTATCTGTATCTGCAATAACTGTTCCGTTTCATCTTGGGTCACGCGCTGTTCCATTATGGCACACAGGATGTTCATTTTCGTAAAAAGAATCACTTTGGAAGCACGGTGAACCGCAAGGCTGTTCCATCAACTAGGCACTAGTCCAGCCTAAAGTTTGTTATGTTACTTCTAGCCACTAGTACAACGTAAGGGCATGTGGGCCCTTGGCGATCGTCCCATAATATGGTGATCGTGCTCCAGTTGTTGACACGAAGCTGCAGGTGTCTGCTGAAGAATCCGTCCGCCGGTGTCTCAAACAGGTGGCAGTTGCAGAACGGGATCAAATACCTGTTAAGAAAACAAATAAATGATAATTAGTCTCACTAGCCGAACTTCATTAATATTACTCATTTCATTCATTACGGCCGATCAGAAACTATTTGCTTGCAAGGGTAGTTCAATGGAGTATGTTCTTCTCTAACATAAATGCGAAAAGTAACAAGATAAATCTAGGGCAACACACAATGATAAACGACACTCTACATGCATGAGGAATGATATGATATATGATATGGCATTTGTAACGCGCGTATACTCAAGTGTTTCTAGGCGTGACGAGGCAGGTGGGGAACAAGGGCAGACAGACAACGATTCTTCTAGGCCAGGTGTTTTTTTCTGATCGCGCATGGGGATGGGCTGTGCAAGGATAGTTGAATACAAATTAAATAATAGGGCCAGCTGGTGGCAAGTGCAAGGTAAATGCCGGGACAAGGGGCTGAGAAGGATACAGAGACAGTCCCGTAGTGCAGGGAAAAGTGGCTGGGCCAAGGAGCCAGATCGGTGACACCAGTGAACCTGCATGCCCATGTGCCCACTACGAACAGTTTTAACATCTTTTACAGTCATCATTCATTCATTTATTCATGCATCCATTCACTAAATCTTCATTCCGGTATAAAAGCGTGTAAAGATTTACTTACATTATATTTGAAATTTCCATTGTGTCTCTTCGTAATGCAGTCTGCAAAACGGACCATGCTCTTGACAATGATTTTTCATATACTGACCTAAAACTGAAACTCGGTCTAGTTTCTGAATTTTCTGCCTTATCGTCTCTTACGTTATTGCGCACTCCCTTCAAATGTAGTTCTTTCTGCATGGTCCCTGTCTCAAGGTCAAAAAACAATAGACCCTTATACTTCCAGTGCGACTTGTGGGCCTCATCTGTGCACTGTCCTTCGCATTCTTTATTTGCAACATCACGTAGTATAGGCATCTGTGAGAACTTGAAGTTTAGAATCCGTCTATGTAGTGCGCCTCAATGTGCAAATGCGAACTGGCTTCTCTCCCAAATGCCACGGCCTGCTTGGCTGGCGCGTTTCAAGTGCCCCAATTTTGTCCCCGTTGTCTGCGAGCTTTGCAGCCTAAATTGAAACATTTAATTTTTTGCGGAAGGTCAGGGAAAGTATAAAGTACCACAGGAGTTGAGTTAAAAGTGAGATTTATTGTTTGTTTGTTTTATTTTTTGCAATACGCAAGCCTCCCCTCCGTTAAACAGTGCGCAGCATTTACATTTACATGAGATGAGACATGAGAAAAATATATACATACACATATGTGAGGTGAATAGAGAGAATTCAAAGATGACACCCAGCTTCTTCGCCACCCATGATGGTGAAGTTGGGGGTTAGGTTTACTGGTACACTGTACAATAACATTTATTTACAAAAATTCAATCCTATTGCAATTATTTAAACCGCGATTTGTACTTTACAATCAGCTGTGCATCGGGTGGGCATGGCACAGTCGCAATGTTTGGTGGCAATGGATCACTGCTCTGTACAGAAACGTCCAAAATTCCATATCTGTGCTTCTCTAACACAGCAACAATAAGGCCTTTCACAAAGTCGAACTGCATTTCATCATAGACTGGTTTGATCACCCATTGCTTACTTCGTTTTGAAAACACCTTGGTGTAGCGAGGCATCCTTACTTTGCCCCTAGTCCTAGATTGTTCACGTCCGACATTGCTGTTATGGGCCAAGACGGCTAGTAGAGTGCGATGTTTCATGCCCCGAAAGCTAAAATGCAAGTGTTTTGGCCTGTACTTTAGGCACATACTGTGGAACACCTCCAAATCTCCTGTGTGACAGAATTCTGTCAGTCCTCTCAAATCTCTTGATAGAGTTTTGTCGAAAACAATCTTCTCAATGGCTTTGTGTGTCGGTGATGATGGAATCAACCACTTCTTCTTCGGTGCCTCCTCTGGGGACAAAGGGCCATGTTCACATTGGTGGAAATGTTCATTTGCTGTCCAGCGGTGAACGTTGGTACAGTGGTGCATCAGTGACCGCCATTTTTCAAGTAGTATTTCCACTGACCCCTCGCAAGTTTTTGAGCTCCACCAAAGATGGTTGGTGATAGAATGTGACCACTGCAAAATACTTTCAAAACCTTTTTTTTTCCTGCAGCCGAGATTTTCTTATTGATTGATTTAGCAAGATGCCATACGTCAAATTGATGTTTAATATGTGGGAACTGCTCTCTCATTGTCTTGGCAATTGAAACGTGTCTATCCGTGGCTATGAGCTCGATGTCCATCCCCCTCGATTGTAGATGTTCCACTGATTTTATAAATCCTAGTTTCTCCATGGCCACTGAGGATGTACATTGTGTTACCTGCACGACCTCCGAACTCACAATTTTCTTACTATCCATGTCCTGAAAGTGGTAGGTGCAGTACTTGGCAGAAAACCCAGGGCTATCGCACTGTCCATCGCCGGCTAGCCTGAATCGTTTGCCTTCGAATGTACTTGCTAGAGTCAATTGTTCAATTCTCCAAGCATCACTAATGGCCGGAAACAGATAATCACGTTGGTATGTGTAGTACAGCGCACTAGAAATGAAATGGAGTCCCACAAACTGAAAAAAAGCCTCTAACTTTCTAAAACTGGAGCCACTAAAAAGTGATGCAGCTGTACACAGTAGATTGCCTGCTGGCAGTTTCCCCAGCATCGGTTGTGCAGACCATGAGAACCTATGATTTAATCTACAGGCGGCTTTTATTTTGACGTTAGTGCCTTTCATTTTACGAGTCACATTAATCAATGGCTTGCCACATACTTTCCCTCTAACGGAATGCACACATTTCAGCATACTTATAATTTCCATCAAGCAACTGTCGAATACAATGTATTTGCTCTCTTTCATTAGACTGTCATCCTGCGTCAACGTTGTTTCAGCTTTTGACGCTGTGGAGATGTCAACACATTGGAAAGTAATATCGCTGCTATCAAGTATTGTTGCGTCTATGGATGCTGCGGCTGGTTCATTCTCTCTCATTTCAACATCTGCTAATTCAACATTGATGGGAGAACACAACAATGTCGACATATTTTTTGGTGGCAATTTTTTGGCTGGTGTAGATTGTGTAAATTGATCTGCAACTACTTCAGAGCTATCTCCAATACATTCAATAACATCTTCTTTTAGTGGTCCGGTCGCACAGTAGCTATGGTCCAATGCAACTTTGCTGTAGTCTCCAAACAGAGCTAAATCATGTTCTGGCCATTGGACATGAGCATCTCGAGCCTGAACACGCCTCGCCTCAATTAATAGTTCCTCCATAGTGTACATGGTCTGGCAAGCCACATCTCTCATTCGCTTCAATGTCTGTGTGTGTATAGTTCTGATGCCCACGGGTAACTGGAGGAGAGATTGGAAAAGGGATGTTCAGTTTAAACACAAGATGGTGTAGTAGAATTGACTAGAAAAAAACATAAAATAGTCCCCACCACAAACATTTTTTTAAAGTTATTAACTGTTTGTAACTAACCTTTTTTTGTTTTTTTTTCTTTGCAACTTTTTTGACTCGACCTTCAACATCTGCACGCTGTAGCTCCGATTCGTTTCCGCATGTCCTCCCTTCCTCTTGGCGCTGCAGCGGGTATATTTTCTGTATCCGCATAGACAGCAAGGAATGAGGCTCCATCGTCTCCCTGAAACATAGTACTTTCATTACTATGTATCAAAATATTGTTAGCATAAAACACGTGAGGAGGAACACACAGGTACATCTCAATAGCCAAATACGATTTAAACATTGTGTGCAACAATCAAACGACAAGTATTCGACCAGTGATGATCTATTTCGATGGAACTGTCAGTATCCATACCTCCGGCTCTGCATGGACAGCCATGAATGGTTGTATTGGAGAGGAGGCATCCGCATCTCTCTGAAACACAATACTTGCATTAGTATGCTTTTCAATATTGGAAACATAACACACACTTGGGGTCGACGGCACAGGTACATATAAAGAGATAACCGCAAATGATGCATTGTCCAAAATAATCAAGGAAAATCTAAATATGATCACATTTCATCGACTTATTTGAACGATTCCTTTACATCTGCATCATCTCAATGAGATGTTGTGATTGGGGTGGAAGCTCCGTCGTCTCCCTGAAACACAGTACTTGGATTAGTATGGTTTTCAATATTGGAAACATAACACACACTTGGGGTCGAACGCACAGGTACATATAAAGAGATAACCGCGAAAGATGCATTGTCCAAAAGAATCAAGGAAAATCCAAATATGATCACATTTCATCGACTTATTTCAACGATTCCTTTACATCTGCATCATCTAAATGAGATGTTGTGATTGGGGTGGAAGCTCCGTCGTCTCCCTGAAACACAGCACTTGCGTTTATAGGGAAGAAAGTATAGCAAATGGAATCACGTTATATGATCACGCATGATGGAGCTGTCAGTATCCATACCTCGTGCTGCTGAAGAATATCTATGGATGTTGCAAATGTAGTGCGCACTTCCGAAAGCTGTTGCGCCGATTCGTATACTTGAATGTCAGGCTCTGCATCAAGTGTAGGGGTTGACGCTCCATCGACTGCCTGAAACATAGTACTTGCATTAGTGAGGATTACAATTGTGAAAACATAACATACACCTGGGGTCGACAGCACAGGTACATATCAACGGCTAACCACGAATGAAACATTGTGTAGAACAATCAAACGACAAGAATTCCAGCTCTGATGATGATGCTCGATGGAGCTGTCAGTATCCATACCTCCTGATGTTGAAAAACATCTAGAAATGTTGTAGATGTGGCGGACGCTTCAGCATCTCCCTGAAAGACAGTACTTGCATTAGTATGGATAACACTAATTATAACTGAAAACAAACACCAGTGGACGATAACTAAGGTGTATATCAATTGGAAAGCAGTAACCAAACATTCGGTAAAATAATTACACAATAGAACAAAACTATTACTTGACATGCATAAAACAAGTATGTAGCGGATTAGCCTAATAAGATTACCTGATACGCGCTAGAAGTGGTTGATAACTGCGACCACGTCAAGGATGTAGAATGTTCTTGCTTCAGATTCAAGGGATAGTCAAGAAGTTGTAAAGGTCAATTAATGATTGATAATGAAATGCCAATATTGAAAATAGCCATGTAAGCCGACAGAATACTTGAAAAATGCTCAATACAGCACAGTTCCCTGTCCCCATATATATATATACATTGCGTTTGTGGGTTATGAAATCGAAAAAGAATATATTGATAAATGTCATTATTCAAAAAACTATACACTCATATCAATATCGAAATTATTACAAGGGATAGAACGCTTACAATATCAATTAATCCATTCGGCTACACACTACCGCAAGGCCGAAAGCTAAATCCGGACACTTGACTCACCGGTGGCGGAATATGGACGAATAGAGTGGGAATAGCGTTTGAGCAATTTCTGTGTAGTTCGCCGTTTATTCTTCTTTGTTACCCAAGAAGTTGTGTACATGTCCAAGGAAAAGTGCCGGCTGCAGATGCGGTATCGATCGCCCCTCTTGTCCTCTAAGACTTGTTGGACTCTACTTTCCAGCTCATCCAGTGGATATCGCAATGTCTGACCCATTCTCTTATTCGATCTACAGTTTTCGGGAATACATGCATTGTAGTTCCTTCAGATTTCGCATGGGTCTTCGAAGGGCAACCGCTAATCGAACAGACAGGCATTGTTGATAAATCTGAAAAGTAAATATCGACATTATTATACAATCTTCAAGAATAAAGATTTGATACAAAAGTAAATGAATCATACAATGATCAATGCAAGGTTTGTTTTGGTCGCAGGAACTGTACCAGTTCATTATGTGCAGCTTAGTATTTGCATAAATTGCAGAAATGTATAAATGATGTGACTAAAATCTGAACATGTGACTCATCCCTTGGATGTTCTGTATTGCACGAGAAGGAAACATGCTTACATCATAGACTGGATCCCCGAAGGATGCAATTCGATGACAATAGACACAGATGAAAATAAATAGATCTATTGATAGCATAGCAATGGAAACTCTAGTCAATAGCAATGAGACCAATGAACATAGCACTATTGTGTACTCTACTCGCAAATAGATAGAAATTTAAAAATCTGCGAAATATGACTAGGATACATGGCCTTACCTTGACCAACAAACAGTCGGATTCAGCAAGCAGAGCAGTATGTTGCAGGAGAATAGGTGGGTGGCCACAGGTAGCACACTGATGGGTTTGCTCTAAGCGGTCACAGAAGTTCACGGATAGCACGACGACGACCAGATTAGCGTAGATCTCGGTGGTTGCCAGGTAACACGTTCAGGAGTTGACTTGCAAAGCACAAAGATGTTCTCATGAGACATATCAAGTGGTTTATAAAGTATTTGGAACAGGGGTGTGTTTGTGAATGAATGACGTATGTATGTCGTGGTTTTAGGGGGGCGGCCTGCTTCAAGGGGAGGCCTGGCTGGAGACACGGGGTCTGGGGAGGCCATGTGACCGATGGCCCCTTGGCGTGGGACACCTTTTGAAGTGTACATGTAGTTTGGCACCTTGGCCTTTCGCACCCCGGACCGCCCCCCCATGCCAGCGAGCATCCACCAGCGCGAACCGCCTTTATATCAATATACAGTATATCGCCTTTATATGAATGATAGTATATCGTTGCTTATCAATAACAAATGCCACATACCGCAGATTCTTGTGAGCACAGACCCACACTTCAACCAGTGTATTATAGTGGCCCAAGACCCGAAGGTCTGTATAATCCAATGGTAATTGATAGTATAGATATATGTGATTCATTTAAAAAATCGAGACAAACGTTGTTAAAATAAATGTGGTGTTTTATTTTGTATCTTATTTTCATGACACAAAAATACAAGACTTTAAAGATTATACAGGTCAGGTTGCAGCACAGCGAGAGAAAATCCCCTGTACTGACCGCTGTCACTCGGGAACGTTTCTCTAATGGCACGAACGGCACAGGCGGGTATCACTCTTCGAACGCGGTGTCCAAGCCTCCCGTGAAGCCACCATGTATAGGAACGATAGGCCACCAGCCTGTACCACCTGTGAAAAGGAATGAAACAAACTGTTTTTAAATGACCCAGATAAGTTTAATAAACGTTTGTTGTCAATGACAATTCTTGTAACTAATGGCATTTTACACGGACAAATGCTATCTAGACAATGCACACTATTCAACGCCTTACATGCGTTACAATGATATGTAGATGTAATTTTGGATATAGTAGAAGAACATGAAATAGGAGTGGCATGACGAGCAGAGTATACTTACTCGTTACTCGGATTACGAGGACGAACAGTTGCTCGAAGTTCGTGCATAAGCACCATCAAGATTCTCAACACGGCCCGTGTGAGGCAGGCTGCCCTGAAGTCTGGCAGCTCGGTGATGCATTGCGGTCGTGGCTCGCCTTCCGAAATGTAGGCCAGGCATCCCGAGTTTTCTCGGCAGCAGCAGTTCTCGTCCTCGGTTGGCATTAGCTCGCACCGATTGCATGTGCACCAGGTGGAGACGCCGTCCATGCGACTAGGCCCAGGCTCTTCATCTGTTGAATCGTCCTCCCAACTGCCGTCCGAATCCCCATCGTTTTCACGTGCTTCCCTTTCCAGTAGTTCCTTCTCGGTATACTCAGGCTCGTACATGTAGGGCATTATTGTAGCCATTGTGTGGTAAACAGAGTAAAATAATTTACCGAGATGGTACAGGTGTTCACACGGGCTACAAGCGGCGAAGGTAGCTGACCAGAGCATTGAAACGAGTCACAGAATACTCAAAGTAACACAGAGAGAGGAATGGAATCGAAAACCTGCTGCTGTGTGTTGTGAAACGGTCTGTTTATACTTATTGAGGAAAGAGGCGTCCTGCCATTTCCATGGCGACACGTCATTAGCTGAAGCGAAGCGAATGTTGACACAAGACGTGCTTTGGCGTTGGGAAATGGGCGGTACGAGTCTGCTGATGACAGGCTCAGGGGCGGGGGAATTGATTTAGTGCCGCAAAAGCAGGTGAGCCAGGGCGATCAGGGAAAAGATAGGATTATCAGAAAATGGCGGCTCCCAGGTGCTTGTTTTCGCGTGAGTTTAATGGACGAAAACTCGGGTAAGGTCCATAGGAAAGTTTTCTAAAATCGAGCCACTTAGCCTTAAAAAAACATGGCCGACCCATAGGGACAATAAAATGTTTTACTAGAGTATGCCTTTAAGGGCCTTACTACAGAGATTATAGGCCATTGCAGCAAATTAATAGAATAAGAGCTCACTGACTTAATGTTGCAGTTACTGCCAAAAGTACTCCGACCAGCACCAGTCACGGGAATCAACACACGGAAAACAACTGCTGCAACTGTACTCTCTCGTACTCCGTGGCGCTCCGCACCTGGAGAGAGATTTTAGCGAGGCAAGTGCTTTGTTCACAAAACAGTCCGGGCTACAACACAAGCATAGTGCTGACAGTTCCATTCGACCATGGACCTTCTAAAACTGTACTGTCTCGTACTAGGCTTGTACCTACATTTTGGCACTTTTGAAAAACAAACACAGGACGTTTTAACACAACATTTGCAAAACCACGCATTCCGGACCTGGCTGATGCTCCTCATGTAAGTTTACCCCAAATCCGTCCAGCGGCTCAGGAAGAAGCTAATTATTTTTCCCATTTAAGTCTAACCAGATTTTGAGTTGGGTCTATATTTTGTTTGCAGTTTAAGTTTTGTGCAGATTCGTCAAACAGCATCAAAGTTACAAGCCTCCCAAAAACTGCTTGTCGCCGACACTATAATGTATATGTAGCTATACATATGTCCATGATTTGATCGAATGATAAAAAAAATGAAAGTTATTTAAACAAAAGTAATTTAAACGAAAATGGCTATCCCACAGAAATTTCTGTTAACCCGCAAACCCCCTTCCTGGCCCACCCCGGGCGACTCTGGGTCCTTTATTTTTTCATATATTTTTTAAAAAATGTATTTATGTCACACAGGTACTTCACAACATATAGATGTACTTGTTACACAACATACTCATTTTTTATACAGAGAAGAGGAACGACATGACACTTCACACATCACAATGTTTCCTAACTCTTGACCTTATCAGCAAGGTATTGTTTATATCTAGCCCATATGTTCTTAGGTCTAGAGGCTGTTTGCACTGAGTCTATGTAGGTTTCTTTAGTATCATTAGCCCAAATCATATCTCTCTCCCATTCGGACCTGGTGGGGGGGCTTTTGCTCTTCCACTTCAGTAATATCGCTCTTTTAGCCAATAGGAGACTTATGTTCAGTAGTTTCTGCCAGGTTGGATTCATCTTTCCTGTTGCCCCCAGCAAGCATAGCGTCGGTGTCCAATCGACAGGTTCATCTGCCATGTCCTCAAGAGTTTTGCAAACCCCCGCCCAGTATTCCCTCAATTGTGTGCGTGCATGCCCAGAACATGTGGAAAGTATCTGTCGCATCACAACCACATCTAGGCCATAGATCTTCAGTATTGGGATATATCAGTTTCAGTTTGGCTGGAGTATAGTGTAGTCTATGCAGTATCTTATAATGAATCAGCTTGTATCTAGCATTGCAGGATATACTCTTAGTTAAAGCACATATTTGTGTCCATTGGTTGTCAGCAATCAAGTGTCCCAGATCCTGCTCCCAGTGTTCTTTGGCGTTATGTATCGTAGGTGGACGAGTTTGGATGATTGTCTTGTATAGTGTTGATGCCGATATCCTCGTTTTTTCAGCTGTGAACATATACCAACCCCGGGTTCAGATGGTAATTCTTTCCATATCCTTTGTAGCTGCAGTTTTCATTCGAATGTAGTACAGTTTATGTTTGGGTGTGTCTCCTACTATGCCTTTAAGGGTGTCCCATGACAACATTTGTGAAAGAATAGTTGACCCCATTGCATTATACCTTTCGCGCACCATTGTGTCGCTATTTCCTTGTCCATTGTGGGTGGAATATATTGAGCGCCCCAGATCGGCATACTTGGATGGTACAGTGTGTCTGTACCGTATATGCCTGTTATCTTAGCCCATACTGTGGCCGTGACCAATGCCAGGTTAATAGTGTCGTAATGTTTGGGACGTGATGTTGTCAGACCATGGAGTAGTGTAGCTGATTCAGGGATAGGGGTTTCATTAGGTGTTTTCTTAGGATTAAGGAAGTTTGTCGCCCATTCAGCTGTATATTGTGCCTGCGCTGCCAGATAGTAAATTTCAAAATCGGGTGCCATAGGGCCCCCCCCTGGGGATACTGGTCTGTAAGTACCCTCCACTTCAGTCTCGAGCTCCCGCTCCATACCAATGCCGTGCATGCGCTCCTTATTTTTGTAAATAATGCTCTTCACGGCCATACTGGTAGGGTATTGAATAAGTAAAAAAGTTTAGGGAGAATGATCATTTTTACCAGGGCAATTTTCCCAAGCAGTGATATGGGTAGGGTGCTCCAGCGTGTCATTTTAAGACATAAGGCGTCTTTAAAGGCGCTGTAATTCAGAGTTCGGGATAGTTGAGCCGTCCTGGCCACGTCCACCCCCAAGTATTTAATGTGCTCTTGACTCCAATTGAGACCATGAAGGTCCAATGGTGCCACCGTTGCATCTGTGAGCGGGAAGATTTCTGATTTGGCAAATGTTTTGACCACAGCTAGAATTCTACCGAGGGTATGCGCCTGATTTTGTAAGTATAATAAAATATCATCCGCGTACAGCATGATAATCTCAAGTTTAACTTCACGTGGCACTCCATATTTACTATAACGCGCTCCGAGTATATCTGCCAGCGGCTCGATCACTAAAGCAAATAGGGGGGGGGGACAGTGGCCAATCCTGGCAGGTGCCCCCTAATAGCTCCAGGAGCTGTGTTAATGCGCCATTTATACTTATCCTAGCATATGGACGTGTGTAGAGGACATTAACCCATTTAATGAAATTTGGGCCAAAACCATAGTTCCGCAAGACATTAAATAAAAAAGGGCCAGTACACCGTGTCGAAGGCCTTTTGCATATCCAGGGAAACTGCTACTGCTTGTAATTCTTTAGGTATTGCTGTTAGGATTTTGTGGCATCGTCTAATATTCATTGCAGTAGATCTGCCAGTTATAAATCCTGCCTGGTCCTCATGGACCATGTAAGGCATCAATGGGGTCAGTCGTGTGGCCAGGATCTTGGCGAAAATCTTAGCATCCGTGTTTATTAATGACAGAGGTCTATAAGAGCCACATTCTTCAGGGGGCTTCCCCGGTTTAAGTAACAGTGTAATGATCGCTTCCCTAGTGATGTTTTGCAATTCCCCTTTTTCTAGGGTTTCCGCCCAGACGGCGAATAGTCTTGGGGTGAGGAGTTGTGAGAATTCTTTGTAGAATTCTGCACCAAGTCCATCGGCACCCGGCGCCTTCCCATTGGACAATGCCTTGATGGCTTCTGATATCTCCGCTTCAGTGATCGGTATCTCCAAGGCTTCCCTAGTGTCGTCTGATAGTAGTGTAGTCGGTATCTGGGATAAGTATTGATCTATCTCTTGGTCATTAGCAATGCTTTGTGGTGAATATAGATGTTTATAGAAATTATAGAATACTGTCTCAATCTCTATCTGGTCTGTGGTCACTGCTCCATCTTCCCTTATTATACATGGAATGCTTGTTGGGCCTCGTTCCGCACGTACCAGCCTGGCTAGCAACTTCCCCGGGCGTTCACGCTCCCCATATCGCTGCGCTGCTGCTGGGCGGTCAAAGTATCGATCTCGCGATCAGCAGCTTCTCTAAATTCGTCTAACTTGGTTTTAATGTCTAGGCTCAGTTGCGGGGATGGTGTCTGTGCATACCGATTCTGTAAATGGGCAATTTCTTTTTCTTTCCGCATCAGTACATTGCGCATGTCCTTCAGGACACCGAATTCGGTTGACATTGCGGTGCCTCTGATATACACCTTAAATGCCTGCCACAGTACCACCTGCGTGGACACCGAGCCTTCATTACACTCGAAGTATTCTTGGATATATTGCGCCAACGCCGACTTATAGGCCTGGTCCTGTAATGCCACTGGTTTGAACCTCCAGGGAGGTCTGTTTATTTTAATCCCTGGGATCTGTAATGTTATTTGTATGGGGGAGTGGTCTGAGCATGTCCTTGGATAAACATGGGTATTGGTAACCCAACCCAATACTTCGTTTGACACCAGCCATACATCTATCTTGGAGTGCATATCATGCACTGTCAGGTTCTCACATTGTGTACCTCACTTTGACAAGGTTCCTAGGAGAATAGGGTATGTCAAAAACCATTCCAGGAAAGTTAGAAAGGGGAGGTGGTTGAAATATTAGATAGATTCAGTTTTGTGAATAGAGCATTTCTTTTAGTTTGTTCTATTTCCCTTAACTAACTTTCAATTAGAAAGATGAAATGCCCCCAAGCCAAGATGGTGGAACATTTTCACAACAGTGATTGGTTCAGTTCACAGCATGCAGCATTGTGATGTCATTACTCAGTAGTGATTAGAAGATTGATTTATTTAAAGTTGTATTTCCTTTTTAGGAACATCCCATCTGAGTCAAAAACTTTCGGAGAAGACGATCTGAAGTACCTGCAGTGGGAGTTCTTGTCTTTTGTTATTTTCTCCATTCCCCTTTCCCCTTGGGTTTGCCTGGCCAATAGTTTTAAAAAGCAGGATTGTTGAGCAGGCAGGCTTAGGGGGCTAGGTGGGCCAGCTTTACTCCTGCAGGATCCCACTACTTCAGAGTCCTGACATGCACCGAGGAATAGAATGTGTACACTCGTGTGGGGCCTTTTAATGAGCGCCATACATCCCTAAGGCCAAGATCGGACATGTGCGCTAATATCCTTTGGGCAGCCCTAGTTAATGTCCTTGGCTGATCCAATGTGCGGTCCAGTTGTACGTCAAGAATGGTGTTAATGTCACCACCACACACCAGATGAGCCGTGTGGTATTTAGCTAGTTTCCCAAACAATGTGGTATAAAAGTCGGGCTCATCCACATTCGGGCCATATATATTCAGTAGCAATACCTCTTTATCTTGGCGTGTACCATGCACCATAACATATCTGCCCATCGGGTCACACTCTGCGTTGAGGCATATGAAAGGGACGGTTGTATGTATCAGAGTCGCTACTCCCCTTGCTCGACTTGAGTACGACATATAGTAATGATGAGTCCCCCAACTAGGGGCCAGTTTTGCAGATTGGTGCTGTAAAAGGTGAGTTTCTTGCAAAAACACTATTTTAGGACCTAGTCTAGTTATATGTGCCATAATTTTCCTTCTTTTTATCTGGGATCCCAGCCCGTGAACATTCCAACTCAGCATGGTGATATTCTCGTTTTCCGTCCTAGCCATTATTGTGTGGTTCCAATAGGTGATGTGTGATATGTTCCCTCCGCTGTCAATCTGGAAAAGTGAATACCCTTCATTTGAATGACAGACGTAACTTGATGGCCGTAGGCCAACCGTTTTATGCACTGAATTATAGAAATATAGACTGCTATGCTTGACCAACAAGCGGCCATTTTAAACGTAGCAAGAATCGCCATTTTGTTTGTTAACCATTGCTCTTATTAACAAGCGGCTATTATTCTTCCGTGCTGGTCCCTATAGAGTGCGCACTACCACGATGTTTGCGATCCGTCGCAGCGGCTGCTGCGTCAGTGAAACAAACGGAAGGAATGGTATTGGGGCACACTAATTCTGATGGTGCCATATGATATAGACGTTCTATTAAATAGGACATAGACGCAACACCTCACCTCAGCTAGACTAACAAGATATGAGCTCATCTTGTTTGCACCCCACATCCAAATTATGAGGTGTAGCGCATTGAATCCTGCAGAATTAATGCCACTGCCCATAGCAGAAATTGGTGACAACGAATCACCACCCCATGATTGTTTAATGGTCACTGAAGAAGAAACAAAGGGAAGAATTGACTTGCGCGACATCCCACAGAAAGAGCCAGATGGGGAGTTATTTTGTGACGGCTCTTGTTTTAAATTACCTGATGGCACATCAACGGCCGCATATGTAATTACTACCCTAGAGAGTGTTGTAGAAAGCAGAAGAATCCCCTACAATTCGGCACAAGCCGCAGAAATAATAGCACTGACCCGAGCCTGGGAACTCTGAGAATTTGAACGTGAAAATTTATACTGACAGCCAGTACGCCTTTGGCGTGGTTCATAACTTTGGCCGACTCTAGGCTGAGAGGGGTTTCTTGACATCACATGGGGCCAGGATTCAGCATGGCCCGTTGATTGTGCGATTGTTGTCTGCACTCACGGTTCCAAAGCGCCTAGCTATAGTGAAATGCGAGGCGCATAAAAAAGTAACATGTAAAGTGGGAGAGGGAAATGCATTTGCAGACAGGATTGCGAAGCAAACAGCCACAGATTTGGGAAATAAGATGATGACAGTACAAACTGAGGAAGTATCTTGTATGATAGAGAATGGAGTTGCCACAGTCAAAGAAATGCAGGCTGAGGCCACGACCAAAGAGATTCAGGGGTGGGCTGAGGGCTCTGCTGAGTTAGATTTGGAGGGATGTTGGGTGGACAAAGAGACCAAGAACTGGATGTTGCCAAATTGTTACGTAACCGCAATGGTTACAATGGCGCATAGCCCTACCCACATTTGTGCCAAGAAGATGGTACAGCATTTATCCACAGTATGGAAAAATGAGTACATAAAAAAGAATGCAGAAAGGCTAGTGCAGAATTGTATTACGTGCCTGCAACACAATGTAGGGAAAGGAACCGTGACTCCAGTAGGTAGTTTTGGCCCACCCTCTATGCCATTTGAGGTGATCCATTTTGATTTCATGGAAATGGAAAGGTGCCAGAACTACAAATGTGTGTTAGTGGTGATTTGTGCATTCAGCAAGTGGGTGGAGGCATATCCTTTAAAAGACTGTACTGCCATGTCAACGGCAAAAGTAATGTTGAAGGAGTATTTCTCCCGGTTTGGGTTGCCTCGTATCCTGTGGTCAGACAATGGCCCACACTTTGTGGGCGCAGTAGTACTACAGATCTGTGCAGGTCTGCAGATAGACAAAAGATTCCACAGTTCCAGGCATCCCAGTTCTGCCGGGCTTGTTGAGAGACATAACGGTATCTTAAAGTCAAAGATAGCTAAAATCTGTGCTGGGAGCAAGTTGAGTTGGGTGGATGCATTACCCCTAGCACTATTGTGCATGCGCACGTCTGTGCAGGCTAAAACTGGGCTCTACCCCTATGAAATTATAATGGGGAGACCGTCAAATGTATGGTGCGCACCGCAGCCCAAAAGATTATGTGAGGTCGAACATCCTATGTTAAGCACGTACTGTGGCCTTTTAATGCAGAAGTTGTGTTTAATTTATCAGCAGGTGCAGGAGGCGTTACCAGTGCGATACACCGGACCGGGGCACTCGCTGGAGCCTGGAAGCTGGGTCTTAATAAAGAACTTTGAGCGGAAGACAGCATTAGCACCCAGGTGGCGTGGCCAATACCAAGTACTTTTGGCGATGCAAACGGCCATTCGAGTGGACGGACGGAAGGCATGGATCCATGCGACACATGCTAAAAGATTCCCAGGACTGCTGACAACTTCCGACGATCAGAGAAAGGAAACTGTCTCGGAAACAAAAGAAACTGTCGCCAGTCCACTACCACAGCATCAGCCTGAGCGAGAAGTGAATGTTGAAACAGAGCCTGAGGAGGCTGCAGTAAGGGGTTAAGGGCGAAAAGTGCCCCAACGTTGCTCAGCAGAAACATCACTGCCGAGCGACACAAACCCTACATTGCAAACTCGAGCAGAAACAACGCGTGTACCCCTTTGGCGCCCACCAGTTTCTGCAAACGCACCAAAGCCAAAGAAACAAACTACATCATTGCCACAGCGCTCATCGCTACCCATCATTGTGCCGCAGGCTGACACTGAGCCTGATACTGGAAGTGCAACAGCACTATTCACGGATCATACAATACCAGAAGTGAAACAGTATAATTTGCGGCCTCGACAGGCAAAGTAATCCACAGATCTTTGGTGCTTTTCTTTTGCCTTTGGTTCCATTCATGGACGGAGTAGGAGCCAGGGGTGTAGAGGAGAGAAGTGTGAGAGTTGTGCAAGTCGGACAATTCAAGACTCACGGCTCCTCGGTGCGCTTATAAAAGTACATGTGTCAGGAGCCAGAGCAGGACAAGCTGGACGCACATAAGTACTAAGGCTGATAGAGTGCATGTGTCCTAAGCCAGAGCAGGACAAGCTGGATGCACATAGTACTCTATCAAGAAAGAACTGTTCGGAAATCGCCTGAGCAGTGGGAGAAAAAGAAGACAACTAATCTTGCTCGGAGTGGATAGTTGATCTAGGCTGTGAAAGGGCTGGCAGAATTGAACTGTGACATTTTCTGGCATCAAGAACGAGAGACATTTTTGCGACAAACTTTGCCAGCAAGAAGAAAGATGATGAAGAATAAATCAAGACCGGTTTCAGCCTCCTCCTGCACCCCTGCTGAAAAGATGATAGATTTAGAGACTGTAAATTTAGGGAAAAAGCATGGTAAGAGGAATAAGGTACTGATCTGGACATTAGTCCTGTGTTTCTTAAGTATGGTAGTACCAACAATAACAGCTATTAGACTATGGTTCCTGGAGTCCGTGCACCCATTAGAAACACTTGCCAAAAGTAGCTACTGAAAGCCCGGTTCATGTAATCACTGGTACTTTGCCCCCAATGGAAGAAAGACAGAGAAGGATACGGCAACAATACATTGTTGCTCATCATGAACATGACCCATGCGGTTTTAAAGAAAAGAAATTGCTGGGTTTGTGCCCATTTACCACAGCACGGTGGGAAAGGGATAGGCTGGTATGTACAACCGTTACCATTGGTTTATTCATGTGAAGTATCATTGAGTGCAATGTTCTTTGGGAAATGGAAGAGTAATAGGGGTCAGCTAGATGAGGCCAATATGAATGAATTTGAGGAAGTGATCATGAGACCTGTGGGTTGTTCCATATTCCACAAAGCTTGCGTGTTTTCACCAGATCCCATGAGGAAGAATACACGAAAGACAACAAGACTAGATAGATTACATGGGCAGAATAGACCAACCCCGCCAGCAGAAGAAACATCAGTAATGCCATTTCGAATGAGGGATGAGTGGAATAAAGATGCTGTGCCCCCTGCCCATACAGTGGATCACAGCCCCGAAACTGCTCCCCTATGTTTACAGAAAAAGGGTTCCTATAAAGTAGGAACGTTTAACAACTGCCTGAACACAGTGGTTTTAAAGCACAAAATAGAACCCGTGTACGTAGGGGACACTGTTTACTTTATATGTGGAAAAAAAGCATATCAATGGTTACCTAGGAACTGGGGAGGTACATGCTACCTAGGTCTACTGTTTCCAGGAGTGTTCCTCTTGGAGACAGCAGAAGTAGCCAGAAGAACAAAAGTTAGAACTCAAAGGAGTAGCGAGGATGGAATGATAGCAATAGATATAGCCAAATCATTCATACCATTCTTGTCCCAAATAGAAAATTCCTACAATATAAGAAAACTGTCTAGAATATTAAAAAATACAATAGATTCAACAACGGATATTTTATTGAATATGACGGTAGAAGAAAAAGGAATAAGACTAATGGCACTCCAAAACAGGATGGCTCTCGATATAATATTAGTTGATCGTGGGGGAGTTTGCAAACTCGTAAAAACTGCATGCTGTGTGTATATAGATGATTACTCCCCTACGATATTTAAAGCAATCCGGAAATTACATGTCCTAAGTTCCACACTCTCTACTGAAGAAGGGAGTTGGGGGATAGGATCCTGGTTTTGGGGATTATTGCGGTCTTGGGGATGGAAGTTAATTTCGATACTAATGGTGGTACTTGGTATATTCATAACATGTTGCTGTTGCATACAATGCTTACCAATAGTTTGCACTAAAATAACTGATGGATGTACTAAGGGATGTATGCACATGGTGTCGAGAGGAAAACAAACGGATGGCCGGAATAACAGAGTCACTGATGAAACAAAAATAGTAAAACAATTCATGGCTATAGACATTAATGATGAAGATGATGCTCATGATAGCATGAAAGGTTCAGACATAGATACCCCAGACTTATCCTCATCGGAAGAGGATACAATGAATGAATAAGACGTTTGGCATACGGCCAAAAGGAGGGTTGGTCAATCTGGAAAAGTGCATACCCTTCATTTGAATGACAGACGTAACTGGATGGCCGTAGGCCAAACGTCTTATGCACCGAATTATAGAAATATAGACTGCTATGCTTGACCAACAAGCGGCCATTTTAAACGTAGCAAGAATCGCCATTTTGCTTGTTAACCATTGCTCATTGCTTTCTGTCTAAAACTGCTTTGCAGCTTGCAATTCTTGCAGATTCTGCTTACTCTGCTCAAATGTTAACATTGTTGTCTGAATATGAAAGGGCAAGGTCGCGGGACTGAGGAGTTCGTTGAAAACTCCTCATGAGTAGCCCAGAAAGGAATGCCCACGCTCCCCCTCTGTAGCCTTGAGGGAGAGCTGCAGGGCATTTAATCACTTCACAGCTGCCAGCCAGTCTCGTACGATGGTAGAATATGTTAGAATAAAACAGCTAAAGGCTTGAATTATGCTCTTACTACGGCCCCCCTTCGCAAAACCCTGTAGAGCGTGTCGGCTCCCAGGACACGAATAGCACCTCATAGATAGCAAAGCATGGAATGTGGCTCTTCCCCCCGTGTGCAGTTTGCTTCCAAGAACAGAACCACCGTGTTCTGTTCAACAACTAAAAGATGCCTCTGCACTTTCTAAATTGCACATTGTTACTAGAATAGACATCGAAAGTGTCATAATTGTCATACCTGTCGGAAATGTCCATCGTCATCCCGAGTTCAAAGAAACTTAATAAAGGAGGGTGTTAAACATGACATAGCTGATTGTATGATATGCATTTTGTATATATGTAACTGATGTACGTAATTCGCTTTCTTGCGTCCCTCGAGGTCTAGGAAACTCAAGTTGCAGGGCGTGAGACCAGAATTGGCCAATTGGGACTATTTTTGCTTTCAATAAACCCTAGCATTGGGAATTTGAACCTCGTGTCTGGCGCATCTTTTCGTGTGTGGTTATTGTCTTGTTTCCATATCACGAGGGACCCCTAGGGGCCCCTTTCACCGCATCATGTGTATATCCATGTTTACGTCTAGTACCTGTGTGCTTTTAACTGTAACTCCCACCCGTGTGCTCTTAACTGTAACTCCAAACCAGTTTCCCAACAAGCTTTCCCCGTATCCCTCCCCCACCCTCATAGTTACCCCAACATTAACTATGTCTTCCCACCCTTCCCTTTTCCCACCCATAACTTCATATGCACCAGCAGCAAGGGGGTTCTGCTGCAACACTCCAGGACAGAATAACAAAGGCTATGTCTTTTTCGGTCGGTGGTTCATACTAGTTACTTGATCCCATTCTGAACGGTGGGAGAGTAATTGTTCTTGATGCAGTACATATTGGTGCCATAGGTACTCCCATGCGGGGGCATCTCTGACCTCCCACCATTACATTTCAGACATAGTGTGCACTTGTGAGCACTTGGCGCTTCAGGATGTATCCCCATTCGTTGGCTGTCGTACTGGCACTGAGATACTGGCTTCGACGAAGCTTGTCGCTTCCTCCGGAAACATAAAGAAGTAGGTCTTGTTTTGCTATTGTAGCCTCAGCCTAGCTGGATAAAGCATAGCATAGGGGAAATTGTGTTCGCGCAGTAGTTTCTTGACTCCAGTAAATTAGCGTTGCTCTTGCTGCACTGCCAGCGTGTAGTCGGGGAATGTGTGAATCGTATTGGCCTCCCACCGTAATTCCTGCTTTTCTCTGGCCGTTCTCAGAATCAAATCCCTGTCCCTGTAGTTCATCATTCGTGCTATAATAAGTCTCGGATAGGCGCCTGGTTTGGGTTTAGGGGCCAAAGATCTGTGTGCTCGCTCCACTATGAACATGGGAGAACATCCAGAGTCCCCTAGAATTTCTCATAATATTTTCTCTACAGCCTGTTCCAGGGGCCCCTTGATTGCTTCTTCCGGCAAACCTATTATGCGTATATTATTGCGTCTGGATCTAGCTTCCAAATCCTCGCACTTTATTTTGATTGTTCCCAGCTCCTTTGCCATCGTTGTCACTGTGTTATTCAATGTTTCCAGCGTGTCTTCTGTATTACTGATACGAGTTTCAGACTTCGTAATACGGCTCGTGGTCTTATCCAGTTTTATCTTGATTGAGGTCACGTCGGCCGTTAGGGAATCTAGTTTCTCGTTGAGAGAGGAGAACCCCTTTTGGATAGCCGCAAAGACTGCCTGTGGATCCATTGCAGAGGCTGTTGCGGTCTGGGACGGTTGCAGTGACAACTCCGTAGTCATAACAGTCTCAGACGCTTTATTTACCGCCGTAGTAAATTGTTCAATGGCGCCTTTCCCCTTCTTCAGTCCTGGGCCCTTGGGCATTGTCCAGCAGCGGGACTGGGACGGACAGTGTTCGCGGCAGTCTTTGTAGTGGCTTGTAGTATTGCGCAGGTGTTTTGCTGTTTATCTTGCAGTAAGCAACCTATAGAGGCCAGGGAGAGTGCTGACGTCAATGGGTTATCCTCGGTGCCATTCCACTGAATGTGTCAATAGTTACCGGTGACCCCCCCGTACAGAGGCCCCCCTCGCCAGCCTTGAGAGAGCCGCGCCGTGGCCCAGTAGGAGCGGCCGCGTCCACCGCCGTGGAAATTGTGGTCGTCTCATACCGGGCGCAAACCTCAGGGTTTTTGCAATGCACCAAATACACAGCGCAAGCTAGAGAGTAAATGTGCCTGGACCCAGTAAGTCCCATCAATGCTTTATTGCTGTGATCCTCAGCCCCCTCGCCGCAGAGATATGTCTAACGCGGCGTGCAGCGCAGCCGCGCTCTCCAGGTATGTTCCAGCGAGGGTATGCATCCTCCCCTTCAGAGTTCTGTGTTGTAATGGGATCCAGAGACTTCACAAGAACTGTGGAACTCCGGGAAGGAGGCTGTTAATTCGGTATATCAGTCAATGGCAAGGGTTCGCTATTGTGGGATTGCGTGGGAGGGCACTGCGATGTGATGGTCGTAAAGCTGTAGCACCCAGCGGACCTTTACTCTGAGATATCCCACCAGCAGAACATTCATGTCCTATGGGTATGCTCTCAATAGTGCTCGCCGTCGTTCGCCATCCTTTGAGGTATCTATGTATTACTCATGCTGCACCCCATTTGCAGTGGCTGTGTGATTATCAGTGTCCCTTGGCCCTTTTACCAGTCTACCGGGCCAGGGTGGTAGAGTGGGTGGCTTGCAGTACACAATGAGATGCAGAGTATATCCTGAGCGGGGCGGCGCTAACCCCGCTCCCCTCCCCCTCTCCTTACCATTGGGACGGCCACACGGGGAAGTTGCGGCACCGCTCACGCTTGGCAAGTGTACACGAAGGGTTTGCAGGTGCTCGACGTAGCACAGAGCACACGCGACCACCCTGCACACTACGGATTCGGGCGGCTCGATCCGCACAGCACGTCAACGGCTCACCAGCAGCCGGGCCCCTCCTCCCGGGTCTCGGCGAGAGAAGGTGGGTCAGCCCCACTATACGCACATTCGGGCCGCCACAACTTGAAGATTATGGCACGTACAAAGTTCAAATTTGCTCACAGTGCTTCTGAAGTCTTTATGAGTATTTCCATTGATTTTCAGATGAAACCGGACCGTTTCAGCGAAGTTATTAGTGGTTCTGCCTGGAACGTCGCAGGAGCTCACACAGGAGCCGCCATCTCGCTGAGTGTGCAACAGTGCCCCCGGCCCCCAGGTCCTTTTGTTTTTAAGTCCCGGGGGAGACCCTTGCAACCCCAGCTGCCCCTGTTCACGGTAATGGCACCGAATGGAATATTTATTCGAAATGTTTGGTTGTTGGTAATTTTTGTACAGCCGGAATTTGAATAAATATCCCTTTTTTTTATTCAGTCATTTCTACAGATTCCTAGTTATACCTATGCATAAATGTCCTTAAGCATTTTATAAGTTCACAATCACCACGGCAAGAGATGTTTGCGGATGTAGGAGAACAAAAACCACCAGATTGTTGGCCTTTTCTGGGCATTTTCCACACCAACCTGCCCGCCACAGAGTTTGTTTCATTTTTAAGACAAGTGTAATGTTGTGTTTTTAAATATTTTCTTACGATGTTCGCACACTACAGGTGCAGTGCCAAAATCCAACATGGCGTTTGTTTCAAACGTTTTTACGCACCTCACGTTTTCCAATTGACTAATCAGTGCCTTTACACAATGTCCAAAAATGTTAGGTATCTCCCAAATTAGTAAAGAGGCGCCTGCAGACAGTCTTGGGCATTTTAAAAATCTATTGCAAAGCTTGCTTTCAGGACCAGGCCACTAACTCCTCGCACAACTTTGGTGGAAATCCGTCCAGCGGTTCAGGCTGTAGCCACAAGCAAAACAAAAATCCCATTCAAGTCTATCCAGATTTTAAACATTTTGGATCCCATCCCCACCCCTTTGACGAAAGCACACCGCGCATTGCAAACAGTCAGGTCTATATTTGTTATTAGAAATTTTTGTGCATAGTTGAGGAAACCCAAAAATTGAATAGCTACTAACGTTTCAGTCTCAGGACGGATTTGGGTGATATTTTGCCTGCAAACATTTGTCAAGGCCCCCGCCAGAATGGGCATTTTATGAAATAGTTATTAAAACATGAAAATGTTATTAAGAAAGCAAAGAAATGGACTGCGCATGCGTGAGCCGCGCATAAGGACCTAGGAAAATCAGCTCCTGGCAGCCGCTGCCAATATCCTGCATTATCCTCATCCCCAGGGTTCGATCAGCAGTGAAAAAGAGACGATACCAGGGTGTTACTCCCCGAGTATCACCAGTGACAATCCCGTTCCGAATCGGAGTCCGGAATGTGAAATAAGGGCAGCGGAGAGTCGGCGGAGTGATGGGTGCCATATTGGCCAGGCTAAGAGGGGGAAAGCTGCCTGCTCGCCCACAGGCTACAAACGCCCATACAGAGCCGCAAGACTTGCGACCGTAGCCGAGAGCGCACCACCGCTGAGGGACCAGCTCGCGCAGCAATCTGCTACTCCCGACCGATCTGAAATGCCCCCCCCTCCTCGGCTCCCGTGAGGACCATTGACACGAGTGATCTCCCACTGGGCTAATCGAGGTGAGACACCCCATATGCGCTCCCCGCGCATGCGAGGCAGACATCAGAGGCACTGCCCTCCAAGACCCCGGGTGACTAGAGACATCTGAACCAACTGCTCAGCACTGCAGGAGGTGATCGAAGGGGCTGCCCCCCCACTCCTGCAGATATTGCCCGCTCAGACATTTCACCGACCCCACACTCTTTCGCCCGCCGCCCCACCCCCTGGGAACAGACCACGGACGGACCAGTGGTGGGGCACTCTAGAAGGGGGATCTCGCCCCCCCACAATGCCAAAGGGACTGACAGCGCCACCCCTCCGGGCATTCGGTGGATCTCCGGCATCCCGGACACCAAGGCCTGCAGTGGATGAGTGCCCCCATGTGACGCAGTGAGTACAAAGGAGCAGGCGCTGAAGGGAGGAACCACAGACTGAAAGACTAGGCCCCGGGAACACTGCACCCTCCCGCCCCCCCCCCCCCCCCCCAAGGGCATATGGAATGCACGCCACAGTATCTGGAACCCCTGATACGAAGAAACTCAGTTGGACACCCGCTCACATGTGGCAGGGGCCTGTCTTTTGCCTAGTGGAGCGCCGTGGACCACACTGGCCACCCCACGACCTACCCAGCAACAACTAGGTAACTGGCAGACCGGGGGTGAGTGACCTACCCGGGTGCAAAACCAGACTGGTGGGAAGGGCTGCTCCACACCCTACCAGGGACCCACACACATTAAAGAATGCCACTGGCACTGGACCGGGGGTGGAAGCAGTTACACCAGCTGATATTCTGCCGGACTCTGCAACAAGCACGATGGGTAAGGATAAGAGCAAACGACAGACCCTACAGAGCAAAATGGATCTATTCACGGTTGGGATCCCCCCAAGCTCCACACCGCAATCCCAGGACAGTGATGGTCCAGGAGTTGGAGCTCGGGATGCTACCATTTCCCTCACAGAAGTCATGAGGGTGATAGGCGACTCAAGAACATCCTTAGAGGAAAAGATAGGGGGCATGTCCGCAGATACCTCCACAAACTAACATCCAGACAGGGGGTGTCGGAGCAAAGGATATCTGACACAGAAGATTCATTCAGACAAATGGAAAAACAACTCGCCGCAATCTCCAAGAAGGTTGATCAACTCGAATACCGTGCTGGTGATAGTGAATGAAGGGCGCGACGGAACAACCTAAGGATCCTCGGGATCCCGAAAAAGAAGGCGGCCCCAGTGCAGAACTCTTCCTCGAGGACTGGCTCACCCATATCTTCGCTCCCAAAAAGCTCACAAAGTTTTTCTCGATTGAACGGGCGCACAGAGTCCCCACCAGGCAAGCAGTCCCGGGTGCCCGACCACGGACAATCATTGCACGCCTCCTAAACTTCAGAGATAGAGACGCCATTCTTCAGATGGCCCGCACCATGGGACCATTAATTACAACGGATACCGCATTGGGTTCTACCCAGACTATACCAAGGAGGTCCAGAAGGCCCGTCAGTCCTTTTACTCGGTAAAGAAAAAATAGCATGTCCATCAAATAAGCACTCTTTTTCCTGGCATTATTGAAAACCCACCATGAGGGGACCGCACACTTGTTTTACACACTGAAGGAAGCATGGGAATGGTCAGAAATATAAGTCCTCAATAACAATAACAACAGACTCCGTAGATCGCCGCAGGGAATAACCGGGCGGACCCCAAAATCAGAGCAAACCTTGCCCCTCCCCCCTCCTTGGACCGGGAATCTACAGCCTTGCCACAACAGGCCGGGGATACTGCAGACAAGAGATGAACGCTGCTGCGCCCTGACTTCCGGAATGTGCCCGTATGCATTAATGGGGAATGTTACCAGCGGCATGCCATCTTTCGGAGGTACTCTTCACTGTAGCAGTTTGGGCTACCGGCCACAATTCCACTTACGTTTTGTGGTACTATAAGCCACACAAGTTTGGGTAGGGGGTCCACCCGACTCCCCCACCTTCCTCGAGTTGGTTCTTTGCTTTTGATGGTTCGATGGGTTAGGGGAACAGGTGCATCTGGTTGGGGAGAAGTGCAGGGTGGGTGGAGTTTGGGGATTTTAGTTGTTAAGGGGAACGGCTTAATGACACAAGTAACGGCAATAAAGGTCAATGAAGCAAAAGATCAGAGCAATCCCTGCACAAGACATAAGGGGGGCCGAAGCATCGCCCCCAGTGGCCTGTATATCCACATTCATATACACATGGCCTATGTTTCACAGTTTGTGGTTTTAGGGTTTGCACATGTAGTACACAAAAGTGACCCTACAGCGAGAGGGAGAGGTGTACACCGGGGCTCGGAGTACCTCACGGCAATAGACACAAGGGGGACACAGGAGACACATAACATCCTTCCAAATAACCCCAAAATAGGAGACACGCAGACGTAAAACGGTTGAGACAAATTTCCCTGCTGACCTGTAATGTGAATGGCTTGGGGTCAGGAATAAAGTAGTACCTCAACCGACACTCCCCAGATATTGCATTTATCACAGAAACCCACCTAATAGGTACCAACAGCGGACTCTTTAAGAAATCTAACTAAGGATTTTCCAGAGGCTCCAGGGGTGTCATGATCCTTCTGCATAAAAGAAATCCATTTAAGACCAGAAAGGTGAGAGCGGACCCTCGGGGCAGGTTTGTGATGGTACTTGGGGAGATGTGGGGAGAGACCTGGGGACTCATAGCAGTGTACGCGCCTCCCACGCTGACGGCAGAACTCCTTACCGAGCTCCAAGTCATATGTTGGAAGAACGAGCGGATTTATGGGCGATAGGAGGGGACTTCAATGAAATCCTGGAGATCGCTCAGGATAGGACACACATATGCAACAGGGCAGCGGATACCCTGACCAAGCTGTACACCTTCGTCGAAGCGATGGGGCTATCCGACACATGGAGGGCAATCCACATATCAGACAGGGGCTACTTGTTCTATTCCAACGCACATAGGTCCCTCTCCAGATTCGATTATATCTTCACTCCGAAGAACATGGCCCTCTGACTATTATCGCAGAATTCCTGGCAAGAGGGATTTCTGACCACTCTCCTCTACTGATTAAACTCAAGGGTTTACACAAGCAGGAACCCACTTGGCGCTTGAACGCCTATTATCTGGGGATACCGGAAATACTGTAAGGGCTCTCGAATAAAACATTGGAATACTTCGACTTAAATGAAGAAGCAGTGGACTGCCCAATAGTAAGGTGGGAGGCATATAAGACAGTCATAAGGGGGGGAAGCGATATCCTTGGTGGCTGCTCGCCGCAAGCGGCACAACCAGGCAATCACTGAAGCAGAGGCCCAAGTAACCAGGCGGGAAGAACAACTGCTAGAGGAGGGGACTCATGAGGCGCAGGACGCCTTAGTGACAGCCCAAGCAATTTTGAAAGACAGGGCCCTAGATACTGCTCGAACCGCCCACTGGCTGGACCGGAGCCAGATATATGAGCGGGGGGACACAGCAACCAAGACCCTAGCCTGGTTGGAACGACGGGAGCAGAGTAAAGGACAAGTACGGGCTATCCAAACTCAGTACAGGGAAATGTTAACGGGCGACTCAGATCGCAGAGGCCTTCGCAAAATACTACAATTGGCTATACTCCCCAACAGTACAGGAACCCATAACAAACACCCCATGCTTTTTATACTTGACACGATCGCCCACCTTTCAGGGCTCCAGTCAGACACAATTACAGACTGTGAAGACCCACAGCATGTTCCTCCGCAGAACGAGACAGCCTCCCCCCGGACCTCTGGAAAACGATCATTGTGGTGATCCCCAAAGCAGGGAAACCTCCAGAGCACTGTGCCTCGTACAGGCCCATATCTTTAATAAATGGAAGGGCAAAGATATTAGCTAGAGTCCTCGCAAACAGACTGCTTGGGGTGATCGGGTTCCTAATTCACCCTGATCAGTGTGGATTTATGCCAGGTAAATCCACATGAATGAACTTCCACAGGATCCAGGCGCCCTCGACCGGGCAGCTGAGATCCCATCTCTGTTGGCCCTCCTCGCGGTCAACTTCGAGAAGGCCTTCAATTCGGTGGGGTGGGACGCCCTATGGGCCATAATGGAACGTATGGGCTTCGGGCAACATTTTATGTCATGGGTAATGCTCCTCCACACCCTCCCCGAGGCATCTGTAAGAGTCAATGGGAAGACATCCAGGACATTCCCGCTGGGCCGGGGAACTAGGCAGGGCTGCCCCTTCTCGCCCCTGCTATTTCTCCTGGGCATTGAACCTCTCGCGATTAGGCTACGTACAGACACACAATGGCCGGGGTTTACTTGGCTAAAGGGAGGGGAGGAACGCGTCGCGCTGTACGCGGATGATCTCCTGTTATACCTTAGCAATCCCAAACCATCCTGCCCGATCGTGACCAGAACCCTGGAGGAATACCAACACTTCGGGGGACTCCAGGTAAACACACAAAAAACAATCTACTTCCCGGTTCAAGGGGGGGGATGAAGCAATTCCAGAACCTTGCCCATACTTCATTCCAGTATTGGGCTTCACTTACCTGGGTATATGGGTTAGCGCAACACGGGAAAACGTTCGCAAACTGAACCTGCACCCGATAATGCAAAAGTTTGATAATGACGTCGCCCACTGGCACTACTTGGGAGGGCGGCACTGTTTAAGATGCTGGCGCTCCCGAGATTCCTGAATATCCTCCAAAACGCCCCACTCCTCATCCCGGCCTCAACATTTGCAGACGTCGATAGGACCCTGTGTACGTTACTCTGGGGAGGGAAACAGCCGTGTATTGCATTAAATACACTTCTCCGCTCGGTGTGGGAGGGGGGCATCGGAATGCCCAACATCTGCATATATTATTGGGCTGCACAGGCAGGAGTGGCAAACGAATGGCTACATAGGGATCCACTGCTCCAACATACCCGGGTCGAAACAAGGGACACAGACTCTCCTTCCCCCCTACACATACTATATGAAGACAAAAAGAACCTGAGGGGGTCCCGAGCGGGTCCCTTCACATCCATCGAGTCTGGAAGGAAATACACAGACATATCGGCTGGGGCGGTAGACCAACCCTGATCCAATCCCTGTGGCACAATACACACCTCCCCGAAATCCAGAGAATGGGCCACTTTGAAACCTGGGAGAGGAAAGGGATATCCATTCATGAGGGGCGATTGATAGACTTCGAAACTCTACAAACAAAACATGGATTGCTACCTATGGACCGTTTTAGATACCTCCAACTCACACATGCTGTTAACACCCAATTCCCGAACCTTACTGACATACCCACCTGCCCCCCCCCCCCCCCCCCATGGAAACAAATGCCCTTCCACACCGTATTCTCTCCAAGGCAACCTCCACCCTCTAACTAGGCAATCAACTCGTTTGGTTCGGGGGAACTTACCCACCTCAGAGAAAAATGGGAACAGGACCTGGGTGCACTGGAGGCAGAGGAAGGGGTGGAGGGTCTGATGTCCCCAAGGGAGATAGGCATTGATGCTAAACTCAGACTGATCCAGCTGCAAATCCTACACAGGTCTTATTACTGCAGAACGCAAATGGCCAGTTGGGGAGGAGAGGAAGATACAGAATGTCTCCGATGCAAGTGGGTGGAGGGCACCTTCTAGCACACGATTTGGGAATGTGGGGTGCTGCAGGTGATTTGGACAGCATGTTTACGGTGCCTCTACAGGATAAAGTGCACCACGATCCCGAGGGACCCCAAACTTATTCTGTTGGGAATAGAGGGTGAAACCGACCTCACTAAACACGAAAGGACATTTCTGGTGGTGGCACTAGGGCCGGGTAAGAGACTAACAGCTGCCACCTGGGGCTCAGCAGATAAGATAAGCATAGACCGGTGGTCCAATGAAATTAACAGATGCGCCTCCCTAGAAAGACAAATCTACAACTCAAGGGGGTGCCCCTGGAAGTTCCAGAAAATATGGGGAAAGTGGGAAGAATAAACACTGAAACCAGGAAAAAGGGGGAGCCCGAGCACCCCGCACGCTCACCTGGTGGGCGATACAAATCTTCTGTTCCTATCGTGTCACTCAATGTTGAATGTTGTGCCATGTACCGCGTCCCTGAGTATAGAACTCCTAATGTCATTGTGAACTCTTATGGTTGTTTTTCTGTTTGACAAAACCTAATAAAAAGACATTTAAAAAAAAAAGAAAGCAAAGAAATGCTGTTTTCAGCCTACTGCATACATTTCCCCATAGAGAAAAAGTCAAAATTTCTGCGAAGCACACAGCAGAAACCGCTGGATGGAATTGGACCAGGTACGAAACAATTTGGGCACAAACCGTTGGCTCGATTACCGGGAAGGGTCTAGGTTATTCCATCCAGGAGTTAAAATATTTGACGGATTAGGGGATGCCCCCTTCTGCCAAAAGTATAGCTATATCTCCCATGGTGCTTGTAACGCTCACTTGATATCCACAGGGACGCCACTCAGCCTGATTGGACCACTCGCGATCTCGAACCCCTCCCTTGGAATCTGCTCGACCAAGGATTGGGCCTGAAATACAGGAATTTCGGATTTAAACTTTACTGTCTCTTGTTGCTTGACTCCCACCTCCCTTGAGGACCAAACCTTCCCTTTTGTCCTCTCCTCACCTTGTTTTCTTGTATTGTGCGCTCTGCGTCCTGCTTCTCGGTGCAGGGGTGCGTTGTTGATGTGGGCGCGGCGCAACCTAGTTGCTTCACTGGTGTGGGCCCCATGAGTCCGGACTGGCTGTAACTCCAGTCCGACAAGGTAGGTTTGTTGGTTTTGATCGTCTGTCCTTTTCTTTTCTCTTGCCCCTAATAATGACTCCTCTTCTCCCTTTAGGTACCGGAAGGGTCGTTGATGGTGTTGTGCCGCTTGGAGGGGCCGGGCACGAAATGGTGAGTGAAAGTGCGATGCGCAGCGCTATTCGCCTTTTTCTTGTGCTGACCTATGTCTCTCTTTTCCCTTGCAGGCCGCTGCAATGTCCCAGAATGGCTGCGGGCTGAGAGTAATTAGCGGTGAGTAAAGCGTAATGCGCAGCACCTTCTTGTCTTCATGTGCTAACCTGTATCTTTTCTCCTTTGTAGGTCGATGGTATGCTCCGGAACGGATGTGACCATGAGCGGCTCGAGTCCAGGTAAGTGTATGATTATTCTTGCTGTTTTCGGAATCGGAATATGAGAACGCTTACTAATGTCTTTTTCCTTCGTTCTCTTCTTCCCAGGATGTGGCGTACCGCATTTGGAGATTGCGCCGCCGAGATGCTGTTCTCTAGACCAGAGGGGTGATGGATGGAAACAGGATTCTACTCAAGGTAAGTGTTGTGCTAAAGTTGTTCTTGTTCTTTCAGGTACGCAGTTCTAGGAAGGCAGGCGACGATCTCAGGAGACCGATCTGAGCGCGGTGAGTGTCACGCTGCAGGCGCAGAGTAACGTGAAGCATGTTCCTCTGCCCGGGCGTTGTTTATATAGTCTCCAGATATCCCAGGTATCCCTAGGCTTAACCACACCCAAAAAGCTAGGCCGCATAGCACAGTTCATAGAACTGAGCTATGTGGGGGCATCCATATTGCACCAAAGTCCAAATCCCTAGTCCAGTTCTCAAGTCTTTACTCTGGACATGTATGAGCCTGGTGCCAAAAGCGCCAGGACTGACTCCAAGAGGGCCCCAGATGAGATGGGGAGGCCTTTAGGGCCAGTATGGAGGATCGTAGCCTGGCTCCAGTGTTTTGCCCAAGAGGGTTAGGGACAGGGATCATGACAGTGCTTTGCAGCAGAGAGGTTTTTACAGAAATGAAAAAGCCAGCATTTCCGTTTCTTGTTCGATGCACAAGATAATCAGGGTTATTTCCGAAATAGCCGGGATTAGCCAAAAACAAAAAGTGTAAAAAATGCCATATGGAGGAGGAAAAGGGATGAAATGACACAAGTCTAGAGGTGGGTGAGGGAAAGAGGACATCAGATGAAATTGGGTAGTTGGGATGGGGGCTTGGAACCAAACTCAGAGCTTGAACTTTTTCTCATAGCCAGGGTTATTTTGACATAACCAAGCTTATAGTAGAAAACAAGATCTGGAATGAAAGTGCATCACATGAATAACCAGGGTTACTTTATGAATAACCATGGTTATTTGTAGTACATTACTATTATTGGAGTTTTCCTAACCGCAGGGTTTGGGAATATGTTTTACTTTTTAAAAGGAGTTAAAAAAATGTGGAATGTTACAGCTACAGTGAGGTAATGGGTGTGGACGAAGAATACGGCTACTGGGTTACTTTAAGGAACCGAATGGTGCAATATGGAAAGTGGGCATGGCTTAAAGCCATGGCTAGTAGGCCCCAAAAAAACCTATTGTAGCAACATGTCAAGGGACCACGGCAAAATTTCATAGCCACAGGCCATGGGTAGTGTGCTCAAAAGAAACCTAATGGGCGTGTTTAGGAAAACTATTGGAGCAATGTGTAGAGGCGCTACAGACCAAGGCTGTGGGCACTGGCCATGACTAGTGGGACTGGAAGAAAGCTATTGGGGCAACATGTAAAGGTGCCACAGCCGAAGGTTGGGACCAATGGTCATGGGCGAAGGCCGTGGCTATGATCAGAAAGAAAGGCAGTAGTGGGTTCAAAACAAACATATTGGGGGAACATGTAGTGTGAACATGGCCAAAGACTGGCCACTGGCCTGTAAAAAATGATGGTATAAAAAAATCCTTGAAAAAACCTTAGTCAAGGTGCAGTTAAATTGTGCAGATTTAACGCAACAAAACCCTTGAAATTCAGCAGATGTGGGAAGTCATGATCAGCTTAACTCTGCGCTTTCCCGTTGTACAGCCATTGAGCATATACATAGTATAAGAGAAGGATTCACAATGACATACAAAATGGCATTATAGGGTACATCAACGGGCGCGCACAGAGTTAAGCTTGTTATAACTTCCCACCTCCGCTGAATCAAGGGTATTTTTTGCATTAGATCAGCACCTTAACCAAGGTTTTTTCAGTGAATATATATATACACACACATATATGTATTCATATAATAACCGCTTAGCAAGAATTGTACAAGTGCACAAGCCGTTTCACCTAAACCACCACCAACGCAGTGTACAACCATCCAGAAACCACAGTAGTCCACACATTTTTGGTGTATCCCTCAGAAGGCCTAAAAACACATCATTGTTATGATACTTGAACTGCACCTATTTATTAGTTCAAAATCATTTCCAATTCAATTGTGCCTTGTACTTCAAGTCCCTAGGTGTTCACATAACATATCTCAACTGTTTTCCCCCTCACAATTACCCTCGTCTGAGGCTTATACAATATGTCTCACACCATTAAATGGTGTAGAATTGTCATTTATAGGCAACAGTCCCTTGAGAGAATTCTCCTGAATCTTCACTTAAAACGCTTTTGCAAGTGCAACTCAATTTATACTTCACAAGTAGGAATGCACAGTACACCGCAATCCGGATTGGCAATAAAACTAGGACACCAGGTACTATGGAGCACTTCACTTGTGTATAAGCGCTGTACAAATAAACAATTACAATGGAGGCTCTTGAAGAGCCTATGGAACCGGTGAGTCAGCCCTACAAGGACTAGCCACTGTCAGTGTTTTCTCAGTGGATGGCAGGAGTGGTCTTGCGAGATATCAGATATATTTCTTCCATGGTCAGGAACATAAGTGCTGCATCTAGAACCAATCAGAGCACATACTCCTCCCTGGGAGGCCAAGATAGTGCCATAGGCCATACGATTTTGTTAGACCATAGAGCACAGGGCTACTTGCTCATGGTTCGGTAGGGTCATAGTGTCTGAGTTATAATTGGCCATCTTTCTGAACAATAGGGACAGCCTGTGGATTTTGTCACAGTTTAATTTACTACCTTACGTCTTGTGAGGAACCATCTACCTTACTTGGAGCTTCCTCTCAGGTGCCATGGAAAGGCCATTGTTTTTGAATCCTGACAATGCGGGTGCATATGCGGAGGAGGATCACCAGGGTGAAGGGATCTTGGTGAGTGGGGAGAGGATGGCTTCAGGTGACACATGGTATCCCCCTTTCCCGTATTTATTTATTGAGCATTTGTATGGCACCTATACAGCACCCCAGCCACCCCCTTAGAAGTGCCAGGAACTTTTGCGCCAAAATATGTGACGTATGATGAACAGATAAACCAGCAGAGGGCCGCAGTTGGGCTCTGCCTAGTGCCTGTCGGAAGAACAGCACCTATTGAAGCACCGGCACCTAAGCAAACTTGGACAGCAACGTACCCACTGAGTAATCCATACCTACAGACACGACAAAGGGATGGTTGTCAGAATGGAATACCCGAAGAAGCCAAGACACTAAAAGAAGATGAATGGTGACATCACGAGAGATCACACTGACACACAGAGAGGGTATATGATGACCCAAGAATGCTGATAAAGAAACATATGCCATATGCACGATGAAGACATTAAGCCAGTTTAAACGTGTACATATGCAAGAAACAGCAAGAAGCAAAGAAATCGTTCAGCTTGCTTATGATTTAATAGTAAAATAAATTGCGGCAAGGGCCAACTATACATATCTACCCCAAAAGCACCTTCAGATGAGCAAAAATCCACTGCGCACAAGAGCGGAATTGAATAGAGGTTTCTAAAGGCCTCAAGAGGAGAGGGGCGCAGCCACAAATCAAGAAGGAACGACAGAGAGAAACCCCGCTGAAGATAGCCCTGCAAAGAAGCCAAAGTCATATCAGGCTGGACAGGCTAGCAATGCCCACAGTTAAAGAGAAGAATAACAGAGTCTCCTGTTCAGCAAAGTCGAGATAAACCGCAGATGGAATACGACTGACAGGACTAAATCAAATACACAAAATTGCATGAAAAAGAGACCGATTTCACGGTGTCCTAGTTACGTGACAAGGCGGGAGAAAGGGATGAGACTTTCACACCTACGCATGGAGCCTTGTCGTTCCAACACTCCTTAAACTTTCTCAAACCAAGAGTCAGCCTCAACTACAAAGCAGTAATTGACACACGGACACTGAGGTTAATGGTTGTACCATAAATTGAGGGGAAGCTGGGGTGCAGGCTTACTCCCTGCACCTGGCTCTGCATGCTGCTAAGCGCAAGTGGAAAAGAATGTGTAGGAATAATGCCAACCCAATCATAGTGGACCATGTAATCTAGGGTCCTATAGAGAGTAGAGCCAATGGGACGTCATACTTTTTGTGAAGTTTACAGTAGCCAGTTCGAAGGAAGGGCTTAGTTGCCCCACCTGACCGTGTTATCCAATCCCCTCTCCCCGTTACCATATGTATATATAGTACCTATATTAAAGTTACGTTCCTATAACCAATCAAGTTGAATGTTAGGTTTTTGAGATTACACATCAATGATGACGTGTTTTTTGGTATAAATGTCGTTCTTCTGAAATTAAGCAGCGTTTAAGCGAGAAAGAAGATCGAGCGGTTGCTGATGTTTTTTGAACTCCCTGTTTTCTGTACTTGTCATTAAACGAACTCCCTTTGCCAAACTATTGACTTGCCATTATTATTTGATGCGAGAGTATGAATCTGCATCCCCATCTATCTCGAGGGTGCTGCTCATCATAAAGGGCTGTTTAGAGACCCCCAGTCTTATGGGCCGGCTGAGGTCCATCCAGTTCAGAAGAAAAACAATAACGGTCCTACTAGGCCTTGTGACATTCGGATTGTGCAAGTGCGAATACCAAGTGCAAGGGGAGGAGGCAGGTCTGGGAGGAAGGATGAATAAGGGATAGGTGGAGGGGAAAGCCCAGTGAGAGGGGTCCCCAGGAGCTGGGCAAGTGAACAGGGGTGGGGGTCAACTAGTGCGAGTAGGGGGGGCAGACTCAGTAGGCTAGTCAGGGAAGGGTGCCCAAGGGCAAGTGTTGGTTATAGGGGTGTTTGGGGAGACTGGTCGAGGAGGGCCTAGCTCCAGTAAAAACTCATAAAGGACCAGGAAACCAGTTGCAACAGCGGGGAGCATTAGCAAGGGAGGGGGAGAGGGAAGGAGGAGGAGAAAGGGAAGGTCTTGAGGAGCTTTCAGAACTTAAGGAGATCCGGCTCTAGTCTGAGAGGGCCTTAGAGGCCATTCCAGAGGGAGGCTCCTGCCGAAGAAAAAGATCTACCCCCCCCCACTCTCTGCTTGGAGAAACATCTGATCTGCAGAGAGTTGGAGCTAGAGGACCGAAGAACTCCAGGGAGGTATTTAGGGAAAGTTGGATGTAGTTAGGTCCGAGGCCCCAGAAAGCCTTGTGGGTGATGCAGAGGGTCTTGAATTTGATCCTTGCAGTCACCAGGAGCCAGTGGAGAGATTTTAGGGCTGGAGAGATGCAGTCCCTGGGCTTGAGGCCAATGAGAAGTCTTGCAGTCATATTCTGGATTAGTTGAAGAGGGAGGAAAGGGGACAATTGAGGAAAAGGCTGTTACAATACAATAGTCCAACCTGAAGTGACCTAGAGCTCTGGAGGCATTGAGTTTCTGGGGGAAGGTGAGGAAAGGGAGAATGCCTCCGAGGAGGTGAAGCTGATAGTGGGCCTTCTTGGCAAGGTCAGCAATATGAAGTGAGAAGGAGAGAGAGAGGCGTCAAAGATGAAGCCCAGGTTTTTTGCCTCACACAGGGGTGAGAGGAGGGGGCCCAAGTAGGGCAGCCAGAGAGTAGGAGAGAAGGAAGGGGCAGGATTCCCAATGGGAAGGATCTCAGTCTTACTGGCATTAAGGCAGAGATCATTAGCAGCACATCATGCCTGAATAGCAATCAGACAGTCAGGAATGGGAGCAGAAGGTGGAGAAGAGAAAGGGGCCCAGTTGAACCTGTGAGGGTGGATCAGAAAGGAAAGAGGTGAACCAGCCCTGTGCCTGAGGTATCACAGAGCCGATTTAGGATGATGGCATGATCAACAGTGTCGAAGGCAGAGGACAGATCGAGGAGGATGAAAACGAAAGGAGTGTTGGAGTCAAGGTTTGAGAGCAAGTCTTCACAGTGTTCATTAGAGCAGTTTCGGTGCCTCTAGCTGCTTTAAAGCCAGACTGGTGGTCGTAGAGCCAGCCAACAGGTTCAGTGTGATGGGTTAGTTGGAAGATGACCAAACTCCAAGAGTTTGCCCAAGAAAGGGGTAGTGGAGATAGGGCAGTAGTTAGCCAGGCAGGAAGGGTCGGCAGATGGCTTTTTTAGGAGGAGGTGCACAAGGGAGTGCTTGAGGGGTAGTGGGAAGGAGCCAGTGGCAAAGGAGTGGTTGTATAACTTAGCCAAGGAGGGAGGCAATGTTGTCCTTGGTAGTTCTGGAGGAGCAGGGAAGCAACTGTTTGGTATGAGAATGAGTCCTACCCTCCCCCTGCCTTCATAGGGTATTGTCAGTCAGTCTTTATCCCTTCCACACACACCAACTACCCCATAACCATATGCCTTTAAGACTGGGATGAGGAAGAGGCAACTGGGAGTAAAGGACACTTTGGTACTGAGACGAGGACGACAACGACTATGGAGGAAAAGCATTGTGAAGGTGAGACATATCCCTTTAATAGGTGAAACTGTGGTCAGCAAAGGACTTGCACCTGCAACCTATTGGGGGGCCACAGGTGCATAAATGTAGAGACTGGCAGAGAGGAAGGGAGAAGAACCTGCCTGGTGAGAAGGATGCAGATGCGAGGCAAGGAGCAGCCTGGAGAAGGTCCAGTGGAGAGGATGCTGTGTATTGCAGAGGGGTGATAGTCACTACAACCCGAACAGGCCTTGGGAAGATCGGAACCCCTGCAGTCTCCTATGCTGCGTGTTTCCAGCTAGAGCTCGGGAGCACAGAAGACTTTAATTGTTGTGAGCTGCAAAGTTCACAGGTGGCGAGTGCTGCTCGCTGGAACTCCCAGCGTGGACCCAGGAAGCAAGTGAAAGCTGGGGAAAAGAAGGAAGATGTCTGGAGGAGCAGCCAAGCCCCAGTGATTGTGAGAAAGGGAACACTCGTACCGGGGCGCTCCAGGGGCGGGAATCGGACATTTGCCATTACTGATTGAACTGAAACTTCTAAGAATGGGGGTTGGAACCTGAATGAAAGAATATTGAAACACGAACAGATGGCCAATATTTTGTGAAATACAAACATATTGAATACAGAACTAAAGAGAAGATATGGAAATTATGTGAAAATACAGAACAAGTGTAAAGCTAATGATGTGCTGTTATGAAAGTAGTGAAAACAGTTAAAAAAAAATTAACGAACAAAGTGAAAGCCTGTAGTTAACCTCTTTAGTGCCAAGTACAAGCTATCTCGTCCTTGACATTCCGTAGTATGTATGTAGTGCCAAGGACGAGATAGCTTGTCCTTTTTGGCACTCTGTTTTTCGCGATCCCTGCAAAACAGGGATCGCACAAAACTGTAATCCAATCCTCGTGCTAGGTGAGGAGGTTGTTCATGAAACTGAAAGTAATTTTCACTGCAGCAGCCGAAAATGGCTGCCGCTGTGAAACTGAAAGGTGAGTCTCCACCTTTTTCCCCCCCTCGATCTGCGGCACTATTGTGCTGTTCAGATTGAGGGAGGTGTCGTTGGAAAGAGGAAACTCTCCCCTTTCCAACGACACCTTTTTTGAGGCATTGTAGGGCACGGATCGGGTGCAGAGCGCTCGAGCCGCACCCAGCAATGCCCACTAGAACACCAGGGATCTGTTTCTGAAGTGGGGTGGGGAAGGGGCTGCTTACTATGTAAGCAGCCCTCTCCCTCCTCGGCCCACAAAGCATGGGGCCAATACAATACCCTGGGGGCAGATGGGTTATCATCTACCCCCAGGAAGGGGCAAACAAAAAAAAATAAAAAATATTTTCTTTAAACAGAGTTTTGGGTGTGGGGATGGGGGCCACCAGCCACCAGGAATTTTTGAGTAAATGAAAGGGGGTTGGCCCTCTCCCCCCCACCCTAAGTGGATGGGGGGGAAACACATGTAGCCCTCCCTGGGGGCAGATTTCTGCCTCTAGGAAGGGGTACATGAGATGCCACCCATCCATTTTGGGTTGGGGGGGGGGGAGAGGCCACTGGAAACATTGGCAGAGCCGCCCCCCCAGCCCTGGGCAGTACGTTTTGCCCCCACCCCAGGGGCAGACTTGCACACATGTGCCGATCTGCCCCCAGGAAAGGGGCAAAACATGAAAAAAAAATATAACTTGTTTTGGGTGGGTGTGTGGGGGGCACTAAACCACCATGGATGTTTTTAGTGGAAAGGGGGGTGCCCACTGGTGTCTTCTTTTCGGAAGTGCATGCAATACCCTGTTTTCCTTGGTGGCTTCGACACCCTAGGCCCAAATCTGTAGGCTGTCCACATGAGCAAAATCTGCTCTGTCGAAAGGCTTGGAGTTACCATTAGTTTAGCCTTTTCCCATTGTGCCCAGGTAGGTGCACCCACACATGTGAGGTACCGTTTACATCGGGACACCTGTGGGAATGTGGGAAGGTCGGACATTTGTTGTGTTTGCGTGGTTTTCATAACGTTTTCGACCATTTGCTGCTGCTCTTAGTCACACAACCCTTTCATTTCCCAAATGTGACCTACGTTTAGTCGCTGCTTTAGGCAGTATACACTTTTGTAACCTGCACAAGTCACCCCAGTCCCTGTGCTCTTTCAGGAAAATGTATGCGTGCCCTTCCTCACCACATTTGTTTTCTTTACTTACACATGCTAAGTACGTCTGTTCAGGCCGTAAGCATATAAAAGCTGTGTACCATGGCTCAGTTTTTGGCTTGTGGTATTGTTTGTTTTGTGAAACATTACAAAAACTGTGATTTCCTAAACTGGAAGAGTTGGGGGAATGTAGCTTTTTTTTTTAGCTTTTCTCAAAATTCACAGAAGCCATTGCCTTACCAGGCCAAACATGTCCACCACATACCTTTTTTTCTGTCATTTTCCCAATTGTTCCACAAACTATGGAATTTTTCCCTACATAGTTGTTGCCTGACCTGCGCAAATCATCCCTTCCTAAACTTGGAATTTTGTTTACTTTTCAGAAATGTATGCCATTCTGTCCTCCCATTCAGATTTCCTACCCTTTTCTTCCATTCCGTCCACGCATGTCCTATTGGAAAAAAAGGCTTAAATTGCCTACCTCTCACAAAACGGTTGGTAACCATATCAAAATATTTTTTTTGGTTTCCACTCAACTTGTTCTTGAAAGCCTGGTAAATGGGGAATTCTGCACAGCAAAACATTTGTTCCTAGCACTTACAAGGAAAAAAACCACAGGCTTCTTCGTACATCATTGTATTGCCATTTTCTGAAAAGAAACAAAATATTCACCCTTTTTGGTTTTCTCCCTTTTTGATAATTTTCTTTCACCCCCTACAGCAAACTAGGGAGAAAAAGGGCCAAAATCTGTCCGAGATATCTGACGCATCAAAAAAGTTACAAGGCATTGAATGGCGACATACCAAAATCACCAAAAACCTTGGCACTGGTGGGGAAAACCCATGGCAGTTAAGGGGTTAATACTTATGAATTAAGTGGAAAGCAAGTGTGAAAGGCTAGTTGATGAACTTGAATGGACAATGTGTAAGCAAGGTGGTAAAAGAGGATGAACACCACAGAATAAATTGAATACAAGTTGTGGCAAAGTCGCCTGCCAAGGAGAAAACCACAGCACATGTTGCTTATGTACAGGGTGGAAAAACTGTGTTGGTCAAGGAAAACCAAGAGCATCAAAAAGTCCCATGGGTTATCGGTTGAGTGATCACATGAGTGAAATATGGGTGGGGAATGTGGGTGTGAAGGAGTTGACATTTGGTAGGTTAGGGTAAAGTGGGCTATACGGATACCACATTCGCCCCACGCCATCACAAATCCCATAGGGGGCTTCCATACCCCATGATATCCACCCGCTGAGTACCACCCCATGGGGACTAATGGGTAGCGGCCTCACTTCCCTGGCCTTATGGGAACACGCTCCCCATAGGGGAGAAGTGACCATATCCGGGGATTCATCACACTAATCATTGTGCCATGATTTCATTTAACTAACAGAGGAGAGATTTACAAGTAGCGCGAGCAGAGAACTTCCTGAAAACCTCTTCTTGAAGCCACACTTTTAGTCACCACCTCAACAAATATAATGCAAACAGCAGGAATGTGTGCTGTTTAGTGCAATCAATGGGCCTCATTATGAGTTTTGTGGCAATTTGTTGGTAAGTCTTCCGAATTACCGCCAAACTTGATTACCATTACCGTCACCGCCACTTGGTCCCGCAGAAATACCGCAGGATTACAAGGGGAGGGGGGTAAGGTGGTATTAATCCCCATTTCCAGACGCCAGAGGACTCCATGGGAATTTCATCAGATGTCTCTTATTCAAATCACAAAGGTGCAGGCAAATTATCGTCCATGATGAGAGCGGAGGTTGAAAAGGCTATTGTCTTCACATCAAGCATCTCAAGTGTGCAGGAGTTCACTTTCTTCAGTAGTATGTAAACTTACTGGGGATAGAGACTGGAGCATCAGTTAAAGTTGATTTCAGAGCTGCGGCTTGGAGCTGGACGGTATCCGTAGTAGTTTAATGAGGAGGGGTCAGTGCTGCAGAACCGGTTAGAGGTTGAACTGGCTGTAGATGGGTGAGGTATTGTAGCTACTCTAGTAGGAGTAGTTTGGCGTAAGGCTTCTAGAGATGACTGCTTCAGTGATGGGGCTTTAGGTGACGATAAACCTCTTGCATGGGGAGGCATGAGTCCGCAATCAAGGCCTGTGACAATTGACAGCCATCTTCGTTATTAGGAGAATCTGTTGAGGGCCACAGTACCGGGGCTGAAATGCCGATTTCCTCTGTTGAACACTTACAAGGAAAAAACCACAGGCTTCTTTGTACATCATTTTATTGCCATTTTCTGAAAAGAAACTAAATATTCTCCCTTTTTGGTTATTTTCTCCTTTTATTATTTTCTCTCACCCCCCCCCCCCCTACAGCAAACTAAGGGGAAAAAAGGGCAAATTTGGCCGAGATATCTCATGTATCAAAAAAGTTACAAGGCATTCAATGGCGACATACCGAAATCACCAAAGCCATTGGCACTGGTGGGGAAAACCCACGGCAGTTAAGGGGTTAATGCATATGAATTAAGTGGAAAGGCAGTGTGAAAGGCTAGTTGATGAACTTGAATGGACAATGTGTAAGAAGGTGGTTAAAGGGGATGAACACCACAGAAGAAATTGAATACAAGTTGTGGCAAAGTCGCCTGCCAAGGAGAAAACCACAGCACATGTTGCTTAGGTACAGGGTGGAAAACCTGTGTTGGTCAAGGAAAACGAAGAGCATCAAAAAGTGGCATGGGTTATCGGTTGAGTGATCTGTAATGGGTGGGCGTGTGGTCTGACAACTGCACCTAGACTGAGCAGCCCGACTTTGGAAAGAGCCAAGAGAAGCCAAGATACAAAGGTTGTGTGTTGTCATAGGTGCTGAAGTGAAAGAAATCATCAGTTTTAACTGTTACAGAGTTTAAGGATGTTAGGCAGAAACCTGTGCAGTTCCCTTAGGGACCACTGCAAAAGATTTAAGACTACAGGTGTTTGGCAGTAAACCCACTTGGTAGCAGTCTGTACTACACAGATTCACTTGTTAGCTGTGGCTGAACAGTCAGACTTCCCTCAAGAAGAGTTAGGCAGTATACAGAGTATACACAATAGGTACAGAGACACAGTAGTACAAACAAACACGGACCAGAGCTTTGGTGTAAAAGTATAGAATTATTTATTTAAATACACACTTGTAGTTTACACTAGCAAAAACGAGGTAAGTAAATTCAACACAGTCACTATCATATATATACAACCCTATTCACTTATTAGACAAGTCTTAGTGAGAAACACCACTTATTTTCAGACAGAGGTGAGCGCTTAACATAAAATGACACTCTAATAAGTTGTAAAGAAAGGGAGGGAAAAAGGCAGAGTTAAAGAAGTACACAAGTTTCAATACTTTCTCAAAGAACCACAGTAAGGCAGGATAGGCAGAGTTCTACTGGAGAGCAAGGAAGTCAATTGCCAGGCCCACTCTTGGAGAGAGCAAGCTGAAGGGGTCCAGGTTCACACAGTGGGGTTATGCCCAAAGAGTCTTGTAGATAGTTCGCACAAAAAGGATGAAATTCAAGTCAGGAAAAGTTAGCTAAGTTGTCCCAGGCTAGCCCAGGTTAGAAAGTCGAGGCTTTACTGTCACCCCGAACGATCTGTCCCAAGGGAAGTCAGGCGGGACACAGTACCTTAAGTGGGAAGGGAGCTCCAGCGGGGGCAGTTGTTCCTGGCAGCAGGTGCAAGTCGGTGTTTCATCCAGAGGAAGAAGAGGTCTCGCCGTGGAGGAAAGATGAAGGTCGTTGCACTGCCAGGGAAGAAACCAGCCACGGAGTCCTCTGGTTAAAAGGTACTACCCTTCTCTTCACGGTAGTTGTAAACCGTGGTATTCAGGTTGCTGGGGTAATTGGCACGGGCAAGGCGGCCACGAGATGCTCCAGGAAGGTGAAAAGAAGGCAAAACTGGTTATCCCCACCAGTCAAAGGAAGAAGACTCTCCGGACTGGAGATCTCCTCTGTCGTCGGGAAAAGTGGTGAGACGGTTCAGCAGGGCTCCACCGGTGGTGTCGTCGTTGCAGGTCGGCTCAGCTTCTCCCTCCTCGGATTCTTAGGTCCTGTGGCGACTTCTGAAGTTCCAGTCCCCAAAGCCCTGCTTTTATGCAGCACACCCCCATTCACTCAGCCTAGCTGTCAATCAAACATGCTAAGTGGTGAGCCGGCCGGCTCACCACTTGGGCCAATCACACAAGAGTGCGACTTGAGTTACCAAGGTAACTCAGTCCAGGGTGCCTAAACCCCCTCCCACACCCCGTGTGGTACCCAGACAGAGTGGCACCACTTTTGGAGGCTTCTGTGGAGAAGCCCGCCAAAAAGTGGAACAAAGGGCTCGACTTGGGTTGGAGTCACAGAAGAGAACACAAACGCCATTTTAGAATCGAGTACTGGCAGAAAATACCAACCGGTGAATTAATATTAAATAAATAAACCGGCGGTATGTTCAAGGCTATAAGAATTAAATAATTTAAGTTGGTAGCCTCGAACAATGGGAAAATCATTTGCGGTCGAATATAAAAAGTAGTATCCACTGCCACCAGCCAAAACTCGACAGAGACGTGCCCCCCCGAACAACACACCCCGGGGCAATCAAATTGCCCCGACCAGTACGTCCACAATATGATGGTTTGTACTGGTTTCTGTTCATAATTTGTGACTAGCAAAGCCAATGGTGACTTTACATGCCCTGGGGGACAGTAGTCAGTACCAGGGTATGGAGTCTATGTTGGGGGGTCGCTACGACACCCCTGGGTTATGGCACGGAGGGTGCTGTGTAACCCACATAAAAAAACACATGAGACCCTAAGGAGTAAAATACCCCATAGCCCATAAAACACATGGAAAGTGAAAGGAACACCTCAAATCATGTCTAAGAGTGGGAGCAACAGAATCTCACTCTTAGCAGGAGAGGAAAAAATAAACCCCAAAAATCCAGCAAAGCTGCTGGGGGACTCCCTAACAAAGGATTACAAAGTTAAACTGGAAGTATCATTGAAAGTCAAGAGACTTAACTGTGTTGAACCTGGAAGGGAACCCAGAGATATCCTGGAACTGTTTTAAACTTGGGGAAGGCAACTCCCCCCCCCCTCCCCCCCCATCCCCAAGACGTTTTGGAACTATTTTGAACTTGGAGAAGGGGAAGTTGAAAACAAGCCAGTGCTGGAAGTTGTTCAGAACTTTATTCTGAACACTGTTTCTTTTAGGGCTGACAACCCTACACATTGTATATCTTTAGTTGTGAGGGCAAGTATAGGTTTTGGACACAGACAGACTTAAGTTGAACTTAATGACACAGACTATCCTTAGTTTCGTTAGGTAGGGAAATCCCACCTTAGCTTAGGGCAAGTTAGGCCATACTTCATTCTGACAATTAAGATACATACATTCTTTTGTTAAGAAAAGTAAATCTGTTGTCTGTGTCTTTCTTCATGATGCCTTCACAGTATGTAACGCATAGCTTTGGCAAACCCCTCCGACCCAGACTCTCTGCTGTTGTGCAGCTGAAAATAGCTTGATATAGTGTCTTATACGGGATAAGACATGATCCATGTAACAAAATCCTTACCAATTCATTGGTTACTGGCTGTAAGCAGAAGTTCCAGAAATAAAGGCTCCCTTCAGCCACCTCTCCTCCTTCTCTCATCTCCGACTGTCTGCTATCCAGGAGTGGTGTGCCGCCAATGATCTCTGCCTTAATGCCAGTAAGACTGAGATTCTGCTCATCGGCACACCTGCTCCCTCCTTTCCTGTCACTCTCTTGGCGGCCTCTCTTAGACCTCTCCCTGCTCCCACCTGTTAGGCTAAAAACCTCTGGGTCATCTTCGACTCCACACTCTCCTTCTCTCCTCACATCTCTGACGTCTGTAAGGAGTCAAACTACCAACTGCACCTCCTCAGAGGTATTCTTCCTTTCCTCTCCTTCCCCCAGAAGTTCACCATCTCCAGAGCTCTAGTTCTTTCTAGGCTGGACTACTGCAACAGCCTCTTTCTAAATCTGCCTGCATCTACACTCCGCCCTCTGCAACTCACCCAAATCAGGACTGCAAGCCCAGGGATCGTATCTCTCCAGGACTGAAATCTCTGCACTGGCTCCCAGTGGCTGCGAGGATTAAGTTCAAAACCCTCTGCATTGTCCACAAGGGCTTCTGGGGCCTCAATACCTTCAACTCTCTCTTCCTAAATAACTTCCTTCTCAAGAACTTCGCTCATCCGTCTCCAATTCCCACAGTGTCTGTCGCTTCTCTGTCTCTTTCTTCGGCTGGGGCCTTCCTCTAGAACAATGTCCCTGCCTCACTGAAACTTGAGGAGAACCATCTCCGGTTCCGGAAGCACCTCAAGACCTTCCTCTTTGCTTCTGCTTTCTCTCCTCCTCTTCCCCTGCTGAACTCCTGGCTGGAACTGAAATTACACTGGTCATCTGGCTACCCTCTGCTCAAGGTCCCCTCACCACCAGTTGCACACCTGCACTGCCCCCCTGGGAATACCCCTGCACTCTGGGCTGTTCTCTGTATCATTACAGCCACCTACCTGCACCTGACACCTGATGTCTGCACTTGCCACCACTTGGTTGCACCTCTTATTTATTGTATTTATTGTTTTTTTATTTATTACTGTTTTTCCTATGTACTGCACTGCCCCCTCCCCTTTCCCCTCACTTTCCCTTTCCCCCTCCCTTGCACTTGTGCAATCCGTATATAACCTGGCCTAGTAGGATCGTTGTCTTTGTCTTCCCTTTGTTCCCCCTCCCTTGCCTCGTCGCACCTTGAAACACTTGTGTATAGGTGCGTTATAAATGCCATATCATATCAAAGTCTCTGCCATGGTAGGTAGCATAGTCCGATTCACAATGAAGAAAAAAGGGACACCATTGAGGATGACATTTGTTGTAGTTGATGGGGTAGATCTACATATACTAAAGTAAGGGTGCCGAAGTACAACATTGACACAGTGGTGACATAGTGGTTGCCAGAAACCTGAATGATAAAATGAAAAGAAAACCCTATCTTGCCTTAAGTCTAAGAGGGTTTTCGCCTGCCTCAACAAAACTAAAGTGTCTGTCAGAATGTCCAAGACTAAAAAGAGTCCACCATCCTATGTCAAAAGCCCATTTCCAACCCTTACACTTACAACTAAACTAAAGGGGTTTACTGTCCTCTTGGTACAGAAGGAGGACTCCCTTCTTCTGGACAGGCCCAGTTCCATATTTGAAAGAACGGTTTCCAGAGGGAGTGGGCTCCCTTCCTCAGATCGCAGTCTCTTTCGAATAAAGGTGAAAGCAAAGTTCCAATTTGGGATAAATAAAGTTCAAAGTTGGCTTCTTGTAATGTCAAGAGAATGCCTCCCTTCACTTGACTTTTCACAAGGTTCAGAAACACCCCAGAGTGTACGATTCCCTTCCCTTGGTTATCCCTCAGCTTCTTGCACTGGCACGAGAATGCCTTCCTTCTCTTGGCTTTTTTTTTCCCTTCTGTTGCTGAGCAGGTGAGCTGCCCCCACGCTCTGTAGACCCTCCCAGCCTCTTTAAGTTAATATCTGCTGCTGTTGCTGGCCCACACCCCCACTGTTCACCCTCTCCCTCCCCCGATCGCCAAACTTCCATTCCCCTTTGTTTCCAAATCCCTGACTCCTCCCAGCCCGCCCACCATGCATGATTGGTCCTTACTCTGGTGTTCACAGACCCTCCCAGGGCAGCCCCTTGGCCAGCAGCCTCTGTGGGTAAGGGCCCCAAGGCAAAGATCGGCTCCTACCGTGGCAGCTCCATATTGTGTCTGTAGGTGTCAGCTGTTGCCAGCCATCAACCAACAGCTACTATGGAAGGTAGGTGTGGCCCGCATTAGGTGTTGTATCTCTCTGTACCCCGCAAACCTGTCCATGTAGCAGACTCTCAAATGTAGGTGTGTTTTCTCTCATGTTTTTAAAATTGCATTGTGAAACCTAGGCATTTTCCCCCACTATGCAGGATTCTCGAACTTAGGTGTGTTTTCTCTCCAGTTTTTAAAATTGCAATGTGATAGTCCTTAAAATCTAAGCGCCGGTCATCTTGTCCAATTGTCAACTTGTCTCGTCTCTCTCCGTCTTGTCTGCTTGCACCCTGTCCGATGTCTTTCCCTAGTGTTCTCCCCTTCCCACTCCCTTCCTCTGGACTCATCTTCCCACCTACTCTACGGTGCTTTCTGTCTCTCCTATCTTTTCTAACTGCTTTTCTATTGACTATCCTGCTCTCCTCACGAAATCTGGTAAGAAGAAGTTTACAAAGGACATCCTGGTCTCCAACCCAGGCTGCCTCCCTATCGTTGACACCTATACCAGTGCCTCCTCCAGGCAAACCTTCACTTACATCCTCTTTGTTGTTCCCTCACCAGAGCTATGGACTCACCATATGGTCTCTGTGCTCTCTCCCTTCTCGTCCTCTCCCATTAATGGTGGCACCCAGTGGGAGGCCCTCCTGGCCTCCTTCCAATCCTCTAAGGTCATCATTAATGTTTACTTGAATGGTACCGTCTTGGTCCAAGGCCATCAAGCCAACCTTCTCCTCTTTGATAGATGCTTCCCGCGCCTCATCAATTTCCTTTCTTCTCCTGCTGTCCCCTCTATTCCCTCCACGGCTTCCTTGCCTCCCACTGCTGTCTCCTCCTTGGCTACCTTTCCCTCTCCTCCTTCCTCTTCTGCCCCCCCTCGGGCTTCCACACCTCCGCAGGGCGTACCTCGGATTTGTACCCCTCCCGGGAAGTCTTTCAAGGATGGCAACCATCTCCATATTGCCACACTAAACTCTCGCTCAGCTGTCGAACACGCCGCTGACATCTGTCGCTTCCTGGAGGAACTCGACCTCGATGTCCCCGCTCTCACCAAGACATGGTTTACAGCCAGCTCTGTCACAAGCTTTGACACACTCCTCCCTAATGGCTACAAGATCCTCTCTGCTCCCAGATTCAACCGTTCCGGAGGGGGTGAGCCCTGATCTTCCCTGAGTGGATTCCTGCCTCTGTCATTCCTACGCAGGCCTATACCTCTTTCAAAGGCCTTGTCTGCAGGCTCTCTTGCTCTCCTGGCCATTCCTTTACTGTGGCTACCATCTATCGGCCACCTGGTCAGATCTCCGCTTTCCTCTCTGAGTGGGCAGACCTCTCCTCTTCCCACCTGGTCTCAACCACTCAACTCCTCCTTCTTGGAGACTTTAACATCCACCTGGATGCTTCCTGTCCTTCCACTGGACTCTTTCTTGACCTCAGCGACACACTCTCTCGCTCTCCATTCTCCTCTCTGGCCCGACTCACTCTGCAGGGCACACTCTGGATGTTCCGATCTCTTAAGACCTTCCCCTTTCAATCCCACTCACCACTCCTCACTCCTGGAGGGATCCATTTCTCCTTTCCTCCCATCTCACCCTCTTTACCCTTCAGGCCAAGCCAACTCCAGCACTGCCACCTACCTTCTCGGTTATCTGACCCATGAAGCGTGTGTCAGTTGATGCTTTCGCCGCCACTTTTTCATCCCCCCTTCCCTCTTGGCTGACGCACCCTGACACAGCCCTCTCCATGCTCCACTCTGCTATATCCAATAATCTCGATGTTCTTGCCCCTGTCATGAGGGCCCCAAAGCCAAGTGCAACTCCTGGTACAACTCAGACCTCGTCACCCTTAAACTCAAGTGCAGGGTTGTTGATAGGAAATGGCATGCTTCATGTACATCCTCTGACAAACTGGCCTGCCACCTGCTCCAAAGGCAATACCGGCTATCTGTCCGCACCAAGAAGAGAGCCCACATCCAAGCCTGCATCTCTGCGGCATCTAACAACTCGGCCGAACTCTTTAAAATCTGCAAGGAGCTGGGCAATCCTGCTGCAGTCTCTACCTCTCCTGTCCCCTCCCAGGCCCTCTGTATGGCCCTGGCTTCACATTTCATCTCTAAATCTCAGGACATCCTGTCCTCTCTCTCTTCCTCTCCCGCTCCTCCCTCTATGCCCTGCTCTTCCCCTGGCCCTTCTGCAGCCACCTCTCCTCCCTCCTTCTCTGCCTTTCCCCTGTTCTCCCCAGACAAGGTTTCTAGACAAGTCCGATCTATGAAAGTCTCGTCAAAACAGGTTCACCCCTGTTCCTCCAAAACAATCAAGGACCACATTGACACTCTGGATCCTGCTGATTTCTACAACCACTCCTTCGCCACTGGAGTCTTCCCCTCCCCCCTGAAGCACTCCCTTGTGCACCCTCTTCTTAAGAAACCCTCTGCCGACCCTTCCTGCCTGGCTAACTATCATACAATCTCCATCACTCCTTTCCTGAGCAAACTCATGGAAAAGCTGGCCATCTCCCAGCTTAATATTCCCACTGAATCTGTTGGTTGTCTCCATGACCATCAGTCTGGCTTCAGAGCTGCCAGAAGCACGGAAACTGCTCTCCTGAACATCCATGAAGACCTGCTCTCCAACCTCGATTCCAACACCCCCTGTGTCCTCATCTTACTTGACCTCTCTTCTGGCTTTGACACGGTCAACCATGCCATCCTGCTCAACCGTCTCTGTGATAACCTGGGTATCACCGGTCAGGCCCTGGCTTGGCTGACCACCTTCGTCTCTGATCGACCCTCCCAGGTCCAACATGGGTCCTTCATCTACTCTATCTCTATCTCTACCTGTGGTGTTCCCCAGGGGTCTAACCTCTCTCCCTGGCTGTTCAACCAATACTTGGCACTTCTTGCCCACCGTGTTGCCGCTCTCTGCCCCAACTTTCAGTGCTATGCGGATGACACTCAGCTCAGCTTCAGGCTACCTTCAGCCACTTCTTCTCTCACCTCCGACTGTCTGTCCGTCATCCAGGAGTATTGTTCCGTCAATGATCTCTGCCTTAATGTCAGTAAAACCGAGATTCTCCTCATCGGTACACCTGCTCCTTCCTTTCCTGTTACTCTCTGGGCAGCCTCTCTTGGCCCTCTTCCTTCTCCCACCTGTGAGGCTAAATGTTACGCTCACCTGGTATCCACAGGGACGCCACCCAGCCGGGTTACTCGCAAGTATGCTTCTCAGCTTTGCCCTGATGTGGTCTGCGGGGAAGGTTCTGCCTTGTGTTAGAATTAGGTCCTGCCTTCTTTGCAGGGGCGCGTTGTCTTTCTTGGGCGAGTGCGGTCCAGTTACTTCACTGATGCCGGCCCGTTTGATATTGTTCAGGTAGGTCTTATTGCTGTTTTTTTGTTTTGGTGCTATCCTGCATGCCTTTCTTTGTTTAAAATGTCTCTTTTTTCTCCCTTAGGTATGCGGAGCTTCAGTGCGGCGAAATGGCTTGGTTGAGCCCCGCTGGTAAATGATGGCGCATTAAGAGCGCTATGATGCGGTAAGTAAGCGCTATGCGCAGTGCCACAAAGTCTTGTCTTTGCTAACCTGTGTTTTCCTTCCTTGTAGGTCGCAGTGTTCTTCAGCGCGAGTGGAATGTCCGGAGTGGTGCCAGCCGAGAGGCGACCAGCCAAGTAAGCCTTTTGAGCAGTTTTGTAATTTGTAAATGTCTCTACTGCTTTCTTTAATGTTGCATCCATCTTCCTCTTTCAGGTCGTTCTGTCCGGGAGGCGTGCGGATTCGAGGAAGCTGTTTTCAGTAGCTGCAAGTGTTTAAAGATGAAGACTGCAGGTAAGATCCTGCTGCTAATGATGTTCCTTTTGTCTCCTTGTAGGTTCTGCTTCTCTGAGGTTCGAGGGAATAGCTGGACACGGTGAGCGTCACGCTGCAAAGTAACGCAAAGCGTGTTGTCTTGCTCGGGTGTGGTTTAAATAGCCCCAACAAAATAGTCCAGGTAAAGTAGTCCCTAGGCTACCACACCCAAAACACTAGACCGCATAGCTTGTTTCTTAGGAACCAAGCTATGTGGATGCCTCCATGTTAGCTGACAATACAATAAAGTAGTTCCCAAGTACATTGTTTTTTATGGTGAATGAGCCTGGCGCCATAGGCGCCAGGACTGGCCCCATGAGGGCTTTTGAAGAGGATGCCAGGCTCTAGAGGCCCGAGTCCGGACTCCACCTGGCCAATGGGTTTGCCAGAGGGGGTTTTGGGCGAGGGTCGTGACACTAAAAACCTTGGCGTCATCTTTGACTTAACTCTCCTTCCCCCAGAAGCTCACTGTCTCCAGAGCTCTGCTTCTATCTAGTCAGGACTACTGCAATAGGGTTGTATTAATCCCCATTTCCGGACGCCATGGGAATTGTGTCAGATTTACTGCTAGCGGTAATTCTGGCCATTTCGCTGATTTTTGGTAGTAAGGTGGAGTATTTACAGCCAGCGTTTTGCTGAAGGTAAATCCTCCACCTTACTACCAAACTTTAAGTATGGCGGTGTAGTAGTGCAGCAGTAACTGAATTACTGCTGCATTACTGCCGTTTTTACCCACACCGGCGTACTTTTAATGAAGCCCAATGTCTCTTATTCAAATCACAAAGGTGCAGGCAAATTACCGTCCATGATGAGACCGGAGGTTGAAAAGGCTATTGCCTTCACATCAAGCATCTCAAATGTGCAGGAGTTTCCTTTCTTCAGTAGTATGAAAACTTACTGGGGATAGAGACTGGAGCATCAGTTAAAGTTGATTTTGGAGCTGGACGGTATACGTAGTAGTTTAAGGAGGAGTGGTCAGTGCTGCAGAACCGGTTAGAGGTTGAAATGGCTGTAGATGGGTGAGGTATTGTAGCTACTCTAGTAGGAGTAGTTTGGCGTAAGTCTTCTGGGGATGATTGCTTCAGTGATAGGGCTGTAGGTGACGATAAAACTCTTGCATGGGGTGGCATGAGTCCGCAATCTATGCCTGTGACTATCGACAGCCGTCTTCGTCGTTAGGAGAATCTGTTGGCGGCCACAGTACCAGGGTTGAAATGCCGAATTCCTCTGTTGAACACGGTTGTAGACCCAATTCCCCAGCTTAAGCGAAAGGCAAGCTTTGGCAGAGCCGGAGCGTGGCTAGAGAGCCATGGAATAAGCTGTGTCTCTGTGCGGCTCCTGATGATCCTTCAACATCCTGATGCACATGGATGCCTGAACAAACGTGTTACGGCAACAAATCTACCTACAGCTGTGGGAAAATATTAGGCATGGCAAGACCTTGCCGGGATGAAAATCCGAGAACTGAATTCGTAACTGGAGCATAAAAACATTTGTTGCAAGTCCCGAGGGCAAATCCCCAAGATGGCGCCTGCCCCGAACAAAGGACAATGGAGGACAGCAGATGCACGAAGACAACTTTGACAGATCCAGCCCGCTGGAGCGGAGTACTGACACCAAAGCACTGCAGCATTACATGGGGATGCAGGGCCGGTGAACATAGTGGCCCATGTGAACTTCTTGCGAGGTATATGCACCAGGATTGCCCATCTATGGTACGGATGTGGGGGAGCCCAGACAGACCCCCCTGGGAATCACGCAGAGGCCGGGTTAATGCAGGAGGCCTGGACTAATGTCCCCGAACTAAGCGGAGCGCTGAGGGAAGCGCGGGAAGCTCTGTGGCCACGTATTGCAACACCAGCAAAGGGAGCTGCTGAGGCGGTGTGGCTGCGCAGGCTGTGCAGGGCACACAGTGCTCGCGGCCCCGCTGCAGCAGCCTTCGAGCTTGGCAGGAGCTAAGCGGCACGAGTGATGTCAACTCCCCGGCCGCAGGACAACGAGAGCGGGTGAGGTGCGCGTACGCGAAATTGACATCCCCAAAGCGTACAGTGCTACATTGTAACTATGGCATAGACTCACTCGCGATAAGCACAAATATGTGAATATGAATGTTGCAGGAGATGAAACACGCAATGTTTGTCCTCAATGGAGGCAATGAATAAAGGTGCGGGCGCAAGCAGAGGGGTGCGACACCGCTGGACAGGGGCATAGAAGCAGAATAGCTCAGCCCGGAGACCTGCCTTGCATATGACAAGAGCACCTCGCTTAAAAGACACGCGCAATGGGTCATAACTCTCAGCTGCAGTTGCAAACCTGAAGTAGGATGCCCAGCAGTTAGCCCTGTGCATAGTAGGCGAACAGCCCATCCCGAATGGACAACAATCTGGGCAGGAAAGTGGTCGATAGGCCCGAATAATAACTATTATGAGACTGCGGGAGACATGTTATTGAGGGCCTAGACTAAGGATCCTGAAGTACGATTATCGTACGCCCGGACCAAGTAATAGCGCCGTGGTGACAGAGATCGCTGTGGCTGTTGGCCCATTGGACCCTGCAGCCTATGCAAGTGAAGACACATCATGGCACTGCCACACTACGAAAACAGGGTGCAGAGCTAGCGTGGAAGGGGCAGACCGGCGAATTAAGAAACACGCCTTGATGCTGGTACATGGAAATGAGATGAGAGCAAGCAAGGTGGTTTGCAAAGGAAGCAAGCTGAGCAACCGCCTGCCATAGGGCAGATAACACGGATGCCGGACCACTGAAGCAGGAAACATGCAGATGCACGAAAGGAAAACCAAAACGCAAACGAGTGGAGAGCAAGCACCAAAACCTGAGAACAGGACAAGACTGGACACAACACGGGCAAAAAACATTGAACCAACAAAAAGGAAACCGCTATTAAACAGCTAACATAGATGGAGTGAGCTTGCGCCAGAGAGGTAGCAGAACAGGCGAGCAGCACATCCATTGCTAGGAACCCATCTGGCAATTGGAAACTAGACCTGCACGACACAAAAAACTACGGCAGGGCTGCCCTGAGAAGGGACCGCAGAAAACGAGGGATCCCCTACCCCCTGGAGAATAGATACAGAAGCACCACAGCTTCAAGATAAGAACAAGAAACTCGGCCTTAGCATAACATCAGAAAGCCCGAACCCTAGTCGCGCACACGCTACCCCTAACGGCCTAAACAAGGGCCCGGCAAATTTCTGCTGGGTACTTGGGGGACAGTGTGCTCCAGGTGCTTAGAACCCAAACGAGTCCAGGCACCAATATGTCAACTAAACCTCCTAATTCGAAAGGGACGCAGTCCACACTGGAGGACTTCACGAAAACCCCGCAACTGGCAGAGGGGGCTAGAAGTAAAGACAAAAACCCACAGTTGGACACAACCCCAATGCGCAACAACTGGTAGATCCTGAATTCAATCGCGGACGGCGACGTGGGAGAGCAAGCTGGAGGCAGCCACAGCTCAACTCAAAGCGGCGCTGGAGCTCAAAGTGGGCGCAGTACAAGAGGAATTCAATCTACTCAGACAGGATGTACGGAAGATAGCAGAACATACAGATGAGCTGGAGAATGAACACTGAGAAAGCAGTCAAGGGCATCGAAAATAGCATGAAGTTTTGGGTGAGGCTCTCTTTGGCGATGATGGGAAGAGGGGCAATGCTGAAAATGGTGGTGCTACCTAGATTATTGCATTATTTTGGGAATATACCATATCTGATACCAAGACGATTTTTTGATAAGATGCATAGTATGTGTAGGGGGTTCCTCTGGCATGGGTCGAGGAGCAGGGTTGCCCTTTGGAAATTGCAGAATGCGTACAATAAGGGGGGGGGGCATATAACTGCCAAACGATGAAATTTAGTATCTAGCGAACCAGCCACAATGCGTGGCAAAATGGCTATCAGAAGACCCGACCTCAGAATCTAGGTTGTTTATACAGGACTGTGCCCCATTCTTCTTGAAGGAAATTATATGGCTGTCCAAACCAGACATGGAAGAGAGCCCAGAGATGTTGACATTGGGGTGGAAAATATGGCATAAGACCTGTCAGATAATGGAAAACCTGACCCTGTGTTTCCCGCAGGTGCCACTGGTTGCACTGGCGGGAAAGGAGGACCAGTTAAGGAAGGCAATCAGAAAACACTGGGAACCGGTTGGGATAGAGACAATAGGGGATATATGGCAAGAGGGGAGGATAAAAGAATTTGGGATGTTGGTGGAGGAAGCGGGGTTACATATGGGACAATATATTGCACATCATACGGTGGTCCAGCGAATTAAAGAAACATGATCAGAAATAGTACTGGAAGAACAACCGGACACCGCCATAGAAATAATATATGATAAAGCGGAGGGAGGGCACAAGATATCTAGGATATATGAGCTGATAATGTCCGAAGTGGTACAACTACGGCAGGACTGGGAAGAGGAAGTGGGTGCCCCTATGAGTGATGGAATGTGGGAGCGGGCCCAAAGGTACCACAAGAGTGTCGCTGAATGCGAGGTTACAGCAAATACAGCTGTACATAACCCCCAGAGCTTATATGATACCTCAAAGGATAGCTAAATTTAAAAATGCAGAAAGGCAAATGTGCCCCAAATGCGGTGAAGAAAACGCTGGGATGACGCACATGTTCTGGGCGTGCCCGTAAATCGAGACATTTTGGGGAGAAGTAGCCCACAGATTGGAGGAAAAAGGGATTAAGATAACTGTTGAAATAGCATGGGCATGTCTGGTTGGGGATTTCCCCAGACCACGTAAATTTAAACATGTAAGTAAACTAAAGGATTTGGCGTATATACTCGCGAAGCGCAGGATTGCCATGGGATGGAAGGCATGTCACAGACCTAGGATAGAAATATGGTGGAAAGACCTGCAGAAATGGGCAGAAGCTGAAACTGCATTATGGCAGGAAGCCAGAAACATAGGAGGGGATGAAGAAGCAGAAACCCTGACAAACTGGAGACACCTAATAGCTACACTACTTGGGTCCACGCAGGATTGGTCAAGCGACCAGGACCCAGCGGAGAACACGGGAGAGGAAACCCCTTCGCAAAATGTAGAAATAGATCGCGAAGTGACATAGGCTGGAGTGGGGGGGGGAGGTAAAGGGAGAATCAGTAAACAATGATTGTGTTGTATAAAATTCGAGACATTGTAATATGTACTGCAAGTTTGGTTGTTGGTTGTTTGGTTGATGTAAACGCAATAAAACATTTTATTTTTTTTTAAAGCTTTGGCAGGGCCTCCTCCACCTAGTAGTAGACAGTTCAAACAGCCTTCACAAGGGACTTAGAATAATTAAATATCCTATCATCAAGTCGGAGAGTGATTTCCAATGAAGCTTGCAAGGGATCAGTGGCCATATATGAATGGCCGCCCTATGAGTATTTCATGTGGTGCAAATCAATGCTGATGGTTGGCGTTGTTGTGAATATGATGCAGAACAAGGGGCAGTGTAGGTGGTGCAGATTATTTGGAGATTTGCGTATGTCTCTAACCATCTGGCCAGTAAAGTTGTTTAATTGTCTATTTGAACTGGAAGACGAACGCGGGGAATTAATTTGGTGACTAACCTTTTCAGCACTGCGATAGCGGCTGCCTTTTACAGGGATAGACTTAACTATTCTGAGACCAGTTGTAGCTGAGGTTAAGAAACCTTGCTGTTTCCACAGTGTGCCAACGTCAGACACCATGGGGTTAGCTGGAATCAGTATAGCTGGTGGCAGACTTGTCTTGCTATAATACAGACATATGTAAAATCAGTCAGTTTGGGAACTTTGACACAGACAATATTTAGCATTTGATAAGCTTCTAACAATTCATATTGAGAACAAACTGCGTATACTCCTCCAATTGGTCCCTGGAGATACCTCAACCAAGACATATCAACATACAGAATCAACTCAGGGTCTTTAAGAGCCACAGTGCTCCAGATAAGATTTTGATGTGGGAGTAGTTTACTTCTTATTTTTTAAATTTGGGAGTAAAATGACTTTTATAGGAGTAAAACATCAAGTCAAATTTCCAATGGGAGTATTTTATAAAGCAAGTAAAAATAGGTTTTAACTGGAAAACGTAATGTTTTGTAATAATATTTCTTTCTACCTATTTATTCATGCACATTAAAAGATATATGCTTACCCTCCGCTTATTGGGCAGTAATAAGTCTCATTCTGTGGAACAGAGTACATTACTGCTCCTAACATATCCATGGAGATGTATAGATGAAAGCAGGGGCACAAGAACCTATGTGTCCGTTTCCTATTTTTTTGTTGGGAGTATTTTTACTCCCTATTTTTATTTTTGGGGAGTATTTTCCTATTTTTGGGAGTAAAGGTGGTTGATAAACCCCTTATCTGTAGGGCTGGGGCCACATCTATCTAATCTAGTCGGGAGTTAAGAGATGTTCTATAAGAAATAGACATTGTGCGATTCACCATCAGTGGGAGTCGGAAGCAGAGAGGCAAAGTTTAATAAAGGGCAAGGTGTAATCACATCAGCAGCAGAAAGTAATAGTGTTACATATTTTGTCAAATGGTAGTTAGAAATATGCTGAGGTTTTCCTTTCACAAGAAAAGCATTCACAGCATTAGATAATGCTACAGACACTAGCTGGCCTAAAACCAGAGTATCTGCATTTTCTTTCTCATAACACATTTTTTTTTTAGACATTTCCCAAAAAACGAATCCCACATTTTATAAATCCTCCAAACACGAGGTCTTCCTTCCAAGTATAATTAATTCCTTCTCCAATCAAGAGATTGTCTTGATTGTAAAAGGAAACAAGCTCTAGCTTCGAGAAAATGATTGTCAAGTGATATTGCCAGGGGCATTTGCTTGTAGCCTGTAAGAGTAAACACACTAAATAGTTTTTGGACCTAGTGGCTAGTAATGCGTTATTAGGTGCCAATACTCTGACAGGTCCCACACATTTATATGCCCAGATAAATGGGTGGAGCTCTTTTTATAAACCTGAATAACATTTTAAAAAAGTGACCCATCCCCGAAAATGCCTGTTGATAGTCCTACATGCCAGATGGCCATCAATATGCTTTACTTTCTCAAGGAGAATGAAAGAGTCTGAACCCAGAGCCAGTATCACTGGACTTATTTTTTATGTAGCCCTCCATTTAGAATCCAGAAACAATTTTACCTCTTTTTTAAAATGGTGTCGGGAGGGGTTTTGGGGGGTAGGGCGGTTGGTGTTGCATGTGTGGGAGGGGGATATACTAGTTGCCGGCCCAATCACTTTTAGCTTCTAACACAAGTATTTCAGAAAGTTATACTATTAAGTTTGCAAAATTGGACTGATTCCATAGTCTCAGTGACTGCATGCATTCAAAAAAGGTCTGACACCTTCCATCAATGTCTATTTGAGGAGGAAAGACTAAATGTTTTGGTTAGTTCTCATTAGCATGGAGGTTGAGCAACCACTACTGTTAGCAAATTAGATCCCCTATGACCATACCCTAATAATAATAACCATACAACAGCAGGTGTTGTTTTCAATGGCAGTGGTTTACAAACAGTTCTTTTGAACCACACGCATGGTCAAACAGGGATGGTTGCTATGGCCCCTGTGTCGATTCGCTGGAATTCATCACATCTCCGCCTGGGGGAGGCCGTTTGAGAGGCTAGGGAGGTGAGCCTGCTCAGCAATTCCATCCCTTGGGGTAGAGGAAAGTGGGACCTCACAGGGAGAGTCTCCCCCTTTGGGGACGAGGACTCCTGTTCTATGAGGAACTTCCTAAACACCATTTTAACAATACCTCTGGAAACAATTATTATGGAAACATGTATGAAGACGAAACCAGTATCTGCTACCATCACCCAGAAACTGTAAATATCACTTTAAATTAAATATCCCATTCAACTGGGGCGAGGATGATATATTGAGGGAGAAAGAAGCCATTCGGGAGAGGAAGACCTGGACGTACGCCAGAAAAGTCCCAAGCATACGTCACGCACAAGGAAGGAGGAGAATGGCAGAGAGAAAAGTCTATGAGTTACAAAACGGGGCTGCTATCTGTTGCATAGAGAGAGTTCGACGCTCAGCTTCCTGCGACCAGAAAGAAACGCACAGCGTCTCTGGAGTAGAGCGAGAGAAGTAGTCTGCCGCGGAGCATCCTGGACTGCAGAGAAAGGGGGGGAGAGAGAGAAAGCGAGAGAGAGAGAGAGGGAGAGAGAGAGAGAGAGAGAGAGAGAAAGCGAGAGAGAGAGAGAGAGAAAGTGAGAGAGACAGAGAGAGAGAAAGCGAGAGAGAGAGAGAGAGAGAGAAAGCGAAAGAGAGAGAGAAAGCGAGAGAAAGCGAGAGAGAGAGAGAGAGAGAGAGAGAGAGAGAGAGAGAGAGAGAGAAAGACCACAAAAGACTCATGGTAGACTAGGAGTCCCCCCAAACAACGCCAAAACCACTCCGCAGATGGAAACTCAGAATTTATCGGTACAGGAAGTACCATACAACCATCCTCGACAACAGTATGAAAAAGGAAGCATTACCGAAGCGAGAGAGAAAACACTGACAGCACAGTGAACTGACCCTGAGCAGCTAGAAGCCCCGGTGACCTTATCCCTCAGAACCCCAGGTAACCTTTTGGGAGACCGGTAGGGGAAGGGAGAATCATAGTCGTCCCAGTCAAAGTAAAGAGACAGTGATACTTAAACCCAAAGGAGTGAATGAGAATCGATATGGGGCCAGTCTTACTTGTCTCAGTCAAGATAAAGAAATCCAAATAGTGAAAACTCAAGAGGTAAATGAGAATCCATACTAGAATATTCATTCTTGTATCAGTAAAGTCCAAGTAAGTAAAATAGGAGAGACTTATAAATGTGGGATGACTTTACCATGGGAGGAGAGAAGAACAAATCTCTGTAGAAATAATCAAGAGGAGAGTAATAGAACCCAAAATAATAATCATCAAGAAAAGGCAAAGCCAAGTCCAGAACAAATTGTATGAACTGATCAAAACAATCACCAGAAGTTGTATGAAAATAAACCATTGAAATAGAAGTTTGCAAGAAGCAAATAAACCACAGGAGAATGGAGTCATTCTCCTGCCTTTAGTTGTTATTATAGTGGTAGGTGTCATGGTGCATGCTCCCAAAACTCCGAAACGGGTGAACCCATCTCGGACTTTGGCTTCCTTGGGGACTTCCCAGGCCCCAGCTAGGCTCACCTGGACTCAGTCCTGGCGCCAGGCTCATGGTAGGTGCTAAATACATGGGCCATATACTTGGCTCTGAGAGGCTGAGCCATTCAGTACAGGGTGTGGCTTGGGACTACTTTATCTGGAGACAGGATACGGTTAAGGGGGGCTATTTTCCTGGGACTACTTGCAAGGCTATTTAAACCGCACCCTGCAAACTGAACACGCTTTGCGTTATTCTGCACTCCTGCAGCGTAACGCTCACCGTTTCAGCGCAGCTCTTGCTTCCCTTCTGCCACGCCCGTCCTGAGTCTTCTTTCCATTGGCACCTGAGAAAAGAGAAGAACAGGAGTTAGAAACGCATTGAAGGCCTTACCTGCATAACATCCTGATCTCGCCTTCTGCTTACCCACAGACTGCCGCATCAATAGAAGAGCAGAACTGAAGGTACCCTCTCGGGTAGCTACTCGCCTGAAATCGGCCACTTCTAGAAACTCCATCGAGTAGTTCTTCATCATTCCCGCATCGCGCCGCAACTCAACCCGTCGAGCGGCTCTTCCATCATCTTCCTGGAACTGCGCCGCACCTGCCGAACAGAACAGACAAAGCAGGTTAGTCGCACACAGCAAGGAAAGCTAAATACAGCGAACAATTAGTGCGCCCCGCACAGCGCTATACTTACCAGCTGGAATCCTGCCCAACATCGTCAGGAGAGTTATCCATCATCCGAAAGCTGCTTAAAGCCGCACCTAAAAGACAAGAACGAACATTAGATATCTTGGGCAAAGACTTAAGACAGCTATTCCAAGGAGTTATTGGAATAGAGACTTACCTGCTTACGCCAGCCTTTCCACTTCAGCAATCTCCATCGGATCAGTGAAGTAACTAGATCCTGGAAAGACTGTGAAACCGCGCCCCTACCAGAGTGTGCAGGACAGAGAGCTCGCCCATTAAAAAACCAAGGTGAGCCAGAGGAAGAGAAGGGAAAATCGGAAGGAGGGGAAAACCAAAACCAGCTCCATTCAATTGGCTAAAATCTTGTTTCGACTTGCAGACGAACATCTCCTGAGGCAAGAACGAAGGGAAGACGCGAGCTAGCACCCTCCGTGAAGCAGAGCAACACCAGTGCAGACGACATCCTTCGAACATGAGCACGCCCCCGTGGAGTCCAGGTGAGCGTGACAGTATGTTCAGTTAGGCTTAGTTTGGACCGTGGACAAATTCTCTTCAGACATTCACTGATGACTTACTAGCACCTTAGCTAGTTTTGTTAGGTAAGGCCACCTTTTAGCATAGGGAAAGTTAGGCCTTTTTCCTTTTCTTTGATAAACATCATAGTGAAATGACTCCTCAGAAACCGCATCCTGGTCCTGACCCACCTCATCCCTCTATTTTAATCTCTATACCAACATTTTGCCATCATCTCTTGAGGGGCCTATTATGGATGTCCCACATGTTTGGGAACATTGGATGCCTCCAATGATATATGTATGGAATGCTGCTGTTATATCACATTCTCCTTCCACGAGGCCTTCAAGCCGTGGTGAATGGTACTATACAATATATGTCGGTTACTTCCTGTCAGTTAACATTGAGACATCACAATGTCCTTACAGGCACATGGCACTTTAACTCCAAATCTGTTTTTATTCATGGGGTGGTTTGAATAAAATGTAGTCACATTATTATTAAGGAATTCACAATTTTCTTGGAAACCCAGTCTGTGGGGGCTAGTTTCAGGATTACTGTTAGATTGGGAAGGTAACTGGTAGGGCCCATTTTACAAACGTATAATAAAAACATTTGGCTATAGCCACTTATAAGGCGTTACCTCAACAATGTCACTGCAGTAAAAAGATCATTAATTCTGTAAAAAGAAACATGGTTTTCTAAAATCAGTCCCAACATATGTTATTTCTAATGAACTGTCTTATAGAGAAGATCAGGGAGCCCTAAAAATAAACACCTAACACAAAGGCACTTCAACACAGGATTTAGTGTGGGCATTGTATACTAGTTTGTACTAACCTTAAGCCAAGGGTGCCTTTGAGGGCTCTGGAGGAGCATACTTCGGCAACGTTGCCCTTTTTAATACATTTGTATCCCAACAGCTATCATATATGATAATTTGCCAACTAATGTGATAGAAAGTGGCTATCATCCTGGCATAGCCTAAACTAAATTACAGCTGCTGCCAAGCTATAACACCAACTATAACTAAAGCTATAACACTCTCCGGGTGACAGAATCACCTTTGGGCCAAAATGGGACGTCTCTCATCATAAAAAATAAAGACAATAAATCCTAAAAGCCAGTAAAATGTTTAGGACACCCAAAGAGTTAAAGAGCAAAACCCCCAAAATGGGATTCTTCCCTAACATGCGCAGATGCTGGAAGCAGTAGAAGCTAAGCTTGACCAATGAGCCAAGCCATCCTTAAGTAGAATAGGGTGGCTATAACTCAACAAAACAATAATTACCCCTGAGCTCCTCTGTAGACTTATCAGAATGTAGCAATAAATCCCATAGGGGCATAGTTAACAGGGCTAGGAAAGCTGCTATGTAGTACAAACCACTCATAACCCAGTTGGCATGGTGCCACATGCCCAAACACCAAAGTTAAAAGCGACAAAGAATTTACAGAACAATTTTGATGCTGGGGAGTCTTGGGTGACGTTTGTTGATTGGGCATTAATCTTGCTACAACTGCGTTCTGGGGAAGGGTGGGTGTTACTACAGGCTGCTAAGCGAGTTGTCTACACACATGCCACACTACCCTCAAGAGTCCGAGCTATATTCCCTACTACATCATGTTAATGATTCACCCTCATACCCCTGCCAAGCAATAAACAGGTACCCTCAACCAGGTATTTGCTGTTTGGGTTTTGACTAACTCTCTGTGGCATGGGTACTGCTTGCTGTCGGATGACAAATGGCTCGTAGTTTGTATGCAAACATAAGTAGTCCTCATTTATAGTGAAACGCTCATGTGCAATAAATGTCTGCTGCAATACTATTGAACAGGAAAAGCTGCATATACTTCATCTACAGTTGTCCGATGAAAGCTGAAAGAGAGGTTTGCTCGGCAGGGTTTTCTGTATTTAATTTTTTTTTTTAACCTTTTCTTTTTTGGCATGGCGAGAGAACAGACATTCAACACAATGCACAAGGCAAGGAAAGAAAACGATACATTGCAGATACATGGGTGGTAATGCAATACATGGGAAATACCAGCAGGGGCAGGCATACGGATTACACATGACCATGAGGCTCAACAGCAGGCTAGTTTACTTCACCAGGAGAGGGGGAAGACAGCAGTTCCAAGTCATCCTTATTGTTCAGATGAGTACAGAATTCCGCCCCAAACATTCCTGGGGCGAGAGGTCAGCGGGAGGGTATTGATGTAGTCCTCCTCGCATGTTTGAGTCCAGGTGAGGGCCTTCAACCACATCTCAAATGAGGGGGGGGGGGGAATCGGCGCCTCCAGCATTGTAGCATGCATTTTTTGGCTACTATTGTGGCAACATTGAAAAACCTTGACACCTTCCTCAACTCAGGGTTATCCCACAGGCCGAACAGTACAGCTAATGGTTCCGGGGGGATGTGGAACGCAGTAATTTCTGAGAGAGTGTCGGTTATGGCTTTCCAATATGGACCCAGCGCATCGCAGGACCAGAACATATGTATGTGGTCAGCAGCTGGAGATTTACATCTGGGGCATGTGCGAGCCTGGGTGTGTGCGAACCTGTCCAATCTGTGCGGTATGTAGTATAATCTATTCAGGAACTTATATTGTATGCACCTATGTCTGGCCTTTAGAGAGGTGATTCGAGTATGCATGCACATTTTTTTCCACATTGCGTCAGTGATGGGGAGACCCAGCTCGCTGCCCCACGCGTCACTTGCCGTAGGTGGCAAATCTTTAGGGTCAGCCATCAGTATTTTGTACAGTGAAGACACTAACCCCCTAGCCCCGGCCGAGTTGGATATGTAGTGGATCTCTGGCGAGTCCGGGGGTTCATCAGGGTATGAGGGCCACCAGGCACGGAACACCGCCCTCAACCTAAAATATTGCAGTAGTTCCAGCGTGGTGCTGGAGTGACCGGGGCGCCAAGTCTGCGGGGTGATAAACTTCCCTTCAGGGTAAAAGTCAGTCAGGGCCCGGTAGCCCAAGTCGTGCCAGTGTTTCATTAGGAGTTTATCATGTGTTGGGCTGAGGCCTGGAAACTGCCAGATGGGCAGCCATTTGTAGTATGGGTGGTTGTGTCTGCAAAATTCGCTTCCAGGCCAAGGTTGTAGCCGCTACGGGGTCAGCCGGGGCGTCGGCATGAAATGTGTGGTGGAGTATGAGGGAGAGGATGTTGACCCCTTCACTTGCTAATTTTTCGAGTTTCACATGTGGGGGAGGGTCAGTGAACGTGTACCAGTATGTGGCGTGCTGGGCCTGCGCGGCTGTCCAGTACTTAGCGAAGTCGGGCGCGGTGAAACCCCCCTCTCATATGGGAGGGTCATATGCTGTCACTTCTTACGAACCGCGCCCGAGTGCCACAGAAATTGGGCGCATGCAGTGTGCAGCTTCCTGAAGTAGTGTTTTCCAGGCCAGATTGGCACATTAGCGAAGATGTAGAGCAGTTTGGGGACGGTTCTCATTTTGATTAAAGACAGTCTACCCGACAAGGAGAGCGGGAGACTGCGCCATTTCAACATTTGGGCCTCTGCAAGCTGCCCCGCAGCCACGTTATTGTCAGCCAATAGTGAGGCTTTAGTGAGGGACACCTGCACCGTGAGGAATCTGATGCCCTTCGGTGACCAGCGGAGGGGGAATTCACAGGGCGGCTGTGTGGTGGTCGGAGTAAGCGGGAAGATTTCAGATTTAGTATCATTTATGGAAAAGCCCGAGAAGGTGCCTATTTTAGTTATGTCTCTTAATATCGGGTCCAGGTGGGCAGCGGGGTCACTGACATAGAGAAACACATCGTCCGCATATAGTGAGATGATCTCGGGATTATCCCGAAGACGTATACCTTTGCGTGTGTGTTTGTCCCTAACGCTGTCAGCCATGGGTTCAATAGCAAGCGCAAAGAGTATCTGAGAGAACGGACAGCCCTGGCGGGTACCTCTTTGGAGAGCGAAAGGGGGCGAGGCCCTGGAGTTCACTAGGACTCTGGCCATAGGGCTTGTGTATAGCAGTTTGATGTACGATCTCATGCGTGGACCAATTCCCATTTTGTGAAGCACCGCCCACATATATTGCCATGACACCATGTTGAATGCCTTCTGGGCATCTAGAGCGACCGCCACGGCGTTCGCCTTGGGGTCAATTCTGGACAAGACGTTAAATAAGCGACGGATGTTTAGGGCGGTGGATCTGCCGGGCATAAAACCACTTTAGTCGGGGTGAACTCGGTGGGTCATAAGGGGGAGGAATCTATTAGCAATAATCATAGCAAATATTTTCGTGTCAGTATTAATTAAGGAAAGGGGTCTGTAGGAGCCACATTCGACCAGCGGTTTGCCCGGCTTGGGTAATACAGTTATAAGCGCCTCGCGCATGGATTGGGGCAGGGTGTTCAGCCTCAGTGACTCGTTCCACACCTCCAGGAGTCTGGGTACCAGGATGGCCACATGCTCCCTCAGAGGTGAGGCCGTCCGGGCCTGGTGCCTTGCCCTTAGGGCAGTTCGAGATGACCGTAGTTATCTCGTCCAGGGTGAAGGGAGCCTCAAGTTGGTCGCTGGTTGCGCGGGAGAGGAGGGTCATGGGGATTTGGTCTAGCAGGGCGTCTGTCTTGTAGGTTGTGTTCTTGCTGGGGGCCATACAGGGTTGTGTAAAACGCAGTGAAAGTCTCCAGGATGGTTTGGTCTGACCAACACAAGGCGCCATTTGTGTCTTTAACACAGTCGATGCGATTCCTGCTCCCCTCTGCGCAGACCAGTCTGGATAGTGACTTGCCCGGCCTGTCCCCCTCACCACATTTCCTGGTTGCTACAGGACGGGCATAGTAATGGACTTCCCTCTGGGCATGAGTCTCGAATGTTTCCAATTCCGCTCTGATATGAGCCAGTATGATCAGGGAAGGGGCAGAGGCATACTTCCTTTCAAGTTCTTTTAACTTCGCCTCCGACTGCTGCAAGCTATTCTTTATAACTTTTAGGACCCCAGCCTCCCTAGAGATGCACATCCCCCTGATGAAGACCTTGAAGACCTCCCAATGAACACCATCAGAGGTGTCTTGCCTGTTATTGCATTCAAAAAAGGTGTTAATGTCAGCTAGAATATCGGCTCTGAAGACTATGTCTTGAAGGGCCTCGGATTTAAATCTCCAGGAGGAGCGGGGAGGCTAATCCTGGCCTAGTGTTATACAGAGTGTTACCAGTGAGTGATCCGATATCGTGCGGGGCAATATCCTAGTCTCTATGGTCCTGCCCACCATGCAGCCCGATACGAGGAAGAGATCTATCCTGAAGAGGCTATCATGTACCGATGAGTAGAAAGTGTCCCCTCTAGTTTGCCGGTTGAGAGCTCTCCATACATCTTTGAGTCCCAGTGTGGCCATGTGTGTGTGTAATCTGTGGGCCGCGCGTGATGAGGCTCTGCGGGCCGACCTAGATCTGTCCAGCTCGTTATCTAGAATTAGGTTCATGTCTCCGCCCCATATGATGGGAATACCAATATACTTCAGGAGCGTAGTGGTGATGGCATCAAAGAATTCTGGGGCATCGAAGTTCGGGGCATATGTGTTCACAAGGAGGCATTCCATATTGGCGAGTGAGCAATGAAGTATTACATATCTGCCTTTGGGGTCTATATGGCTGGTTTGAACTGAACTGACTTATGAATTAGAGTTAGGACCCCCCTGGAGTGAGTTGAGTACTTCGTATAGTATCTATTGTTGCCCCAGGTCGGAGCGAGGCATGTCGCTAAGCGCCCCTCGGCATGAGTTTCTTGGAGAAGGAGAATCTGAATGCCATGCCTCTGGGCATAGGCAGTTATCCTGCGGGCCTTAGTGAAGTTACTCAGACCGTGAATATTCCATGTCATTATATTAAGGGCCATAGTGTGATCTTATGGGTCATCCATGCATCAGTATTCATTACCTTTCCACCGTTTGCGATCGTAGTATGAATAGTTATAATGAGTTGATGTCGTGTAGCCCTCTGCCATGTCTTTTACCATTAACTCAGCCCCAACTGTGCCACCCCCCACCCTCACTGCGCAACCCCAACATGCAGTGCAGACCACCCAACCCAAAACATAAATGTCGCCCTTTGGGCCTGCTACAACCAGGAGATAAAGGACGGAGGGCCAACTCCAACGTGGAGAGGCCCGAATCCCAGCCCAACAGGGGCCAGACATAAGGAAGAGCAAAATTAAACCAAAATCAAACATTGCAACTGCAGCGGGGAGCGCTAGTGCCGTGCGGCCGGCATGATGAACTTGGTGCGGGGCAGCCTGTGCTGTCCCGCGTATGTTGCTGCGGTAAACGGGTAATGCAAATGGCCTCTGGAGCCAGAGGGTATCCCCTGGTTGTTCGATATTGCAGGAAGGGGTAGGCCCAGAGGGCTAGCTCCGAGAACCACAGAGGGGAACAAGGCAGTGCATAGCATTTAGGAGCTAGTCCACGGACCAAATGCATGTGTTAGAGGCCATAGCTGCTGAGTAGACACAATGAGGTTGCCATCGACACATCCTAAGGCGAGAATCAGTAGGTATGATATAACACCGTGGGCCATGCTGCTTGTGGTTAGTTGTCATCGGCACAGTCGTTCCTCGGCCCATGGAGCGGTATATGTAACTCGATGAACTTCACCGCTTCGTCTGGGACAGTGAAGAAGTATAGTTTGCCATTATGAGTGATTTTTAGACGCGCCGGGAACAGGATGGCATAGGGGATGTTGCGTTCCCTCAGTAGCTTCTTAATGCCGAGGAATTGACGCCTCTCCTGCCGCACCGCCAATGAAGAATCTGGGAAGATTCTAATTTTGTGGGCCTCGAACCGTAGGTCTCCCTTCTCCCGCGACAGGCGTAGAATGTGGTCTCTGTCGCGATAATTGAGTATCTTGGCGATGATGGGCCTGGGGACGTCGCCTGGTCTGGGGAGCGGTGATAGGGCCCGGTGAGCCCGCTCCACTGTGAAGTATGGTGAGAGCGCAGGGTTATCCAGCAGGTCCTTAAGTAGTTTTTCCACTGCGTCCTCCATCCGCCCCTTGAGGGCACTCTAAGGAACCCCGATGATGCGCAGGTTGTTCCTGCGGGAGCGAGACTCTAAATCATCACACTTCGCCTGAACGCTTTTCATGTCCCGCGATAGGGAGGCCACAGTGTCTTGGAGCGCGTGAATTCCATCTTCGTTGACTGAGATTCTGTTTTTGGCCTCTGTGATCCTCGATCCCGCCTGGTCCACGTGTTTTTTTTTTTTTTTAAAACTTATATTTATTAGTTTTACATAAATATTACATGGAGAAGTTAACATTGAATCTTATAACATTCCCTTCCCCCCCTCCCCCCTCCCTCCCCACGGGACGGATGGAGTCATTTTGTCCAGGGATCCTGTTATGCGTTAAATATGTCTGAGATTTTTATGTTATGGGGGCACCATTGCTCCATAAAGTCTGACTGGAGGTATTGCAGGGTCCCTTCCCATTCCTTTACAAATTTGTCTCCTGTTCCTTGGAGTTTGTGGGTAATTTTCTCCATTGTTATATGGGCCCAAACTTTCTGTAGCCAGGTGTAGGTCAGTGGGGTATTTTTATTTTTCCAGTTCTGTGCAATGGTGGTCCAAGCTGCAATGAGTAGTCCCATGAATGATCTCCATTGCGTTTTGCTGTATTGCTTTGCTGTGTCGTCTTTGATTCCACAGAGCCACACCTTCTCCCCCATCAACCCCACATCCGGGAATATTTTGCCCATCTCGTTTTTCACTTCTTCCCAAAAGGGTTTTATGCCTTTACAGTCATGCCATATGTGTCTCCAAGTTCCCACTTCGTCACATCCTCTCCAGCAGTGGCTGGACGTGTTGGGGTACATTGTGTGGAGCCTCTCTGGAGTGTAGTGCCACTGTGTCATTATTTTGACCCACATCTCCCTAGTTTGTGCTGAGCGGGTCATTCTGGGGATCTGTTTCCATAGGTCCTCCCATGGTTTATCCGTAGGTTCCTCCCCCAATGTTCTGCCCCATTTTATTCTGTATGACCATTTAATGCTTTCCCCTTGTGAGTTTATGTATTTGTATAACGTTGATACCCACTTTCTCTCCCCCGTGTTGGATATGATGTATGTTTCGAACCCTGTAAGGTCCCTGGTTGCTGCCTCTGTGATTATTGGAGAGTTGAGCCAGTGTTTTAGCTGTTCATATCTGTATCTATCGCTTTTAGGGATTCTCGTGGTTGCCACGCACGACTCCAGGGGGATGATTTCCTTGTCCATAAACATCTCTCCTATTTTAGTAATGCCCGCTTTCTCCCAGGTGTCATATGCCCCTTGTTCCATCCCCGGTGGAAATAGTGGGTTTCTACAGATGGGTGTAAAGGGTCCTATCGCTGTGGTCATTATGCCTTTTTTTGTTTGGCTATCCCATGCTTCTAACGTGGTTTTCATGATTTCGCTTAGCCTTAGATTTTCATGCCTGTGCTGCTTCTGTTTCCAGAGAAGTTCTACCAGTGGGGTCCTTGCTACTGCTCTGTCTTGTTTGGCCCATATCTGTTGCGGATCCTCCCCCACCCACTCCCTTAGAACTTTAAGCTGTGCTGCCTGATAGTATTTTCTAAAGTGGGGTAGCGCCATTCCTCCTTCTCTGGTTGGGGCCGTGAGGACCTTCCTGGCAATTCTCGGTGTTTTCCCTTTCCATATGTAGGACAATACCATTTTTGTTAAGGTTTTGAAGAACGTGTCTGGGACCCCCACTGGGAGAGCCTGAAAATAATATAGTACCTTTGGGAGGATGGTCATCTTGATTGATTGTATTCTACCCCACCAGGATATCTGTAGTGGGTTCCATCTGTTTAATTCTCTTCGGATGTTTAGAATTAGCGACGGGTAGTTTTCCCCGTAGAATTGTTCTATTTTTGGGGGTACACTCATTCCCAGATATTTAATGCCTTTCTGTGCTATCTTGAGGTCCAGTGTTTTTGCCTGCTTTTCTATGTTCGTTCTATCCCCTGCCAGGATGAGGATCTCTGATTTTTTCCTATTTATTTTTAGGCCAGAGATGGTCCCATAGTTTTCTAGTTCTCTAACTGTGGCCGATAGAGTAGATTCAGGGTCCTCTAAGGTTATTAGCATATCGTCTGCATACGCAATTACTTTGTGTTTCTGACCCGCCATTTCTATCCCTTTAATGTGTATTGACTCCCGTATTTTAATTAGGAGGGGTTCTAAGAAGAGAGCGTACAATAGTGGTGATAGGGGGCAGCCCTGTTTCGTTCCTCTCGTTATCGTTACCTTGCCAGTAAGCTCGCCATTAATGGCTATTCTGCTGGATGGGGAATTGTAGTTTGCTCTAATACTCGCAATATATTTTTTCCCAAACCCCATGGATTCCAGAACCCTAAACAGTATGGACCACTCCACTCTATCGAAGGCCTTCTCAGCGTCTACTGACAGTAGTATCGCTGGGGTGCGGGTTATCCCTATTTTTTCGATCAGGTGGGCTAGTCTCCTAGTATTATCGTGGGTTTGCCTGCCTGGAATGAAGCCTGATTGATCCTCGCTAATCAGTTTAGGGAGGAGCGGGGATAGCCTTGTTGCCAGGATTTTAGTATATATTTTTGCATCTAGGTTGAATAGGGAGATTGGTCTGTATGATGTGGGATTAGTTGGATCTTTGCCTGGTTTATGAAACACCAGCACCTTCGCTTCATTCATTGTGGGGGTCACATTACCGGTGTCTTTGAATGAGTTTAGGAGTCTTGTTAGGGTCGGGGTTAGTATGTCTGCGTATTTTTTATAAAATGGGGCCGTAAACACATCCGGGCCTGGAGCTTTGTTACTTGGGAGTCCTTTTATGGCTTTAATGACTTCTTCTTCTCTAATAGGGGTCTCTAGTGCCTGCTTGTCTTCTTCTGAGATTTTCGGGATCTTTAGGGCCTCAAGGTATGAAGTCTGGGCGTTTATATCGGGGTGCTCTGTGGAGTAGAGCGTTTGATAATATTGCCTCATTGTTTCCCCCATGTCGTGCGTAGAAGTATGAGTGGCGCCTTTCGCATCACATATGGCCTTAATCGTTGTTTCTTTTTGTTTCGCCCTTAGTTGTCGTGCCATGAGTCTGTCTGCTTTGTTCGCTCTTATATAATATCTCTGTTTCAGATAGAGTAGATTCCTTTCTGCGCCCTTTGTACGTAACATCTCTAGTTGGCCTTGTGTATGTTTCAGAGATTTTTTTAATATCTTTGTGGGTTGAGTCGTCAATTTCTCTTGGATCTCCTCAATTGTTTTTTCCAGCTCTTTTTCCCACTGATCCCTTTGTTTGTCTCTCGTGATTTTCATCGCTATCATCTTCCCCCTCAAGACTGCTTTAAACGCGTCCCAGACTGCGCTCATTGCGACCTCCCCCGTATCATTTTGTAAGAAGTATTCTGCTATCATTTCCCTTATGGCCTCCCCTGCCACTGGGTCATGGATCAACTCCTGTGGTAACCTCCATTTCCATAACCCGCTCTTGCTCCCTGGGAGAGTCACGTCCACCCATAGAGGGGCATGGTCCGAGAGGGTTATAGAGCCCTTATCTAGCCCTTGTATCTTTCCCAGTAGCCCCACTGACACCCAGAGATAGTCGATCCTGGACATAGAGTTGTGTACATGTGAGAAATAGGTGTACCCCCTCTGTTCACCCTTCAGTTCCCTCCAGACATCATTCAGAGCCATTTGGTCCATTTGCTGTTTCAAACGTTTTGATGGCGCCCCCTGCCCATGTGTGTTTCCTGCGCTCCTATCTAGCATTGGGTTCCATGCCAGATTAAAGTCCCCCCCCAGTATCACCTCTCCTCTAGCGAAATCTTCCAGTTTCGATAGTGCGTTTCTGAGGAAGCCATCCTGTCCCTGATTGGGTGCGTATATTGAGGCGAGCGTCATGCGACATCCTTCAATCTCTACGTTGGTAAAGGCGTACCTCCCTTCCTTATCAGTTATGGTGTCTAGTGGTTTTACGTCCTTTCCTTCTTTTATCGCTATCAGGACTCCTGCTTTTTTTTCTGTTGTCGTTGCCTGTGCCCATATTTTATATCCTTTTATCCGCATTTTGTGCTTATCTTTAGTTTTGATATGGGTTTCCTGGAGGAGCAGTACATCCGCCTTCCCCCTTTTGAATTGTTTCTCCAGTTTCGTTCTTTTTGTTGGGTGGTTCATGCCTCTGATGTTGTAGGTCATAAAGCGTATCATCCCCATTCTATTTTGTTTGTATGCCATTGCCTCCGGTCCCCTTCTGTTCCCGATTCAACTCTTTGTTTCTTCTGATCCCTTCCCATCCCTTGAACTTCCCTTCCCCCCCAACTTTGAACTTTAAACCAACCGAACTGTCCCCCGAGTAGGGCAAGGGTTCCTATTGACGCTAGGGCGTTGCGCCCTTCGCTCCCTGCCCTCCATACCCTCGGGGGGTATGTTATGGGGATTCCTAAACCCCACTGAACCATTTGTCTTTACCTGGTTCCAGACCGTTGGGTCTCGGCCAGGCCGCCCTCCTTGCATTGTCCGTTCCGCTCCGCTCCCACGTCCCCCCCCGACTGGGTCTTAGTGGCATCGTATCCATGTCTGTCCCCCAGGCATGTATTTTCTTGTCTTCCTCATGGCACCTTTCTCCGGGTGTCTCTCCCTGGATTTGCATTCTTCTGCTTGGTGGATTCCCAGCCCATCGGTTTTCTCGTTCGGGCTCTCCTGTTTGTGGCCTCCCCCTGCTCCATCTCTTCGTCTTGTAGTCCCATCGTGCTGAGGCCTTCTTCCAGCGTGGTCACTCTTTTCTGTTTTCCTTCCCATGTGAACAATAAGCCAAATGGGAAGGTCCATTTGTAGCGAATTTGTTTTTCAATGAGCACTTTCACCAGTGGGGCCATTGCTCTTCTTTTTTGGAGGGTTATTAGTGCCAGGTCCTGATAGTTGGATGTCTTGCCCATTCATTTTAATATGTTCCAATTCCCTGGCTCTCCTTAGGATCTGCTCTTTCTGCGGGTAGGAGGATAGCGCCACCAGAACATCACGTGGTCTTTCCCCTGGGGCCCCCGCTCTTTTCGGTCCTACCCTGTGGATTCTGTCGATTCCGATATCCTCGATGTCTTGTGTTCCCAGGATGTCTCTGAACACCTCCTTCACCGCCTCCTTCAGATCTTTGTCCAGCACTGATTCCACCATGTTCTTGATTCGGATGTTGGAGCGTCTGGAGCGGTTCTCTAAATCCTCACATTGTAGTTCCAAGTTGTGGATAAGTGTCACCAGGTGTTCTTGCGTTTCACTTGTTTGTCTCGTGTCTTCAAGATTTTGCACCGTTTTTTTCCACAATATCTGTTCTTTCTTCTAGGTTGTTTATGTCTAATCTCATATCTTGTACCGCCTGTTTCATTTCGTTCTTCATGGATGTGAATTGTTCCTGAACTGTGGCCATGAATTTCTCCTGCAGGTCCATGAACCAGGTTTGCATGTCCTCCCTGGTCAGTGGTTGCTGTTGTTGGGATAGTGGTTCTGCTTCTCCCATGGGGTCTCCCTGGGTTCTTCCTCTCGGTTGTGGTGTCCCCTCTGTTGACCACATTTGTAGAATGTCGGCCCCTTGTTTCGCTGTTTGGGGAGTTTGCTGGATGGGGTTCCCCTTTCCTTTTGCTCTAGACATGGTAGGTCTCTCCGTCTGATAGTCTATATGGTTCCTGTGCCCTCTTGTGACCCTTCGATGGGGCCTCTCGCTTTCCTGCCCTCCGAGGTGTTCTTAGTTGTTGTGGGTCCTGTGGTCTTGTGCTTCACCTTCCTGGGTTCCCCCCTTTCTTCACCCCTGTCTTGTTGGGGGGACTTGTGAGGTGGCTCCTAGTGTCCCAGGGGGAAAAATGGTTGGTGGTTGGTGCCAGAGAGAGTGCATCACCTTCCTGGGTTCCCCCCTTTCTTCACCCCTGTCTTGTTGGGGGACTTGTGAGGTGGCTCCTAGTGTCCCAGGGGGAAAAGGTTGGCGCCAGAGAGAGTTTTTTTTTTTTTTTTTCTTTTTCTCCTTCCTGTGAGTCCCCCCCCTCGGGGTATGTGCGCACGGGCTGGCGCTTAGTTTCTGGCCCCCCCCGGGCCTGCTCACCTTCGTTTGAGTCTTCCTGTGCGCTCCGTGCAGGGCGGCCCCCGCGGCTCCTCACCCGCGGTCCGCCCTGCTCGCGCTGCTGTCTCCCGGCGCCGCAGCCGCTTCGCTGGACGCCGCTCTCCCCTCACCTCGGGGCGACGCGGGGCGGCGCAGGGACGGCTCCGTTCCTCGGGATCCGCTGTGTCCCAATCCCGCTCACGCGCTGGCCGATGCTGCACAGTCACCCGGCGCCGCGCCGGAGGACCCCCGGCGACGCGGGACAAGTTCTTTCGGCCCCGATGGGGGAGGGGGCGGATGCCTCGCTCCTCGGCGGCGCTCGTCCGTCCTCAGCGCCTGTTTCCTCGCTGGGAGGGTGGGTGGGGGGAGGGGGGGTGGGGGGGGCAGCTAGGTAGTCTGGGGGGGCCGAGGGATGGCCCGTCACGGCTTCGGTCGTGCTCTTTTCGGCGGCCCGGGCGGAGCGCTGTTTAGCTGCGACTCCTCACCCCGGCGGCCATCTTAGTTCCCCACGTGTGTTTTTAGGGAGGCAACATTGGCATTTATGTCATCGAGTTTTTCGTGGAAGGAAGCAAAATCTTTGGCCATGGATTCCATGAGTGAGGTGAGATCTGGCATTGCAACCACTTGGTGAGGATCCAGCTCAGGGTCGTCCTGTGATGATGATGCACGGGCCGGCTCATCCCGGGGGACCGCTTTAGTAAACCTGTCCATGGTGCCCCCAACAGCCGTGCCCTTAGATCTGCCAGGCATTGCCGCTAGAGTGGGCCCAGGTGTGGTGAGGGTGCATTGGTGGATAGGATGATGTTGTGAGGGAGGCGTGGGCCCAGCTGGGGCCGAGGGGCTCCCACCAAAGACTCAGTGACAACAAGGTGCAAGGTGTGTGGGACGTAGCAGAGAGAAACAGTGCTAGTTGTAGTATCGCTTGACGTGTAGGTTGTCTTAGGGCATATGTGGAGCCTTTGCAAGTCGTGAGATATTCCAATCGGGGTCACAGTGCTGAGGAGGTTGGGGCACACGGTACCTTTCTAAGTCCAAACTGCCCGCGGCAAGCGCGCAGGGTCTGCGGCCATGCGCACTGTATGGATCCGGGGCCGACTGTGGGGGGGAGCCACACACATCCAGCGCGTGGTATGAAAGCAGGACGGGGACGCGGCGGAATGGAGGTCCTGGGGAAGAGCAGGCCTCAGGAGATGCACCAGCAGCGTGTGAAGCACAGGTTGGATCAGCTAGGGTGGTTCTGCGCTGCAGTTCCAGGCAGCTCACATGTGGAAGCACCAGAGGCAAAAAGATCAGGACCAGGGGCCCCCTAGGTGCAGGATTGATGCCGATGCTGGGTCAGCAGGGCCGTTGGCGCCTTCAGGAGAAAGAGGTCCAGACGTGGCGTAGGCATGCAGGAGGAGTAAGTAATGGTGAGGCAGCCTCATGTTGCGGCCTGTTGGGGGTTGTTGAAGCAATGTTCCAGTGACAGCTGAGTTCTGGGGCCCCGCAGAAGTGGATGTGGCTGGGTCGAGGCAAAGTGCGCAGCACGGGCCACGCAGGACGCAGCTGGTAAGCAGATGTGCCTATGTTGAAAGAGTATGGTCCATCCGCACGACCCAGGAAGGGGCCATGTCACCCCACATCCAGGACCACTAGGTGGCGGGGGGTGCGTTGGGAGCCTCCCTCCGCTCTGTATGGGAGGCCGGGTGTCTCTGGCCGCAATGAGCCTGCAGTTGTTGCGCTGCGGGTGGTTCCCTGTCTCAATCAGAAGTCCGCAGGGCCAGGAGAGAGTATTAGGAGCGGCCCTGGTCCAGGGATGGATGTGGCCACGTGGAGAAGCAGAGGACACAAGGGCCCACACAACAGCAGCGACGGCCTGGGGGCACCGCCGTGTGTCACCCTCCCCGCCTCTCACCTGGTACGCCGTGGGCCGCGGGGCCAGTGCTCTCCTCGCCATCTCTGGCGCCGGTATAGGCCGAGCAGACCGCCGGCACAGCGGGAAGCGGCCGCAGCCCCTCTCGTCATGTACGGGCCACAGCCGGCAGTCCACAGCGGGTCTCCTCCACAGATGCAGCGACACTCCAGGAGGACAGGATGTAGGACCCCCCGTCACCACGACGGCCGCGGAGCCAGGCACAAGGGTCAGGCGGGAAGGCCGGGAGCCAGGTGGCCGCCGGGGCGTGGGAGAGCACAAGGCCCGACACCGCCAGGGTCACCACAGCCGGGTCCCGGGAGGATGGTTCCGGCCCAGATTAGCACAAGGTGCACGGTGCAGTGGCAGCAGCAGCAGCCGCCCAGCTGGTTGATGGTCCAGTAGAGTGGCGTCAACCGCAGATGTAGGTAGATAGATGCCGGGAACGCACAGAGCTAAAAGACTAGGCAGCCATCTTGGGCTGCTCCACAGCGCCCCCCTCCCTGTATTTAATTTTTGAGTGCCTAAGAATCAATGGCTTCTTTCTGGAAGTGAGCCAGGTAAACCATGTCCATCCCAGGGTGCGCTGACTGAGCCAAAATCGACCTTCGTAGGTACTCACGGAATGGTTCCTATATGTCCTTGGCCCTGCAACTGGGCACAATCATGAAATGTAGCCTTCCTCCCTTTCATTGGTAGTCATTTCCCTGAACCAAATATTAACATCAGGGGCAGCTTTGGATTTCCAGTACTTCAAAACGCATTTTTTTTAGCAAGCAGACATCACAAATTGAAAAGCCTACGCTTCATCACAGATACCTTCCCAAAGCCCCACAGCAGGTATTTGGGGGGTGAAAGTGTAGGGGAGATGCCAGTGATATTATGTAGGGGAGATGCCACTGCTCCCCAGAACTTGGCGATCTGTAGGCAGCTCCAGTACATATGCAAAGAATCAGCTGCAGCTGTGCCGTATTTCGCGCATTTGGTGATGGTCATAGGTGCAAACCTTGCTATTCGCGCAGGCGTGTAGTGCAATTGATTTAAAATCTTGAATTGTATCAATCTAAAGCGTGTATTCAGGGAAACCTCTTGTCAGTTGGCACCATTGTGACCACTGTTCATCATTTATCATGATACCCAAATCTTTTTCCCATTTCCCTTTAGCACTTTGGATAGAAGTTTGATTGGCCCGACATGCCTTGTATAGCCTAGACACCAGTCTTCTAGGGTCAGCACCGGTCACCATCATTCCCAATAGTTCACAGTGAACAGGCTTGCAGGGGGGAACGAGGGCCAGCGGCTCCGGATAGCTGTTCTCATTCTGAAGTATTGCAGCGCTCTTATTGGGTGATTGCCTAGTTTTACCGTAATGTCTTCATGTGAGACAAAAGTCCCATCAGGGAAAAGGTTGTGCAGAGTTAATGTCTCCCCAGGATCCCACGTGCACTGAATGCCTTTGTCAAACATCGAGGGGAGGCCAGGACAGTTCCATAGGTTGAGTGCTCCGCAGTATGGCCTCGCCACATCAAATCTCTTAAACAATCCTGCCCACGCGTTAACTGTTGTGCGGACTGGGTCAAATGTACAGGTATCACTGTGCTGATTAGCAAGGATTTCAGGTTAGAGGGGGAGCCACTTATGTCTCTAAGGCAGCGGTATTGATACTGTGGGGCGCGACCCCGCAGGGGGCCGCGGATGCATCCCTGGGGGGCTGCGAGAGCCCAGCTTGAAATGTGTAAAAAAAAATGTTTAGATTGGAAGAAATGGGCAGCGGTGGCTCACATGGTCGGTCTGAGGCATGGGACTATCTCAGGCCCCAATGAAAAAGTGGCCCACAGTTGTAAACGGATATTCATTCCTTTAGCCAAAGACTGTTTCATTAGTACCCAAGGGGGTGCTTTGTGTTAAAATTTAAGTGTGATACTTAAAGAATATTTATTCAGCAACAATGGTCAATACTACTAACTGCATAGTAAAGTAACTCATCACATTGGCCCACATTGGCCAAAAAGGTGGCCCATTTTGACTGGCACACACTAGCATTTTGCATTTTAGGTACAGGCATTGCCCTATATGCCAGTCCGAGCCTGATGGCTCATCCATAATAGCGAGGGGGCGCCCACCCAGTGGCCCCCTCACCCATTATGGAGGAGCTAAGGAGCCAGCCCAGTGAAACAGTGAGCACTCCCTCAGCTACCTTTTGCAGCTGAGGGAGTGCTCCTGGGCTGGCTGAACTGTCAAAGGGAAAAACTATTTCCCTTTTGATAGTTCAGTTTCCCAGCCGCACATGCTCACTGAGCCATGCAAGGCTGGTGCGTTATGCTTCTACAATGCAACATTTTAACCCATTATTTAAAAATAATTAGGGGGGGGGACCCCCTCAGACCTCCTTTGATTGGTTCGGGCTTCCTCACTGCGCTCGGTGGCTATGGCATTTTTGGGGGAAATAGTTATGCCCGAATTCACCAGCCGCCACTGGCCCTCGGACTGTGTTGGGAACGGGATGAGGGGAGCCCAGGGACTGTGGTGGGAGCATGATGGGCGGGAACCATGGGATAGTGTTGGGAGCAGGGTAGGGAGATCCCAGGGTGTGTGATGGGATGAGGGAGCCCAGCGACTGTGATGGGAGCAAGTGAGGGTGCGCAATACATACTGTCCATTTGGCATTTTGGGGGGGGGGCCCAGTCTGCCCAAATTTTACTCAGGGGGGCCCAGGCCAAAAAAGTTTGAAGACCACTGCTCTAAGGCCATATGCAACAGGCAATCCTGAGAAGACTACCAATAGCCAGCATACGGTGCCTGAGAGGCAACATAAGAGTTCAAAGTCGGGGGCCTGAAGACCGCCGTGTTCGAACGGTTTGGACAATCCCTCCCACTTATGGACCCCCAGTTCCCCATGTATAACTAATTACCAAGGAGCATCATTTATCAAATAAAGTGTGTCCCGGCATACAGCAATATATCATTATATGGAAGAATATTAGAGTCTACCATATAATGATATGGGGAATCTAGCCCACAGACCCAGCTTATCCGCCAGTACCACTAAGTATGTCTCATGCTTATCTGCCAGCAATGATCGATGTGAAGGAGAGACCAGTATGCCCAGATACTTAAATTGATGCCAGACCGACCTGAACCGCATCAGGTCAGTTGGGACGTGTGTGGTGTCAGTCAGTGGGAACAGCTCAGATTTATATTCGTTAATACGGTACCCAGAGTATGTTGAAAACTTACGGATCTCTTCCAACAGATGGGCCAGGTTTTGCATAGGATTTCGTATGTATAACAGTGTGTCATCAGCATACAGAGATATTTGTGGTGGGCCCGCTATATGCAAACCTCTATGGCTGTGCCTAAGTCGTACTATACATGCAAGGGGCTCAATCGTCAGCGCGAAGAGTAGGGGAGATAATGGGCGGCCTGGTCTCGTTCCGCGACCCATACGGAAAGCAGGTGAGAGCGTACCACCAGTGCGGAGTCTTGCCGCAGGGTCAGCATACAGCAGGTTAATAAACTGTATGAAAAGATCCCCAAAGTGCATCCGTTGGAGCACTGCAAAGAGAAACTACCATGAGACAGAGTCAAAGGCCTTCTCGGCTTCAAGTGAGGCGGCCACAGCCTGTGCATGTGGGTTAATTTGGGACATGATGCAGAATAGTCTGCGCAAATTAAACTCTGTGGATCGACCAGGGATAAACCCTGATTGATCCGGGTGGACCTGTGACGACATACAAGGCAGGATTCGAGTGGACAGAAATTTGGCAAAATGTTTTGTGTGAGAGTTGATTAGGGACATCTCAGAGGCAGGTCTGTTGGGTTTTAATAATACAGTGAGTAGCTTCAGAGAGTGAGGGGGGCAAACGTCAGAACTGAAGGGATTCCTGCCAGACTTTCAACAACCTGGGAGCAAGGATAAGCCGGAATGCCTTATAAAGTTCAATACCTATACCGTCAGGGCCAGGGGCCTTTCCAGATGGGAGAGCCATAATTGCCTCTGTAATTTCGTCAAGTGTGAGAGGCTGATTCAGCAGTCTGTGCTTCCTGCGATAGCGAGGGGAGTGCAATCTCATTTAGGTAGCCTGCCAGCTCTGCATTGGTGCACCTATCAGAGTTAGCATATAGAGTCTTATAATATTCAGAGAATTCAGCATTGATTGCCTCTGGGGCAGCAAGGATATTTCCGGATGACCCTCTGATTCCAGTGATATGTTGCGCCCCTTTCTCAGATCCAATAGCTCCTGCAAAGTGATGGCGGGGCCTATCCGCCTCCCCATGTCGCCTTGCCTGAATGGGATAATTCATTAAGCGGACTTCTGCGTCTGCCAATTCTGTGAATTTCAACAGGTTTCCTTTGATGGGGCCCAATAATGCTCTGTTGTGTGACGTGCCATATTCATTTTCAAGCTGTCCCAGGTTAGCCTCAACGCTACCCAACTCTCTTCTCGTTGCCTTAAGAGTGCCTGCAGAGATTGAGATCACCTCCCCCAACCACATTTTAAACGTCTCCCAGATTGTGAAGGCGTGCTGAACCGACCATTTGTTCCTCTGAAAAAAAGCCTGTGACATCTTTACGTAGTGTCTCCAGGAATACTGAGTCTAGTAAGCATGCGGGGGGGGATGTGCCAGGGCGGGCGGGGTTTGAAGAATCAGGGCCGTCCCAAACTATTGTCAGTGTAACTGGGGAATGATCAGAGATGGTCCTAGGGTGAATCCTAGAGCCCTGCACCCGCGCCATGAGCAACCAACCAGTAGTTAATTCTAAAATGTGGTTACGGTTCCTCCAGGCGTCGACCAACTCAATTTGCTGCATAATGTGCAGAATCGTGACATTCGTCAAATCACATTGGGTGGCCCTGGATCTGTCAGCCCCACAATCTAGGATTGAGTTAAAGTCACCTCCCCAAATAATACGGGAGCGGCAGCCCCCTATTAGAATACCTATCACTTGACCATAGAATTCAGGGTCATTGAAATTTGGCCCATACGTATTAACCAATGTTGTGTATATGCCGGCTAGTTTTCCCCATAGGATCACATACCTACCCTATGTGTCTATACAGCATTTAGCTTCTTGAAAGGGGAGTGATCGGTTTATCAATGCCATCATTCCTCTAGCCTGCGAAGAATAATCAGTGTAATAATGCTGAGCTGCCCAGCTAGGGGCAAACCTTTCGTTGAGCGTTCCCCTGGGCGTGAGTTTCTTGGAGCATCACCACCTTCTGGCCATGACGGTTAATATATGCTGCTACCCTACGTGACTTGATAGGGTGATTTAGGCCCCGGACATTCCAGGTCAAGAAGGAGATCTTATCTCATATAGTGTCATGAGTATATTAAGTAGTGACTATAGCCCACTTGCGTGGACTAGGAGGGTGTTTCTGCAATGTGTGATAGAGGGACAGTCTGCACTGGCTTTTGATAAGAAACATGCTAATACATCATCAAAACATTCAAACCCCTGTAACTTGTGGCCTACTTGTACGTCATTAACCCCCAACTCGACGAACTTCCATCCCGCCACCCACATCACCCCCCCCTCCCAACTTGACGATGAACCACCCACAAAAACAAAATTGGAAATTCCTGGGGTGTGCTGCAAACGGAAAACTGCTATCGTTTAGCTGGTTGCGGTGTCAGCAGCCAGTCCCAATTTTTTAAAGGTTTGAGATCAATGAACGGCACTGTGAAAGGAGAGGTCAATTTGAGTTCCACGTTGGTCAGTCGCTGTCCATGATGTCAGGTTCATTATTGTGCAGACGAGGACTGCGACCCCGACCGTGGTGTGCCTTGGTAGGGAAATAGAGATAGAGGCTTCTATGTAGGCTGTGGCATCAGCTGGGTTGTCAAAGAAATGCACTCGACCACCAAGCTGACTTTGCAACTTGGCAGGAAACATCAGTGCATAAGGGACCTGTCTGATGCGCAGCAGTTTCTTCATAGGGTCAAACGATATCCGTAGGGCTTGTATGTTGGCATGGAAGTCCAGGTAGATGTGGATGTCCGAGGCCTCATATCGAAGTGCGCCCTTATCTCTAGCCAGACGTAGGATAAGGTCTCTAACCTGGTAATTGAGGAGTCTTGCCAAGGTGGGGGACAGGAGCAAAACTCGATTCGCTCGCTCCACCAGGAAGTGCGGGGAGAACATCGAACGATCAAATATTGAGTTCAACAGGTTTTCGGTGAAAGTTTCTATCGGCCCTTGCAGGCCGCCTCCGGGATTCCAATCATATGGGTATTGTTGTGCCTGTTGTGCCTGGAGCATGACTAAGTCCTCGCATTTGTTGCATATTTTATTGCCCTCCTGCTGTAGCTGCGCTATGGTGCAATCGTGTCCGTTGACCTTGTTTTCTGTGTTGCCGATCCGCGTCTCTGCCTCAGTTATCCAGGCACCCTCTTTCTCCAACTTAGATTTCAGAGAGCCAATGGTGGACACGATATCCTCAATAAGTGATTGTTTTTCGAGAGGCACCGGAAGTTGAAGCATGGTCATCGTCGGACGCCGGGTCCGTAACTGCCAGGGCTTTGGCTGGGGTGTTGGTGTAGGAGTCCATTGGCCCTTTTTTCTTACCGCCAGATCCCTTTGTCATTTTGCCCTTCTGTGACGACAGGGTGACAATTGCTGTATGCGCAGGAGTGCTAGTGCGATCTGAGGACCTCTGGGAGAGGAGCGATGATGCCACAGTTAACCCCAGCAGGAAGTCACCCTATTAGCGTCTCAAACGTTTGCCAGCTAGAACTTAATTTGGAGAATTGTGGAGTCAGGCGTCCATACAGGAAGAGCAACTGTCCTTTGTCGAGGGTAGGTAGGAGGACAGGTTGGTGTTGTGGCAGAGTAGTCCAAGCCCATTTGAGCGATGGAAGGGCTGTGGGAGAGCTCAGCGACCGCTGGAGCCCTTGCCCTGACAAGTGCAGTTTAGCGGAGCACTGGGATAATGATTACACAGGATTTGCCGGCAGGGTCCCAGCACAGTCCGCGAAGGTCTCTGCATGGGGCACACCAGTCAGCTATACGGGGTCCCCCAGGTAGAGGTCTGCGGCACCTCACATCGCAGGCACCGACATCAATGACCCACATTGTTATGACTGCCCCGCTCCCTTTAAAAAAACTTAAGGGTGATTGTGAAAGGTTAAGTGAGAGCTCTCCTGCCCACACCAGATGGTGTAGCAGCCCACGGCCACGCCAGCCAAAAATCAAAGGGTTGCACTCTCATCCACAATGGCCCTAAAAAGTCCAGGGCCCAGAAGGGTGATAAGCAGGAGTTCTGCACGGCCCTATGCGCACCTGCAGCAGCCACGTCCGGGTAACTCGCGGCAAAGCAATGACAGGATATCAAGCTCCAATGCATGGCCGCCTCCGCGTATATGGCGGAGGCCCTGTGTATCAGGGCAGAGGCTTCCAGGTTCCAGAAGGGATCGGGGGACCTAATCATTCACCAGTTGAGTCGCCGCTCGAGAGTGGCAGTCCTCTGCCATGGGTCAATAATAAGCCAGGCAGGAGCAGTAGCAATGACCCCCAAGCTTTTCTGAACAGCAGAATGGCTGAAGGGGAACCCAGCAGTTGCCGGAGTCCCACCTCTGGTGCGCGTAGTACAACCTATTTCTGAAACCAAGCCGATGTCGGCCCAATTGCTAGGCTTCCCCGCTGACAGCGAGGGCCAAATGTTGAGCAAGTCGAGCAACACTATGGGATCCAGCCAGGAGAGACCTGTAGCACCCCACAGCACAAGCACTGGTGTAGTTTGTCCGGAATACTATAGTCGCCCACTACTTGAGAAACAGGAATGGCGAGCACTTTGGGTGTGTAGAGGCAGCACCCCACCTGCAGCAGGAGTTGGAGGGGCCTATCCACTGATCGGGCTATAGTCAAAGGGCAGCGCAAGCAGTCTGGATGGCCTACGAAAGTTGGGGACTCGGCAGGGTGACAAGAGGAGCCTCATCCAGTGCGGGACACACCTCCCAATGCCAAGTCCGGAAGTCTCGCAAAGGGGTGGAGCCGGGATATGAGCCGCAAACACAGGGTCACCCAACCCAGCTGGCGGCGGGTGCTCGTGGCGGTGCAGGGGTTAACAGGCTCCGAAGGGGATCTAGGGTTGTAGGGTTCCACACAAGTGTGCTGTCCGCGGCATGGATCGCTCAAGGCAACCCCAGCATGGGGTCCGCACAGCACAGGCAGCCGGCCCATGAGGTGCGTCACATAGGCCCCGCTCCTCGCAGCAACCACCCGATCCTCAGAGGCACACCACACCGCCCACAGAGCATGTCCCATCCGCCTCAACTGGAGACCGCAGAAATATCGTACCGATGGATCAGCGCAGGGTTAATTAGCAAACAGGATTCCGTGGGACCGGAGCTTGCAGCTCAAGCAGCCATTTTCTTGGCTGCTCAAGAGCACCCCTCCCCTTTTTCTTTTCTTATTTATCAGTTACTGCTTGTAGAAGATCCATATAAATTGCCCTGGGGGCAATGCTAGCTGGGTGTTATGCACTCCCATCAGCAACAAGTCACAGATGGTTTCATGTATGTGCCATGACATCTATACCATCTGGTTGTAGAGAGTGAAGGAGTTGGCACATACTATGAGGCAGCCATTTCTAGCATGAGAGTGTAACGCAGATTGTTGTTGCTTGGTCTGCATGAGTTCTGAGTAGTATTGTAGTGTAGTGTATTGTTTATTTATAAAGTGCTTAGACACAAAACGAGTGCTTCAAAGCGCTCCAAGATGGGAGGGGAACATGGGGATACAATTCTGACGACATTTCTGCTAATTCAAGTGCGCTAACCGGTAGATGGGGGAAGTGGGGCGGAAGAGAGCGGGGAACAATATAACAGACTGATAATAATGCAAGTGCGTGACAAGCAGTGAGAATAGGAGGGGAATGAGCACATTATTGTGGATTTATAATGTGCCACTAATGCAAGTGTTTCAGATGCACAATGACAGGGGGTGCAAGGGGAGACCAAGGAACAGACAGGCAACACGATTATTCAGTAAGGAAGTGCCAGACAAAAAGTGCGAGGGATTGGTGAAGGGAAGTGCCCTGGGCCAGGAGGGCTGGGTTAAGTGCTGAGGGGCTTTGGCACTCCAATGAACACCATAAAAGAAGGCCAAGGAGTACTTCCATCCTCCCTGCCATTCTGCCCATGCCTCATGAACTGCATTTTATACCAGTGCATAATTTGCAAGAAAGTAAGTGCAAAGAGCCAAATATTTGTTAGTACGCCTGTGAGGAATTGCCACCTGGTAAGAGTGTAAAAGCCCTCGCTTTTTAGATTTTTATTACATATAAAACGATGCAGGTAATCTATCACAGAAAGGGTGGCGCTAAACCATCCTTTCATTAAACTTCATGCTAAAAGCATAGTGCACACCAGTAAGTACTCTGTTGCATCTTTCTGATCTGCTGCCTCTGCTCTCCAGTGGCACAGAGCAAGTTCAGAGGTCACAGGCGCCCTGTTTGACAGCAGCATCCGACAGCAAAGTCAATGCAAAACGACACTGCATTTAAATCTGCATCTCCGATATAAAAAAACGTAATAACTGATTAACTATCGCCTGGTGGCAGGATAATCTGTCAATATAAGAGTTTTGTTAGGGTGGTTGGTAGTGCATGTAAGTATTAAAAGCCACATCTGATCCGTCACATACACATGTCAACATTGGGAACCTAAGCCAACCAGGGAAGTGTTGTTTGTATTCTTGTCAGACTACATGGACCTGCTCCAAAGAGGAACAATCAGAAGGAAGACAGAGCCTCTTTTTTTTTTTTTTTTTTAAAACATGTTTTTATTATTTTGTAAGTGATACAAAAGGTAAACGATCCCTCAACTCCCCATCCCACCTCCCCCGCCCACCCTCTTCCGGAAGCATATTCATTGATCCAAAGATCTCGCAGCTAGTTACTAGGTGAATAAGTCAGATTTTTATAGAGTGCGGGCACCACTGTGCCATGTAGTCTGACTGGAGATATTCTAGCACTCCACCCCATTCTTTTATGAAGGAGCCATGTGTTCCATGGAGATTGTGTGTGATTTTTTCCATGGTCATTTGGGACCAGACCTTGTGTAGCCAGGTGAACAGCATCGGTGAGTCTCTATTTTTCCATCCCTGTGCGATAGTTGCCCAGGCCGCAATGAGTAGGCTCATGAAGCATTTTCGCTGCGCCTTGGTGAGTGTGTTGACTTTGTGGTCCGTGAATCCACAGAGCCAGGTTTTCTCTGTGTACCGGCCCACTTCTGGGAAGATCTTCTTCAGTTCGGCTATTACTCCTGTCCAGAAGAGTTTAACCTTGGGGCAGTCCCACCAAATGTGTCTCCACGAGCCTGCATCTGTACAGCCTCTCCAGCAGCGGTTAGGTGTAAGTGGGAACATACTATTTAGCCTCTCCGGGGTGTAGTGCCATTGCGTGACGATCTTAATCCACATTTCTTTGGTTTGAACTGCTCTGGTCAGTTTGTGGATATCGGACCACAACGACTGCCACTGCTGTGCGGTGATGGCTGTCCCCAGCGTTTTTTCCCATCTTTTCATGTATGCCCACTTGATGTCTTCTCCCTGGGTATTCATGAACCTGTAGAGATTGGAGACTAGTTTTCTGTCTCCTGAGTTTGTGAGGAGAAACTTTTCAAAGGCGGTAAGTTCTCTTGTCGCCGCATGGGTTATCTCCGGCGTGATCAGCCAGTGTCTAAGCTGCTCATATTTGTACCTGTCCGCATTAGTGAGGTTCCAAGTTGATTTGCAGTTGGCAAAGGATCTCAGCTCCCCGTCCACGAACATCTCCCCTATTTTCCTGCATCCAGCTTCCTCCCAGTTCCCATAAGCCCCTTGCTCAGTCCCCGGGGGGAACTGCCGGTTTCTACAGATTGGGGTGAACGGGGCCGTAGTCGTGGTAATGTTCTCTCTCCGTGTCTGCTCATCCCAAGCAATCAGCGTGGTCTTCATGATCTCACTAATGCGAAGATTCGGGTGCCTGTGCTGCTTAGGTGTCCATAATAAGTCTTCTAGTGGTGTTCTGGCGACCGCCCGGTCCTGCGTCACCCATATCGTTCGTTGATTATCTCCTAGCCATTCTCTCAGAATCCTGAGCTGGGCCGCTTGGTAGTAGTTCTTAAAGTGTGGGAGTGCTAGGCCACCTTCCCTGATGTTGGATGTGAGGATTGTTCTGGATACTCTGGGGGGTTTCCTGTTCCAAATGAAGGATGAGACCGACTTGGCTAGGGCTCTGGAAAAGGAGTCTGGGACCCCAACCGGTAGGGACTGGAAGTGGTACAGTGCTTTAGGGAGAATGTTCATTTTTATCGACTGTATTCTCCCCCACCAGGAAATATTTAGGGGATTCCACCTCTCTAGATCTCTTTGAATCTTGGCTAGGAGTGGGGGATAGTTCTTGGTGTACAACGTCTCTACCTTGTGAGTCAGTGTTATCCCCAAGTATTTTATGCCCTCTTCCGCGACCTTTATGTCCATGTGGTCTGCCTCTCTACCCAGTGTTACGCTGCACCCTGCCAATATAAGCATTTCTGATTTTTTTTTATTTATTCTTAAGCCAGAAATGCTCCCAAATAGCTCCAACAGGTGGAGCGCCGCTAGGGCTGAGTGGGTGGGGTCCTCCAGTGCCAAAAGCATGTCATCCGCATAGGCTATAACCTTGTGTTGTTTCCCCGCCATCTCAATCCCTCTAATTTGATCTGTTTCCCTAATTTTAATGAGTAGGGGTTCTAGGAATAGCGCATACAAGAGTGGCGAAAGTGGGCAGCCCTGTTTCGTTTCCCTGGATATTTCCACCCTCTCTGTAATTTCTCCGTTTACCGCTATCCTGGCTGAGGGGGAGGAGTAATTGGCTTTGATCATGTTAATATATTGATTCCCAAATCCCATGTGCGCCAGAGTTTTAAAGAGCATTGACCATTCTACACGGTCGAACGCCTTTTCTGCATCTAGAGAAAGTAGTACTGCTGGGGTGCGGGAGAATTTTATTTTCTCTATAAAGTGGACTAGTCTTCTGGTGTTGTCATGTGTCTGTCTTCCCGGGATGAAACCCGATTGATCTGGGTTGATTAAGGAGGGAAGCAGTGGGGAGAGCCTAGCCGCTAAGATTTTGGTGTAGATTTTTGAGTCTAGGTTAATTAGGGCTATAGGTCTGTATGAGCCCGGGAGGGAGGGATCCTTCCCTTGTTTATAGAAAACCAGAATTTTTGCCTCGTTCATAGATGGAGTGACATTTCCACTATCTTTGAAGGTGTTTAGAAGTCTAGTGAGGAATGGGGCGAGGATGTCTACATATTTTTTATAGAATGTGGCTGTGAAACCATCCGGGCCGGGTGCTTTGTTGAGCGGGAGGCTCATTATCGCCTTCTTCACTTCGGTTTCGGTTATCTGGGCCTCTAGGTCTGCTCTGGTTTCTTCTGATATTTTCTGAAAGGGGGTCGATGCCAGGAAACTGTTTTGGTCAGCTTCATTTGGGTTCTCTGTGGAGTACAGGTTCTGATAGAATTCCCTGAATGTGTTCTCTATATCCTCGGAGCTCGTTAGCGTTTCCCCGTTTGCATTTTTGACTTTGATGGTCGTTGCGTTCCGCTTCGACGAGAGCAGTCGGGCGAGAAGTCGGTCTGCCTTGTTGGCTTTGATGTAGTATTTCTGTTTGAGGTATAGGAGAGATCTCTGGGCTTGTTTGCTTCGGAGATGTTCGAGTTGACCCTCTGTGTGTTTGAGTGTCCGTTTTAGGTCTCTAGTGGGGCTTGACATTAATTCTTCCCGGATATCCGACAGCTTCTTTTCCAGTTCTGATTCCCACTGCCGTATTTGTTTATCCCTGGTCGCTTTGAGGGCTATTAGATGGCCTCTGATTACTGCTTTGGACGCCTCCCATACTGTGCTCAAGGGGACCTCCCCCGTGTCGTTATGCTCAAAGAATTCTTCCATTTTTTCCCTTATGGATTCTCCCATCACTGGGTCGGATAGTATTTCTTGTGGGAGTGTCCCCCTCCATAATCTCCTTTCGTTCCCCGGAGTCGACAGTTCCAGCCAGATAGGTGCATGATCCGACAGTGAAATGGGGCCCAGCTCCAAATCCTGTATTTTTCCCAGGATCCCCACTGACACCCAGAAGTAGTCTATTCTAGACATTGTGTTGTGAACGTGTGAAAAGTAGGTGTAACCCTTGGTTTGGCCTTTATGTTCCCTCCAAGCGTCCCACAGGGCCATGCCTTCCATCTGTTTCCTCAGACGCTGAGAGGGGGCGCTCTGGTGGAGGGGTCCGCTCGCACTTCGGTCTGATTGGGGGTGCCAGGCCATATTTAGATCTCCACCTATTATCATTTCCCCCTTCGCGAACCCCTCCAGCCTCCCCATTGTGTCCCTCAGAAAGCCATCTTGGCCCGAGTTTGGGGCGTAAATGGATGCCAGTGTCATAAGGGCGTTGTGTAGTTTGATATTGTCAAAGACATACCTTCCGTCCTTATCTGAGGTTTTGTCGATCACCTTTACTTCTATATTTCCTTTCACAGCGATCAGCACTCCCGCCTTTTTTTCGGCTGTGTTGGATTGTGCAATTATCTCGTATCCTCTCAGGCGGATTTTCCCCCTATCTTGAGCTTTAATGTGGGTCTCCTGGAACATTAGCACATCCGCCTTTTCTCTTCTTAACATGATCTCTACTTTTTTCCGCTTCACCGGGGAGTTCAGGCCCCTTACATTTAATGTTACAAGTCGAATCTTCCCCATTTCAAATAGTCTGATTGTACCAGTGTAGAGCTCGAGTTGTGCTTCCCCTTCTCGCTTCCGGAAGATCTGCCCTCCCCTCCCCAACAATAAACAATTCCCCCAACCATAAACTTTGTTGCAACTTTACACCCGAGGAGGGCACGGGTAACTAAGGTAGCTCTGGCGTTCCGCCTGTCGCTCCCAGCCCTCTGTAGGCTCGAGGTTAACTTATTGGGGAGTCCTAAACCCCTCATTGTTCCTTGATCTTTATGTGGGTTGTTCCAGCTCCGAGCTGGGCCAACTAAGTCTGTCGTTTGCGACTTCCATCATTGGGGACCGTTCCATGTGCTGTCTTCAGTTATTGGGCCCCGGGTCTTTTGTGCTTTCATCTTTGCATCCACTAATTTGTTACGGTAGTCCCATCCCTACCCCCTCCGCGACGTTTTCTTTTCTGTCGGACCAATTCCCATCCCCCCGGCCTGTTGTGTGGTTCCCCCATTTTCCTGTCTTTTCTGGCTGAGGATTCCCTTGGCTGGATGTCCAAAATGGATAGCCCCTCTTCCATGGTGGTCACCCTCCTTTGTTTCCCTTCCCAGTCGAACAGCAGACCGAAAGGGAATGTCCATTTATATTTTATCTCTCTTGTGACCAGTTCCCTCGTGAGAGGGGCCATCTCTCTTCTTTTTAGGAGTGTAACGGCTGATAAGTCCTGAAACAGCTGAATGTCTGCCCCATTCATCCTGATTTGATCCAGCTGCCTTGCTCTTCGTAGAATAAGCTCTTTTTGTGGATAGGAGGACAAAGCCGCCAGGACGTCTCTGGGTCTCTCTCCCGGTGCCCCCGTGCGTCTCGGGCCTACTCGATGTATGCGATCGATCCCCACAGTCTCCGGGTCCTGAGCTTCGATGATATCCCCGAAAACCTCCTGAACAGCTTTCTTTAGGTCCCCGTCCAGGACCGATTCTGGCATATTTTTGATGCGTATATTCGATCTGCGGGACCTATTCTCGAGGTCTTCGCACTGAATTTCTAGGTTATGTGTCAGGCGCACCAGGTGTTCTTGTGTTTCGGCGCGCTGAAGGGCCTCCTCTTGTGCGTTTTGCACTATCTTTTCTAGGGTGTTAGTCCTTTCCTCCAGGTTGACAATGTCATGTTGAACTCCTTGAATTGCCTGTTGCATATCCTGTTTAATAGCTGCAAACTGGTCTTGGACCGTTGACATTAATTTATCTTGTAGTTCTTTAAACCAGGAGTGCATATCGTCTTTTGTCGGAGGTTGGGCGCCGGGGGCCAAGTCCCTCGTCTCGGACGAGTTCGCGGCCTGTTGAGAAGAGTCCTCCTGTATCCTGCTCCTGGTCGACACTGGGGTGTCCCCTGCCCACATTTGTATCAGGTTGGAGTCTTGTTTGGGGGGCTGCTGTGTCTGTAGGGATCCCCCCCTCTCCCCTTCGCTTTAGACATGTCTTCCTTTAAATGATCTTGTCTTGGAGTCCCTCCGGACGGGCCCGTCCCCTCTCCTATTTCTCTGGCCGGGGGGGAAGCCTCTTGTTAGGTGGGCCTTGGCGCGTCCTGCTGATTTCGTGTCCCTTCTTGGGTTGTTTATCGTTGTAGGGGGTGACTACTAGGGGGGCAAGGGGGGCATATAGTCCACTTAGGTGTGGCGCCTGTTGTAAAGACCCCACGTGTGCTGCAGAGTTGGGGCTCCGGTTAGTGCAGCCCTCGGAGATTGCGCCGCTCTCTGTTACCCTGGGTGGGTCTGTCTACGGTGCTCCGGTTTGTGGCCACCTCCACTTATCTCTCAGCTGTGGGGTGGGGGGGGGATGATCCCTCTCCCGCTTCGGCCTGGTGGGCCTTTGTGCGGTTTCGCCGCCGGCGCGAGGGGGGGGGCCCTCCAGATTCACAGGGCCCCAGGGGGGCGCGGGGTGCTCCCGGGGGGGGGGGGCCTCACCTTGTGGTCCACCGGACTGGGGACCGCCGCTGGATTCCGACGTCCCGGGGCGGTTGTGGGTGATCTGCGCCGCGCCCGGCTCCGTCCCGCTCTTCCCGCGGGGTCCGCTGCTGCCGAGGGTCGCCGAGCCCGTTCTTCGGGGCTGCCGGATGTTTGCCCGACCCCCGGGCGCCGCAATGCTGGGGCCCCGTTCCGAGGGGCCTCCCCGATCCTCGCCTCCCCCGCCGATGGCCTCCGCCTCGCGTCTTCTGGGGGGCCTGTGATGTGGTTCTTGGTGCGCGGGCCGCTCCTTGTCCCGATGGGGGAGGGGGAGCGCCGTTCCTCGGCGCTGGAGGGGGCCGATGTGACCACCTCCTGGAGCCCGTGACAGGAGCCGTACCCGGAGCTGTTTGTGGGGTACAGCCGCCCTCCGGCTCGCAGCTTCTAGGGTGCTAATGAGTGGCCCGGCGGGAGCGAGACTCACTCGCGTCTTCTCGCTCCGGCGGCCATCTTGGAATCCCCCACAGAGCCTCTTTTTGATCCTTTGTAGGGTCAGGTAACACCGCTCTCCAGCAGATCGTCCCTGGGAAAGAGGTCACAATGGGGCCCACTCAACACAAAAAGAGCCAGCCTTGGAACAGGGTATTGAATACCAAAGGTCTTTGAAGTGAGGACTAAGAGAAGAGGGGGCGTTTAGGCAGTCGGGGAGAGCAGAACACAATGGAGGAAGGACTCCTCGATCTTGGTTTTCTGTGGGAATCTCTTTCCTTCTGGCCCCCTACACTTCCCTGCACACGCAAAGCACTTTTGGTGTGTTGCCAGATGACACATGTAATGTGTTAACTTAACGGGGATTGGATCCCTGAAAACAGCTTGCTTTTGTCCAGTCCTGGGTGGCACTTTGCCTTTATAAGAAAGGGGTCTCCCACTACTTCATTCATTTTGGACTTTCAGTACTACAAGAAGAATTTGTTTAGACCCTGCTGGGTCAGCAGTCCTCTAGTCGTGAGGTGGAGGCAGGTGTTCCAAGGCAGAGGCAAGGTTTGCTCCATGCCCATACACAGGGCACATTGGGGGTAAACTGCTGTTGGACCAAGACCTGCCAGTTTCTGCCAGCTCCATCCGTACACCGGCTCCTCACTGGGAGTGAAGGACACCTGCTGCAGGTGCTAGATAGCTTCCGCTGTGCTGAGAGCAAAGAGAAATAGGACTTGTAGCACCAGAAGAAGCATGCAGCTGGTTTCTTGCATTCCACAGTGTCGAAACTCCATCAAACCATTGTCAAATGCGTTTGAATGCCTTCGAACCACCAGGACCCAGGGTGCTGATTTTGGCAGTTTTTGGAACCTCCTTGAACTGCGGTTGCTGCTCTTTGAAAGAGTTTACCAATGCACCGCATCAGCTGAGCATGCCGCTTGCTCCAGCTCCGTAAAGCAGCTTGCCCCTGTGAAAGTCTTCGAATCGAATGGTGCCTCAGACTACCAGTATCTTTGTCATTGACCCAGTTAGCCTCTTCTACACATATCCTTTGAATGCTGCATCAAACCGCATCAAGCTTCATTGCGAAACTGTCTCGACGGGTTACCCAGAGCCATGCCAGAGGTTAAGATTAATTGTAAACCTTCCTGCCATCACCATTTTTGTTCTTTGCAGTCACCCAGAGTGGGACAGGTATGCCCAGACATGGGGGTCCTGTTACTCCTGGGCTTGGAGAACTAAGCTACACCCCATTGATGATGCTCAATGAGGCCGAAACATGTCTGTGAAATCTGATTACGTCCTCACTCCTTTCCCTGGGATAGCCTCTCCTCATGTGGCCAGGGGACAGCAGTCGCTTTCTGATCCTGACCTTGGGGGCAGCTATTTGAGGGAGAATCACATGGGGGGAGGTAACCCTTCGGGGATGACATGACATCAGGTAAATCACAAGATCGCCCTGTCCCTTTTGGGGATATTCCCTCAATCCCTCATGTCCTAATGGCAAACTGCCAGTATTCCCTTCAGCAGCCTGACAATTCTTCCGACCATATCTTTCAATATCAGAGAACAAAGAACAGTACAAGAACTGAGAGGAGGGAGAGTCAAGGATCAATGAGGATTACTCCTAATGTGAACTAAAGCCAACAGTCTGGTTGGAAGACTGCAATTGGCCCGATATGCATTAAAACCATGCCAGGAAAAGAAACATGGAGTTAGTCTCCTTACCCAACTGTGGTGAGGACTGCAGAGGAGAGACCCTGGGAGGACTGTGGCTGACGGCATAGGAGTTTTGCTGTTTACGACCCGGGTTGGAATGACTGAGGGAAGCAGACGGTCCTGCCGAGTCGTGGAAGGGCTGGAAGGGTAGTCTGGAGATGCTCACAGGTCGGAGCACAGTAAAATATCTGCGGTCCAAAGAGAAGAAGTAGAAGTAGAAGACCCAACCACCAGTACCTCGGTTTTTTCACTGTTGAGCTTGAGCCAGTTGAGGCAAATCCAGCTGCCCACTGAGTCAAGGCATGAAAGGAAGCTGGTGGCAGCTTCAGATTGTTTAAGATCAAGACAGACCAACATTTGTGTGTCGTCCGCATAGGTTTAACACCGAAAACTGTGAGAACTAATCAATTTAGCCAGAGGTTGAACATAAACGTTAAATAAAATGGGGGAAAGAGCCGTACCCTGGAGGACACCACAGGTGACTGGGGCAAGGGCCGACTGAAAAGGAGGAAGAAAGAGACACACAGAGAATGGTCCATTAGAAAAGAGTGAAACCAACACAGGAGCTGTCCGGAGAGGTCAGCCCTGGCCAGACAGATGAGGATGGTGTTGTTGATGGTATTAAACGCTGCTGAGAGATCTAAAAGAATCAGAGCACGCACACCACCACTCCGGACAGCCTGGCCAGGTCATAACCACAGAGACTAGCACTGACTGTGCCACGGCCAGGCTGGAAACCAGATTGAATGGGGTTGAGTGTGTTCGAGAAAGGATGAAGAAACGGGGGTGATGGTGCCTTGAAGTACTTTCCTAGGAAACGGAAGCAGTGAAATAGGTCGGTAGTTGATGGGTCAAGCAAGGGTTTTCTGAGCACGCAGATCATCAGGGCGTGTTTGAGCGATGAAAAGATAGAGCCACCAGAGAAAGATTGATTGACTATGGATGTCAGAAGCGGGACCATTCAAGTGGGCATAGATTTAAGAACTGAGATAGGAATAGGGTAAAGTAGTGAAGCGGACTTACGGAGATTAATAATCAGAAGAATGTTGGTGTTACTGAAGACAGGCAAAACAGACCAGACAGATAGAGGCTGAGCACACACCTGCGCATATTGAAGGACAGAGATTTGGCAAGCAGCCAATAATTCCGGCGCCATTTGCTTTCCACCCGACGGTGAAGAAGCAAAGATCAACAAGTTGGGGGTTCTCTTTGTCCTCTGTGTCTGCGTCTCACTCCTGGTTCATCACAGGATGCTTGTGGTCTCGCCCTGAGGGTAAGCGACCTAGCAGTATGGCATGGACTGCCCCTTTTAGGGTGGGACCAAGCCTGATTTGCATATGGTATTTCCCCTTCTGTAATGCCTTGCCAGGCTGGAAGACAATGGTCTACAGGGTGGCCCAGAGCTGAACACGTGGTTACGACTGGTTCAAAACCTTCCAGCCCTCCACTTTTGGTTTTTGTCAAAATAACACAGAAATGAGATGCATGAATTATTCTCTGCCTTACAATAATGAGCGTGGACTGGATCATGAACAGACTAATGTGTTTGCATTAAAAACATAGTCGCTTTATATATATATGACTTGCAGTCCATTTCTCTAAGCCTGTATGACCCACATGAGGCGGCGCATAGCTTTTGTTCAGGGTATATTTGTATCCCTCAAAAATATTTTGATTAAAGTGTTACAGCAGTGTTATTTACATGTAAATATTCTATATTGTCTAATACCTCCACATATCTTTTTTTAAAACTGTATTTCTACAAAAAATATCCTGTAACATTAACATAGGTACAACTAGTGTAACTAGAGGTCAGTGCGAAGATACCTTGCAAACAATTATTATTGTTTTACATGCTCCACAGATTGAGATAATCTTACTTTGGATATACTGCTAACTAACAACATTTGTCATTTCCAGCACTCTCCTGTACAGTACAGTAGTAGGAATAATCTTACTTGCAGTCCCTGTACAGACGACAGCAGTGTGAGCATAAGATAAAGGGATGAACTTGGGTTTAGCTTTCCAAGCTGTCTTCCGGACACTCCACACCAATGGATGGCATTGGTATTGCACATTTCTAAAATCAGATCCATGGTTCTTTCACTGCTGGATAAAAAAAGTAATTATAGAAAACATGTTAGTTTTCATCACTAAAGAGAGGGGTGTAAAAACATTAGTTAAGTTTTCAAAATCACTAAACAAAATTAAAACAAACCATTTGAATTTGCACCTAAACTCCACTTAATCACAACCTTTTCCTAGGTGTTCACTACTTTAATCTGCTCCCAATTATGTCCAGACTAATTTGACCATAAGGTTTCCCAATGTTCCTGGGTGTTGCATTGATAATATGGCTCATAAATGTGCCCCTCTGTGATTTTGGTCCTACGTGTTCCTCACTGTTATGTTCCTCCTAGGTGTCTCACCAATTTGATGTTCATTATAGGTGTTCTCCTACTGGGATGTCTGCACCATATTATCAGCGTTATTTTGAGTGCCCATAGAATCTCTACTGTCCAACCCCTCACTAACCAGCTCAATTTCCTTCTTTACACCATATTCTACGCACATCACACCAATTGACCCTTCCACCCAATGCACACCAAAACACTGAGAACACTACACCTATGCCACCAACTTGCTTACCATGGGCCCAGCCCATACATACACAGGTTATGGGCATTATACAAACATCCTTTGTACATAAAGATAGCTTAACTGCCCTTGACACAAATCACATGGAAACATACCAGCTATCAGAGGCCAAAACGTCTGATCTGCACGGGACAACAACAAAAATAAAGTTATCTGTCATTGTCCCTCTGACCCTACTAATCAAACAAGCTTGCTTTTCTTTCAGATCTGATAGCCCCACAAGACCAATGTTGGGAAGGGAGGACGGGCGCTGACGTGTCTGCTGGAATCTAGCTGTAGTCTGTTAGATACAATGACCTCGAAGTATCCTCTTAGTGCTTGTATGCAGTACCAGGTGCTTAAAGATGGAGCCTGCATCGTTTTTCTTTACATAATCACCAATTGTAGCTTCATGCATGATGACGCGCAAGAAGGAGCCCAAATGGAAGAAGATGGACAGAAGGGGCGGGGTCTAATGGGCTGGCATCCCTTATGGGGCAGGTAGCCTATGTATAGGGTATGGAGTGAAAACTGGGTTCTAGGCAATGAACACACCTATGCTGGGCTCCGTGTATAGTTCTCTTGGGGTTGGTCTGTTGTTGCAAGGTCACAGGTTGAGGCAAACCCAATGCCTCTTAATAGGGACATTTGAGAGAAAAAGTCCTGGTTACCTTGCAGGATAAGTAATCTGACCCTTATTTATGGAAGGATCTCAAGCGTTTTTGCTGTGGGTGAAAGTTTTTATTTGCATTGTCGCAAGGTTTAGACACATTGTCTAGTGTGTGAAGGTCAACCGACATGTGTTTCTACCCCTGATGGTCTTTATCAAGGCAATTGGTAAGGTTCCTATGGAAAAAATCAGTCAGTCCGTGGAGCCGTTGGCTAAAATCTGTCCAAATATTGGGATAATTTGGGCTGATGCCCGTGTTCGATCCGCTCCGTGCGTTGGGAATAGGGTCTCAACCATCCATTTGATTTCTACATAATGTAATTTACGTCACTGATGATGCTGTATGCCTTCATAAAGTGTTGCCCGTACTGATTTTTCCAGAACGTCCATGGAAGCAGAGTAATTTGCTTTATTTTTGTGGAAAAAATCTTGTTCTCCTTGCAAGAGGTGTGCTGGGCCTTTTTCCCTAGTGGGTTGCATTGTGTCTGGTAGGAGTGTTGAGGGGTTGCTCTACATTTTTGGTGACCCAGATGTGATCCTAGCAACCCCTGCAAAAACAGAGGCTTCCAGGCTGCATCTCTGAAGGGGCCACGCCCACCTACAGTGACCAGTCCCACGCGTGCAACGCACAGTGGTGTACAAGAGCCATTTTTCACAGAATTCCTGTTTGCTCTTTGGACCACAGCTCCTAGAAGAGTGCAGGCCGTTATTGAGACCCTGTGACGGAGGAGCTCGGATGAACACACTGATTTAAGTACACCTCTTGCGGGCGACAACGGGGGTAAGAGTGAGTGGGGAGGTAAAGGGTGTGTGTGAGGGTGACGAGAGAGCATGAAAGGCCACGTGGCAATTTTTTTGTTTTTTACTATTATTATTGAGGAGATAACCAAGAAGAAATCAGGAGTGTGGGTTCCTTTCCGAGAAAGGGGAGAAGGTGGCGCCATTTTCGAATGTGATAAGGAGGTTACAAAAGTAGGAGCTCTGTATAATTAATTCGCTCGGATTCCTGTGGCAAATATATTTCGACGGTGGGGGGAGGAGTGGTTGTTGTTTCAGCTCATTTTAGTTTGTTGTTTTAATGTTTTGAAATTTTATTGTGAATTTAGTGGAGGCCGAGTGAGGGCCTGTGGAAGTGAGCACAGAGGGGGCTGAGGGAGTGGACAGGGGGTGACTGGGAGGTGGGGATGGAAGGCTGGTAGTGACGGCCATATTAACATTGTATGGGACGCACAACTATAAGCTTCTTTTGAATATACAATTGTCAATATGTGGGTGATGACTCTGCTGGAGTACATTTATAGTGCGTTGCCATTGTACAAGGATTAGATAAAGAAGTACCACAAGCAGTGGATGGTAGAGACCCAAGGGGAATGCCCCACACCTGGCCAGAGCATGGTACTAATAACAGAGATATTAGAGCCCATGGACGTTCCTAACTGCTAAGTATAAATGTTAACAACTGCAGAAGCGAAATGAGATTTTAGACTTGTGGAAAATGGTGGAGGATGTAGAGGATACCGCTGGGTGTATGCCCCCAACGTGAAGATAGTGCCACCTCAAAAATAGTAAACACAACAGCGCCTGAGGAAGCGCTGCAATGCGTGCCTAGAGAGAGGCTTTATCCACATACCGCTTGCCCAGCCATAGGAGACACCAACCCAACATATGTGCCCCCGCTTGGCACCGCTCCACGCCCCATATCGACCAACCCCAAACAGCACTGCACAGAGGGAGACTGTTGAGATGGATTTCTGAACTCTGACCTGGTGGGCAGATGTTCAGAAGGCCATCCTAGTTTCTTGGAACAGGATAACCTTCTGGACAAGCCAGACCAATCAAGGTAGTATTGGCAGTGGTCAGGACTAGGTCTCAGAAGGGGTGAGGGTGACTGAAAGACCTCAATGAGCACACAGAGTAAAGGACACTTACAAATCACTCCCAGTCAGGTGTATATATATTAAAAATACAAATACAATTATTCAAGGCATTTGAGTTTCAACACAATAGTTATCAACAGTACCACTTTTAAACCAACACAATCCTACTACAATACATATATACAAAACCAAGGGGCCTAAAGAGTTAATGCACGAAATGGGTCCGCAACCTAGAAAAGAGAAGGAAGCAGGTAGTGCAAAGAGTCTTTAGGCAGTTCTGCAGTAATCACAATCCTAACTGAAAGGCAGTCCAGTGCCTAAAACGAGGGGAGCCTATTGCTCAAATGTACCTGCAATGCTGGTGCACGCAGTAGTGCAGATGGGCAAAAACGGGGTCTCTTGTAGGGTCTGTAGCAGCTCGGGAAGCTGGGTGACGTGATACAGAATAGGTTCCCACTATTCGTGGAGGGTCTCCGTGTGAGGGCAGAACAGGTTCCAGGAGTTGGGAATAGTTCGATAGCTCAGGCTATCTGTGGAAAGCAGAGGGACCCTCAGGGTCACTTGTGCATAAAAATGGATGGATACGCTAAGGACCACCGGTAAGGGGTTGCAATTGCTTACTGACCCCTAACGAACTCCGGACCAAACTTCGGCAGTAGAGTCCAATTCGGTTGCAAGTTCAGATGCGTCAATCTTGTGGCTATGCGGCTTTCAGCGACAAAGTTACAGCGTTGATTCCCAAATGGGACAGTGGCAGGTTCTCTGCTCCTGGTGGATAGATCAGGCTGGTTTCACTGTAGCAGGTTTCAGGGCACAGAGGGGCACAGCTGCAGCGCACGTGCAAAGTTCGTCACCACGGCTGTGCGAGACGGTAACCGTGTCTACTCCGGTTTGGATGCTCTCTCTTTACTCCAGACCTGGGAACGCCAACTGTACGAAATTCGGTGTGAGAGTACTGTGAACATAGAGCTCGCGATGTACCAAGTTTCAAGGGCCTCCTCAAAACGGCGGCGGTATCAGAGCAAAGGCCCTGCGCAAGCTGTTCAGCCCACTGGTTGGCCCAGGGACACTTCCGAGAAGGTTTACTTACAGGGTTTGATGAAGGTACCGAGAATAGTTAGTCCCACTATTCCAATGGATCGGAGCGCCTTCGCAGACCTAGTTCGATCAGATGCAGAGAGGCCCAGTGGGACAACAGCGGGCTCAGGGTGCTAAACCTTCCAGTGGTTCCACAAACTCTGCTTCTTTGTTTCGGGATACTTGGATCCTATCTTTCGTTCAGTGAGAACTCCAGAGATCGACATGGTATGGATGTTTGGAGCCTTCTCTTATCCAGAATCTCCTTCGCACCAAAATGATGAGGACCCAATGGGAGATCTGCTCACATACAGGCACACCATACTTGGACCAATCATGGACCACGGTGGTCCCAGGCATTCACAGCACACACGACTCTCTGGCACCCAGGATGTGTATTGGAATCAGACAGTCAAACCTACATCCTGGAAGCACACACGCAAGGCATGCAGAAGCCCACGAAAGCTTGGTGTTTCACGGGAGAATGCATTCCCAAATAAGGACAGACCTGGTTTGACTCGACCTGGTGAAGGTGAAGGGTCAAAATGGCCAAAGGACAGGACAAAGAAGCTCGTGGCATGGCCATTTCAGAGCCAGGCCACCTATTTGTGACAAATGCGGTAAATGCAGTTTACCTGGCAGGAAAGGGTTAAATAAAATTATAGAAATAAGGTGCCACCAGCCCTGTCCAAGGCACATCTGCACTTCTCCTAAAAAATTCATCAAGAGTATCTAGGGCCTTAAGAAATGACAGGAAGAACGGTATCACTATGTTCAGTTTAGGCACTGGGTCTCCAACGTCAAAGTAAAAGAAAGGGCAACCAGAAACCCAACAGGCATAGAACTAACGATACAGGAAGGCCAACCAGATAAGGGCATAACCAGATTGTATCGTCTAACGTGAGAGGCTAACCCTGGAAAAAAACATACATATATGCAAAAGTGGGAGATAGACCTGGGGAAACCAATTTCAGAGGAAACCTGGAGTCGCATTTGGCATAGAACAGCCAAAGGATCCAAATGCACCTCCATAAAGGAGGCAGCATATAAACTTTGCCTTCGGTGGTACATGACACCTGCACGCATGCACGCAATTAATCCAGAAAATCCTGCAACCTGTTGGAGGAATTGTGGACAATCCGGGGACCTTATTCACATGTGGTGGTCCTGCCCACTGGCAGCGACCTACTGGAAGGAGATTCTAAGCCACATCAAAGATATTACTGGGGTGGGACTACCCTTCGATCCATTAGTGGTACTGCTGGGGGAGGAGGTGGAGGGGAGCTACGCGAACTCTGGGCCTACAGCTACTCTTATAACCCACATGTTGAGTGCGGCCAGAATAACACTTGCACAAGCATGGAAGACAAAGGAAGGCCCAATAACAGCTATGTGGTGGGACAGACTGTGGGGGGTGATGGCCATGGAGAAAGTGACGGCACAGGCCCAAGGCTCCTATTCCAAGTACTTAAACACCTGGTTACCACTTCACAAATGTATGGACAAGGAACAGATGTTCTTTAAACCAAGGCTGCTTCGGGCAATATCTATCATTTGAAAACCCTGATCTTCAATCTGCGGAATTTGAACAAGTGATCCAACCTGTTGAACTTACAAATCGGAATGTTGAACCTTCTAACCCATAAGTTGGGATATGTTGGGGGGGGGGGTGGGGGGGGGGGTTAACGGGTTGTTCATTATCAATGCCTTTTCTTTTTGTCGGTTCTGTTTTAACCCTTTTCTTATATGAGCAACACAGTATTATGCACCTATGTTGAATCCCCAGATAGGGGTTGCTATGAGTTATCTATCGATATATTCATGTCTGTGATGCCTTGAAAACTAAATAAAGTTGATAAAAACAAGAAATGACAGGAAGACCCAAGTGCACTATACTGGAAAGTACATTGTGCACTTGCAACATGTTCCAGAAAAGTTGCAACATTGACAAAGACTAAGGGAAACAAAGTCTCCCAGTACTGACTGTCTTTAAGGGCATGTCAGTTTCCCCATAATAAAATGAGCGAAAAGCCCAGGGGAGTGCAGCAGAAGGCTGTGCTCCTCTGGTAAAGTCAGACTATGGTGTATAACACGAGCAAAAAGTTGGGAGGTGCACAACTGGAGGGAAAATTACGCATGAAATGGAAATCTTTCCTAACAGAGACCTAATCATAGAAAGAGTTAAAGGAGGCATTAGAGGCAACACAAGCAGAGTTGGCTCGGTTAGGTAATAAAAGAAGGGGAGAGCAAACTAGGGTGTGGGATGGAGGGCTGGAGACATTTTAGACTGGAGAGCACTGCTATTAAGGAAGTGCGTGCACGGTAGTGGAGATCGAGGGGCAGAAAGCGCAGGCTATGGGACAGTGAGGTCAGACAGGGAAGCACATCAGCGGTTGCAGGAAGGAGACTGGAACACTGTGGAAGAATTTGAGGATGTGGAAGGTGAGGCACAAGGGGCTCCAGAAATTACATCAAGGGTAGAAAGCTTGTGGGGATTGAGGTGCAGGTTTGGGCGGGTAGCAGTAGCAAGGAAAAAGGGAAGTGATGGATGGAAAGCGAGACAGGGAGTGGGAACACAACTGTCGTTGTTGCATAAGGGACCCAGAAGGACACATTACGTGCCGTGGGCCTATATGGATAATAATTTGACCAAAAGGCTGCCTCCCCTTACTGCTGGGGCTGTGAAGTGGATATATGCATTTGAGAAGCAGGCAACAGCAATACCTTTTGCGGTGGGAGACATGAATAGTTTACTGGTTGCAACTGTGGGGGGACCAGGCTGAGGAAGTGTAGATAAAGGCAGGGTATCCAGGAGTGAAGTTACATGATGATGCACACGATGGGGCCCTGTTTAACAATGATAGAGCACAGGTGTGGGGGTGCACTGCAGCGGGCATACCCTGGCACACCAGACTTGCAGTCCATATTGCAATACACCATGTGGGACGATGAAGATGCTGATCAGTACATTTTAAAAGTGCAGGAGATGTGGCGAGCGGAGACGGGTGACCAGTGGGAACGATCAGTTCCTCTTTTCCATTTTGTTATCAAGAGGGGATTACCCAAGGAAGTTCAGAAAGCGTTTGACAAGAGAGTGGGCATAGAGGTAAAGGGGTGGGCTGCGATTCAGACATTGCAAAAGGATTAAAGAACAAGAAAAATAAATGGCTCAATGGTTTCAGGCAGAGGAAGCAAAACTAGTGAAGAAGTTAGCTAAAATAGCAGTGGAAGGGGCGGTGACTGCAAAAACAAACAAACTCCGCCGGAGCAGGCAGCAGGCAGCAGCTCGTGCAGATCAGTATCTTGTGTGGCACCAAGGAGGTCAGCAGCGGGGAAGAGGTGGGTTTCAAGGGAGCAGAGGGAGCTAAGGGGGTTTTCGGCAGAATGGGACCCAGAGGTGGTATGGGACCATCACAGTGTTTGAGCTGCGGGGAGTGGGGACATTTTGCAAGAGAGTGTACAAGCAAGCAGGGGGCGGGGTATACCGCATGCAATCAACCTGCACCAGCACTACCACAGCCAGCCAGGTTCACCTCTATACCTTAAGAAATACACCAGGTCTACACCAAGCTGTCACGACTATACTGAAAGATGCAGGGAAACCCTACACTCTAAACCAGGGTATTATCAAGCCAAAATATACTTAAAAAATGTTCAGAGGACTCTATTTTAATATAACGTATCAAAAATATTTATTAGCCTTGATACAAAATTTACAAAAAATGAGTGACTCATAAATTACTTGCAGGAAACGCAAGATCTAAAACATTGCAGCTAACCAGACATTACTGCAATGGGCAATTCATTCATTCATCTACTTACATTCCCATAGATACAACAGACACATCCACAAAAATGTGTTTGTTTTTAGATGTGAAAAGGATATTCAAATGATGACATGAAAAAACATTTGCTAGAAATAATTTCATGCTATATCAGAAGTTTGGAAACATGTCATCAGTTGTTGGAATGGATCTAGATAATAATTAATACAATTCATCAAATCACATCTCCAACATTCTTCGGTTTCCAACTGCACCCAACCTCGCACCAAACCACCCCACACACGCAGGCCCAAGCACAGCCTAATGTGCAACCGCAAGTGGGCCCAGCAGAACACCTTGTATGGAGGCAAAATGCCCACACACAATGCAGTGTAAAATGGGACAGTAGCACCTTACCGAGGGGTCAGTGTCATTGGAGGAAACCCCTTCACGTTCCCAGGTACTAATATGTATCCCGATTAGGACAGCCCACAGAAAGCACTTGCATGCCCAGTCCTGTCCATGACTACTGTAAGTAAGGCATGGTATCAAACAGTAAAGACAGACAATTGATCACAGTTCAAGGGTGTTTATTAAAACTTCAATGGGTTGGTTAAACGCCTATCTAAACCTAAATCTAAGGATGGGAGCAAGCTACGAACATCAAATAATAATAACGCAGTCCTAGTCGAGTCTCTGTCAAAATAAAAGGGCATACACTAATAAACCTATTGCCAATCCTTACTTCTAAATACACAAAGCTGGGTAACAATTGTGTATGCAAAAAGGAAACTGTTCAAGAAATAATATGTCAGGATAGATGAGCAGTTGGCTTCCCTTCCCCACGGGACAAGGCGGCACGTTCCAGCTCCACACACGCTATGGCTTCTCTGCCAAGAGGATACAGTTCAGAGCAAAGGACTCAGGGCCTTTTGTCAAAGCTTCTTTTCCAAAAACAGTGTCTTACTGCAGAGGGCCTGTCGCAACAAATAAGCACCAAAGTGCTTTTCTTATTAGTTCTTTCACATGTCCAAGTTCTCATTTTCAATTCTCATCATGGCCTCTCTCCTTCAGGCTTGGACCCCTTTTTACCACAATGTTCACAACTGCTCTCCTTCACTCGGGCTCGGACCATGGATCTCCCCCGTTCGGGCTCAGATCCTTTTAGCACGATATTCTTTTTGCCACACTCATAGCCAATCCAGGCAATAACTTGAACACAACCAAACAAGTAATTCAAGGTGCACTCATTAACGCCAGATCTTTGCCAGCCCATGCCCTAGACATTGCAGACATCATCGCTGCACACCACCTCAACTTTATAGCGATCACAGAATCATGGCTCCATGCAGCGTCAGGACCTGCATTGGCCCTAGCTATACCAGACAACTACACAATCTTTAGGATGGACAGACCTTCATCCAAAGGAGGGAGTAGTCATTATAGCTAAGAAATCGCTCAACGTTAGAGCTATACCAATTATCACAATACTCTGCGGGGAACTACTCTCCTTCAAAATGACACTATCAGCTAACACCACCTTGAACATCCACCGAATCTACAGAATGCCAGGCCCTGCATTCATTTGAAAATGAGGTAGCTCAACTCCGCGACGTGTATCTCTAGACCTCGAGGGACGCAAGAGAGTGAATTACGTACATCAGTTACATATATACAAAATGCATATCATACAATCAGCTATGACATGTTTAACACCCCCCTTTATTGAGTTTCTTTGAACTCAGTGTGATGATGGACACTTTCGACAATTATGACACCTTCAAATATCTATTCTAGTAACAATATGCAATTTGCAAGTGGGAAGGCATCTTTCAGTTGTTGATCAGAACACAGTGCTTCTGTTCTTGGAAGCGAGCTACATACGGCGGAAGAGTCACATTCCAGACCCTGCTATCTATGAGGTGCTATTCATGTCCTGGGAGACGACATGCTCCACAGGGCTCAGTAAAGGGGGGGGGGCGTAAAAAGAGCATAATTCAAGCATTTACCTGCTTTATTCTAACATATTCTACCATATAACGAGACTGGCTGGCAGCTGCGAAATGATAAAATGCCCTGCAGCTCTGCTTCCAGGCTACATTCGGGAGGGAATCAGGCATTCCTTCCTGGCGCTGCCTACGTTGTGTTTCAACGAACTCTTGTTATCCTCGCGGCCGTGCGGCCTTGTCCTTTCACGTGCAGACAACAATGTTTTACAGTCGAGCAGTGTAAGCAGAAAATGTGCTGCGAAGCAATAAAAACAGCAAGCAATGAGCAATGGTTAGAAAACCAAATGGCGATCCTTGTTACAATGGTCGTTCATTGGCAAACTCGGAAACCTATATGTCTGTCATATCGTGCATGAGACGGTTGGCCCACGGCCACCAAAATACATTTTCCGTCAAATATGAGAGGTATCCATTTTTCTAGACTGACAATATAAATAGCAAAAATAAATAAATAAAGTTCAAACATTCATCAGCAATTTAGCTTTACTCGCATCTTTCATCACACGCATTTAACAAGGTTCATTCCTGCGTTTGTTATACAATGTTGCCGCTTGCAACCTTGACTTCAACACAGACTGGTCTTGCATCGGTCTCCCCAACTCACCGGCTGTGTTGATCTTTCTGGCGCTACTTTGTTCCTCAAGCCAAGAATGATACCACAGCGGCTGCTGCTCCTCCCCAACTTGGTCAGCTACACAGGACGGCCTCTGGTATCTCTGACACAATGCAGGATTCTTTAGCTCGATTTGGTTTCTGGGCCTTAGTTTATTGTCGGAAAGGTCAATGGTATTTCCCTCCTTGCGAACCCTTCTTGGTTTGCCATCTTTCTCCCCTCGTTCAGCTGCCTTCTCGAAATTGCTGCTCCTTCGTGTGCTTTGCCTTGCTCCGAGTGTGCTCTCGTACTCCGCCTTTTAGCCATGTGGGGAAGTTTAATGGAAGTCGGGTGTGAGTAATTGCCGGTTGCCTGTAATTACCTGACCTCGACTGACCATTGTAGTGGGACATGTCCGGTATACTGCTCGGGTGCAAGTCTGTTTTCTCCCAGAACGGGCTGTCCGTGTGGGAGTGTTCGTGAAGCCGAAAGGGGGGGGGGGTAAAGTGCCCACGTATCCTACTTGGTAGGACAGAGTAAAGGTGTTACACGGGGAGGGATACTGCATCTGGCCATCCGCTGTCCAACTCCCAGAAGACCCCTCACCCAGGTGATCCTCCCACACTGGTCCACCCCCAGGAATTGGATCCAAAAGTGATGGCTGTGTGCTGGCCGCCTGGATGTGGATGACAGATCCAAGGACTAGCGGGTGGAACACCTGGTTTCTCACACTACCCATCCTGACGAGGAAACCTTGGTGGGTGCTGAGATAGGTAATAAGCAATTCATCTTGATGGTCGACACAGGTACCACTAAATCATGCATCAGTGAGGGAGACATTCCATTATCAGGTGAAACACGTGACATGCAAGGATTCTCTCGGGCTGTCGCAACGGTTCCCTACACCGAAGAGGTAGCTATCAAAATAGGATGAAAAGTGGTGCGTGAACCCTTACTGCATTCCAAGTCCTCACCTGTAAATTTGTTGGGACGATATTTGTTGAGCAAACGGTACATGACCATTTCCTTTACAGACCGTGGGGTGGTATGTGCCCCCCCAAAGCATTTGTGCCTTAAGAGCCATGGTAGTCATACAGGCCAGAGGAGGGGAGGTGGTGGTTCGTGGCATCCCCGTGGACCTATACATGTCTGTGTATGGGATTACAGTATTACTTGATGTAGTGCCCCCGACTGGCAAGACGTGTGGGCAGGTACCATCAAATTTCATCTTCCGACCCACGGTCACCCCAGAGCTTGTGGCAGGTACGATACTTTCCCTAGATTTAGAGGGTCTGGTTGTGTTGGCTAAAAGGATTGTTGTGATGGGAATGAACTCTGATGGGTGCAAGTAGCTTACTATATTGTGCATTGATCCAACAGTGCCCTCAAAGAAGTGACAGATGCTGAATTGTTTGAAGTTCCGGTTGACGATGGCGAGATAGTGTAAGCAATTTGTATCCCTTATGACATTATGGTGCAATATTGAAAGGTGCAGTGGTTCCTTGATAGCCCTTGTCACCGTGCCCACCTTCACTGACAGTGACTTGAAGCAAGTCCCAGAGAGATTATGGACAAGTAATGCTCATGAAGTAGGGCTCTTGCAGGGAGCGGCGCTGGTCCAAATAACTCAAGCCAGGCGCTGTGTTACCCCGAGCTAAACAGTACTCGTTGTCTAAAGAGGTGAAAGAGGGCACACGGGACACCATTGTAGCAATTCTGAATGAAGGAGAAATAGTGCCACCTACCTCCCCATGCAATACGGCTATCAATCCAATTAAAAAGGCAAATGGGGCAGTTGGAGGATGATACAGGATACTTCACCCTCTAAATGACATTGTCCAGGCAGAATTTCCCATAGTTCCGAACCCTGCAACGATATTGTTCAGCATCCAGGAAGCGGCGACCCACTTCACTGTGGTGGACCTTAAAAACGCGTTCTTCTCCACACCCCTACACCACGATTCGCAGTACCTCACTGTGTTTACACATGGGGGAATATGTTTCGAGCACACAACACAAGATGGCCTCAGGGGTACTGTGAGCTCCCCAGCATCATCTTTTTTTAAAAAAAATGTCTTTATTGGTTTAATAACATGAGGTAACAGAAACCGATATCATTAGAAATTGGTCAAGCATATCAGAGAAATAACCACAACTCCCCCCCCCCCCCCCCCCCGAGACCACGGTCAGTTCACTGTTCCTCTCGAGTCCGTGCCCAGGTCCGGGCAACCCTCTCCACCCAGCTCACTATCATCCAACTCAGGGTGGAGCAAGGGCAGCGTCAGGGCCACCCAACGGTGCAGTTCCTAGCTGGAATCTAGTCTCTGCACATGGATAGCCGTTTCCCACGCCGCGGTTTCAGCTGTAATCCACTTCGTAAGGTCTCCCCACCATAGGGACATATGCAGACCTCTGGGGCTTTTCCACCCCATGGCTAGCTCCCCAGCATCTTCAACAGGATTCTACATGCTGACTTAGGGAATATCCAAGTGCCCAGTATCATCATCCAGTATGTCGACGATTTGCCGGTGTTTACTGCCAGTGAGCACTAGTGCCGGTAGGATTCCTTCTCCCTCCTGCAGCTGCTGGCATACAAGGGATATAAGGTAGATGAGGCAAAGCTACAATATTGCCTCCAAAAAGTACTCTATTTAGGCCAGTTGATATCTGTTCACTGGAAGAAAACTTTACCTGATTGTGCCGCTTCAGTGTGCAGTACTCCCCAGCCCAAAAATGTGAGGGATGCAAAAATGTCTAGGGTTGTGTAATTACTGTAGGGCATAGATTCTAGATACAAAGTACACTGGGCGCCTGTTATAGGGTCTTAAAGATGATCAAAAGAATGACAGTAAGCCTGCATGGACATGCTCATCAACTTTAACACCTTAAAAGAAGTGATCTCCACTGCCCCAGTGATGGCCTCCCCTGATTACACACCGTTTTATCTAGTTTCCCATTCAAATGGCCAATTGATGACCGCAGTACTGACACAAATGAGCACCATGGGCCACAAGACTGCTAGATTTTGTGATGCATGGCCAGTTCCCATGCAAACAAGCGCTTGTTGCAGCTGCATTTGCAGTTGAGAAAAGCTCCACAATTGTTATGGCGTGCTCTGTAACACGGTACGTGGAGCATGCAATTTTCACCATTGTGGAGCGTTCTAAATCAACTTTGACCACACAGCGATCATACTGTCCAGCCCCAACATTCATATTGTGAGGTGTAAAATTGTAAATCCTGCCACCTTTTTGACCAATCAGTGTACCGAAGAAGACCTTGCAGCACATGATTGTGTAACATTTGAGGGGGAGGAGGATGACATCCCGAAGGCAAGTGATAGCCCCCTCGAGAGGGTCTGGGGGAGGTGCTTTTCGTTGACTGGTCAGCAACTATCGACCAGGGTCAGGGTGGCAGTGGTCCGCCTAGTCGACTGAATATATGAGGTATGGAACAAGTTACTTGCTTGTAACCATTGTTCTCCAGCATGGGTTTGGCATGGATTCACATGCTCATGAATATTCCTGTCAGGTTGGGAATCCTTGGTAAAAGAAAAACAGTTTCACTTTCAAAACTGTATTTCTCCAGTAAACCAATCACTGTCCTCTGTGTCATATTGCCCCCAGCCAATGACAGCCCTCTCCCTACGCCCCCCCCTCTGGCAGCTGTCTTCAGATTTGGTTAGCACGTAAAGTGGCAGTATGACCAAGAAGAGCTGCACAAAGAGGGAGGGTTCGCATGTGAATCCATGCCAGGCCCATGCTGGAGAACAATAGTTACAGGTAAGTAACTTGTTCCTTCTCCAGCATGGGGTCTGGCATGTATTTCCATGCTCATGAATAACGAACACACAGCAGTACAACATTACACAACCACGATAGGTGGATAGGCTCAACAGAAGCAATTAACACTTATCCCTGGAACAGACTTACCTCAAGCGAACAAGTCGTGCAGCACTGCTTGGCCGACTCTGGACTCCTCCTTGGAATCCCTATCGACACAATAGAACTTCGCTAAGGTGAAGGTGTGTGTGGACCTCCACGTAGCTGGGGCACACCAGCCAGGAACGCAGTCATTGCAGCGATTGCTCTGGTGGAATGGGCTCTCGGATGGCTGGGCAGTGGTCAGTTCGCCAACCTATGACAGTGCTTGATGCAGTTGTATAGCCACCTTGAGATGGAAGCCTTGGATAGAGCCTTCCCAAGGGTCACAGGACTAAAGTTCACAAACACCTGTGAAGTCTTTCAATGCCCTCTCAGCCGAAGATAAAGGTTTCGAGAACAAACCTTTGAGGTAGAATTCTGATGGAACCTTTGGCATGAAAGAGGGGTGTGTATGCAGCACCACCCTCGATTCATGGAAAGTCAGCTATGGCTGTTTGCAGGACAGGGCCTGTATCTCACCCATCCTCCTTGCGGATGTGATGGCCATGAGGAAGGCCGTTTTCCACGAAAGGAACTTGAGGGGGGCCCGATGCATAGGCTCGTAGGGGGCCCCCCATGGGCCTCGTCAGAACCATGTTGAGCTCCCATGCCGGGGCAGGCGCTTTTACCGGCGGGGAAGATCGAAAAATTCCTTTGAGGAACTCCTTGACCAGCCAATGAGACTAAAGTGAAGACCCTCCTGGAGACCTGGTGTAGCGGGAGATAGCCACAAGATGTACACTGATCGAGGCGTGCGTCAGTCCAACCTTGGCCAAGGATAGCAAGTACAGAAGAATCTGCGGGGCCGTGACCCTCAGAGGGGCAATCTTCTGCGACCGGCACCACGTAGCGAAACGCTTCCACTTGTAGCACTTCAGAGTCGACAATGCCCTGGCCTTGGCGAGGACTTCCCTGCAGTTCGCCAGCAACTCATATTCTCCAAACTCCAGGCCTGCAGGAGCCAAGCCCACAGGTTGAGCTATCCTGGATCATGATGCCGTATTGCGCCCTCTTCTCTGGTGAGATGATCTGAGACCACTGATAGCTTGACCGGCGGCGACACTGACAGGCTGAGAAGGTTTGGGTACCAAATCTGCCTCTGCCACGCAAGGGCGAGGAGTATCATCCTGCACTGACACTGAGTGTGTTGATGACTCGTAGCAGGAGAGGCAACAGAGGAAACGTGTACAGAAACATCCCTTCCCACGGGAAGGTGAACGCGTTCCCCCCAGGCTCCTCGGCTGATGGAATCTGCTGGCGCACTTCTGGCATATGGAGTTTGCTGCCATCCCACACAAGTCGATCTGGGGCCTGCCCCACTTGGCAAAGATGCGGTCCACTTGGTCCTGCCGAAGTTCCAACATGTAGCAGGAGTGCAAATCCTTGCTAAGGGAGTCCGTAAAGGTGTTTTTGACTCCCGCTAGGTGAAGGGGGACAAGGAACATTTCTTGTCCGACGGCCCAGCGACACAGTTCCTGAGCTTCCTTGGAGAGGGACGGGGAGTGAGTGCCTCCTTGTTTCCTTACGTAGAACATTGTGATGGTGTTGTCCATGAAGAGCCTCACCACCTTGCCCTTTAGAGATGGAAGGAACGACTTGAGGGCCCAGAACACTGCTGGCAGCTCCAGGATGTTGATATGGAGATCCTTCTCATCCGGCAGCCACAGGCCTCTGGCATGAAAATGTCCTGTGTGTGCTCCCTAGCCTTCCAGGGAAGCATCTGTCGTGACCATCGCCTTGAATGGAGGGTTCTGAAACTCTGTGCCACGGGAGATGTTGGAGCGGTCACCCCACCACCTTATCGCCGACGGAACTCGTTGTCCAGAGTGATCTTGTCCGCAAAATTTCCGGACACCTGCAGCCAGCGAGCATCCAGGAACTCCTGAAGAAGTTGCATCTGTAACCTGCAGAGCCAGATGGCGAGCAACGACTTGATGGTCCGCATCGTGGCCATCAAGTCAGTAACAGCCGCTGCACCTTCTCCTGAATGGCCGCTACCCTCTCCTCAAAGGGCAATGCTAGGCAGGACACTGTATCGTGCCTGGCTCCCAGGAACATCACGTCCTGCAGTGGTGTCAAGTAGGACTTTGGATAATTGATGGAATCCCAGATCAGTCAGCAGCTTGACAGCCGCCTTCATGTGTCCGACCGCCAATTCCCACGAGAGGGCCCGGATGAGCCAGTCGTTCAGGTACGTGTATACGTGAATTACCCGTAGACGCAGATGGGCAGCCATTGGTGCCAGACACTTTGTGAACACTCTGGAGGCTGATTTTAAGCTGAAGGGTAGGGCCTTGAACTGGTAGTGCGGTCCCTGCACTACGAAGCGTAGAAACTTGCAGTGTTTCCTGTGAATGGGGACATGGAAATGCGTCCTCCAGGTCCAGCGACGTCAAGAAATCCCCTTTTTCCAGTTGGTCGAGCACATGCTGCAACGTGACCATCCTGAATTTCTGAGACTTGAGGTACTTGTTTAGACGTCACAGGTCTAGAATGGGTCTCCAGCCCGTCTTCTTTCTTACCAAGAAGTATCTGTAGAAGACTTTGGAGCTCCAGAATAGCTGAGGAACCAGCTCTATCGCCCTTTTCACAGCATGGCCCGTACTTCCTCCAAGAGCTGAAGGACTTGTTGCTCCTGATGGGCCATCGGCAGGATCAGCGGCCCCCTCTACTGAAATACAAGGTTATGTCCATGGGCGAGAGCGTCCAGCACCCATCTGTCGGTGGTGATCTTTTCTCACTCGCTGACGACCCAAGTCAGCAGGCCTCCCACCGGGGTGCACGGGTGGGGGCCCGAAACCTTGGCCAGTTCAGGCTTGCTTCGGCGTCCTGCCTTGCGTGGCGTCTATGCTGACCACCTCCTCTATAGGCCTGGGAACGGCTCTGAGGGCATCCTGGGTCATGAATCTGGAAGGCTGACGGTACAAGGAGGAGAAAACCTTCGACGACCTACCCACATTTTCTCTGGAAGAATGGAAGGAAGAGCGTTGCTGTTGCAGTGTGCCCAAGGTACGAGCCGTCTCCATATGCGCCTGGATGGCCTGTAGGGACTCGTCGATGGGCTTTCCGAAAAGGTTATCTCTTCGTTTGGACCTCCTGATGGAAATTTGAGGCAGATACCGTTCCCCCATCTGGCGGAATCCAGTGTTGGCAACGTCCAGTGCACTGTGATGGCATGCTCCAACGCTATCTCTCCCTCCTGGAAGAGGGTGATGGCCTCCATCCTCTTGTCGTCGGGGTTAGGAACTCCAGAATAGATGCTTGCTTGTACCACAGCTCCCTCTTGTACCTGGCTATGATCGTTAGTGTGTTGGTCACCTTGATGGTGGATGCCGCGGTGTAGATTACCTTCCTTGGCGTCCACTTCTTACCCTCACAGTCCGGAGGGACTAAAGACGACAAAGATGGGTTAGATGACCATTTCCTCGCGGTTGCCGGAAACACCGAATCCAGCGATGGTTGCGACCTCAGACACTTGTGTATCGATTCCGGTACCTGGTATTGCTTCTCCAGCCTCTCTCTCTTGGCTGGAGCTGTGCAAGGGTTCTTCAAGAGGGCCAGGCCCTCCTCCCACATCTCTTGGCCTTACACCTCTGCTACAGGAAACCCTCTTCCTGGTGTCCTCAGGCATGAGCTGGAGCAGCTGAGAGGCTTTGGTGATCATAGAATGGAATGATCCCACCTCGTCTGGTTCGGACACCCTAGGCTGCGGGATCCCGCTGCCTGCTCAGACGATATCATTATCCGTCGTCGTGGCTGTATCCTCCCTGTACTCGTGTCTGGGTATGCTGGGGGAGATGGCACCAGACACGGGTGTGGCGGCTGAAAAGGGGGCGCCGGATGGCACTTTCTTTTCTTCATCGGCGGTTGATAGGTGGGATGGGGGACCGTTGGAACAGGATCCTCTTCTGGATCTCCGATACCAAGGTGTGGAGGGCTGATAGGATATTCAGAGACACATCCCTCGGCAGGACAACCGTGATCAGAAACACTGGGCCCTGCGCCCTCGTCGTCGCCCTCTTCCACAATCTCATGGACTGTGTGCAGGGACTCCATATCCGGGTCCTCCGTGGACGAAATTTCCATGGCTTGTGCCCCAACCTGGGACTGATCAGGGCCTCCTTAGCCTCCCCCTTTTTTCCACCCTGAGGGGCTAGAACCGGATGCTGAGGGGGGTGTCAAAGTCACCATGCCGGCTTCTTGCCTCGTAGGGAGGGATACCTTCAGTGCTGTAGGGGCACCCTGTCAGAGTCAGCCCCTTATGCTTTCGAAAGCAGCCGCCCCAGCTCTATCGTTGACAAAGACTTTCCTTGTGCCGCTTGGGCCTTCTTGGCCAGCTCGGCCTTCTTCTCCGTCCACGGCTTCCTCCCGCAGCTTACCGGAGGAGGTCGATTGCCGGCTGCCAATGGAGGTGGAGGGTGTTGTCGACCCGCTTCTGTGATGACCCTGGAGGACCCAGACATGCAGTGCTTTGCGTTATCTTGGGCCCTCACAGATAAGGCACCCACAGAGGACTTAGAAGCCTGCTCCTCGGACCGACCGGCCTTGGGTGAGGCATGCCCCTGCTCGGGGCAGGAGCCTTGGCTTTCAGCCACACCACCAGTCTAGTGTGCCTGTCCTTTGTCGTCTTCTTAGCGAAACTGAGGCAAATCTCACAATCCTCTTCCTTGTGGTACGGATGCAGGCAGTAGAGGCATTGTAGGTCCTTGTCCTCCACAAACACGTTCCTGAGTCTGCACTTTGTGCAGGGCTTAAAGAGAGATCTTCCTTCTTTATTCTCCTCCGTCATGGTCGGATGGGCGCGAAGTAGGCCCAATGGCCTTCTGGAAACTTGGACGATCTTCGACCTTGAGGGGCGTTGAACTCCACCGACAACAGAACTCCACGGTCGGCAGATGGAGAGAAGAGCACACAGGCTCTTTTGGAACAAAAATGGAACCTTTTTCTGTGAAATAAACACAAAAAACCTAGAAGTAGCTCACAGAGCAAAACTCAAGGACTCCCAACACTGAAGCATGCCCTAAAAATCTGAGGATGGCTGCTAGAGGAAGGGCTTAGAGAGAGGGGCAGTAAGACCCAGAGGACAGTGATTGGTTTATGGGAGAAACACAGTTTTGTAAGTGAAAGCGAAACTGTTTTTCTTTTATCGAGGATTCATCGCCTAACGACGGGTATATTCATGTGCATGTGAATCCATGGCAGACTTCATGCTGGAGAATGGTGCAAAATATTACTGATGCACTATTCCGCCCAAGCAGCAGAACCTATAGTGCTCACAGAGGCATTTCTGGCTTCTCAAGGGTGGTGTGTCACAATCTATTCTGACTCGGCCTATGTCACCACCACAGTGCACGTAGGACTGGCACGATGGGAGAGGAGGGGATTTAGGAGGGCTGACGGATCCATGGTACAACATGCAACACTGCTAGATAAGCTAAATGACACACTATCCCAACCCTCCTTGACAGCAGTGGTGAAATGCACCACTCATACCAACAACACAGATGAGGTCTCACTTGGTAACACTGCCACGGATGTGGCGGCCAAGCAAGCAGCGTATTTACCAGTGCCAAGTGTTTCTGAGTACCCAGTAGTGGAAAAGATGACAGCTGCCAGACTCCTACAAGTCCTTACCGATTGCACAACTAATTGAGTTGCAGGAACGGGCCCCACAGGAAGAGAAATATTAGTGGTTGAAAAGGGGATGCAGCAGACCACTACAGATTTAGTCTGGCGACAAGAAACATCGGGCAAAGCAATTATGCCACACAAGTTGCTGCTGGTCGCATTTGAACAGCTGCATCATCCATCCCATATATCAAAACAGCATATCTCTGCAGATATTCAGGATGACTGGTTTGTCCTCAATCTGCGGGAGGCAATAACTAAAATGGTTATCAACTGTACTACTTGCCAGATTTAGAGGCTGGTTTCACCATGGGGACAATTAGAGGTACACTACCCTACCCTACTGGACCATTCCACGAGTTTCATATCGACCACGCAGATATGGGCGAAAGCTGTAACGTGTCTCGTTATCTGGTAGTGGTAGTGTCCCCTTTTCAAGGTAGGTGGAGGCTGGTCCTTGTGCACACCAAGTTCTTGGTCAGAGGTTTTCTCTTGCTGGGGTGTGTGCAAAGTGTTAAGGTCTGACAACAGCACCCAAGTTTCCAATGAGCTCTTCAAAGAGATCACAGCATTATTGGGCTTTGAGCATCAGATGTTTGCAATTCACAACCCTCAGGCCAACGGAACTGTGGAGAGGATAAATGGTCTCCTGAAAAGCAAGCTGTCCAAGCTTTGCATCCCTTTAAAGAAAAACTGGGTGCACTGCTAACCCCTTGCTCTATTTAGCATGTGCATGCAGCTCTGTAAGGATCATCTCTTATCGCCCCACGAGGTGGTAACGGGGCAACGCATGATCTCCAATCAGGAGAGCATCTGATGCTCATAGGGCTGCGTCTATTTTAAGGGACAAATTTTGTTGATACTTGTGTGCCCTAACGAAAGTCATAAAATGTATCTCTCAACAGATTGCACTGCCAAGGACTGAAGAGACGACCAGCGCTGCATCCGATTCTCTACCCACGTCGCCTACTCTCAAAGCTTTTCCTGGCAACCATTTTATTGTTAAGAACTTTGTCCGCCGGTGGAGTGAGCCTAGATGGAACGTCCCCTTTGAGGTTGTCTATGCTACTCTCCTTTCGATAAATGTTCGTGACTTGCGGTACTGGGTGCACTTATCTGATGTTCGCAAGGCACCCCAGGCCACACCCCCGCCGCAACTCTGTAACAGTCCAGATTAAGTGCTTTACGTAAAACCTGTCTCCTAGTAACAATTCTGAAAAAAAAACGATTAGCTACAGAGTCACTGTTTCCTTCCTGATGTATTTTTGACTTTATGTTCTCAAAGTTCTACAACAAACCTACCTCTGTGATACATAAAAAGGCTGCTAGGCATTGTTTGCACTGAGAGATATCTCTCTGTGTGTCTTTCTATACCCTCTAATTTTCTCGCAATGGATGTACATGGGTTTAACAACTCCATTTATAAAAGAAAGCAACATTCTCATTTTCAGAAAGACTTTCTAAAAACACAGTTTTCCCCCACGTACATGTGTCATGCATTGGGTAGCTGGTATATTTGTTATTTAGCTATGCCTATATTTGGATTGGGAATCGATTTAGGGTGCAGTTTTATATGGAGTGGTCATATGAAAAGGGGGAATAGGAAACGCAACAAGTACCAACGGATCTTTTACTAATGGTTCTTTAACATGATACACAGCCTAATGCATCTGTTAATGCTACACTTGTCACAAATGGGGAATTTTACAAATTTGATCAGGTTATCATTATGTACCAATTTGTTCTCCAACATAACTGTAAATGACACTTTATTTCCTAGTGTTTCACATTTTGGTGGGTCGAAAAGTTTTAAAAGACAAATTAGAAGGGCCAACTACGATCAATACCAAGGACTTGGGTTAGACGCAATAGAAGATGTGCACCATCCAGAGTAAATAGTTGGTACACAGTCATGCGCTCAGTGGGAAAAAACAAAAGTTAATGAAAGTTGTCTGTTCCTTGAATCCATATGCGTCAGGAGCCCCCAAGGTATTAATGCCACAAGACACTCTGAATGTGGAGGGTGAATGTTTACTCCATCTGACCTTGTGCAGATTGCAAAGCACTGTGCTCAAAACCCCAAATGTGTGCAGTGTGTGAGGCAGGCATGTTATCAAGAGACACATGGCCTCATCATGGGTTGGGTGGTATCCTGGTGCTAATTGCGCAGTGATACCACCCAGTGCTATTAACGTTACCACAACTCAGTCCGGAGCAATCGGAGTTGCGGTGTAGAGGTAAATCCCCATTCCCAATGGGTCCATTTGACCCAATGGGGGTTTCGTGGCGCTATTGGCACTGAAAACGGGCAGAAAAAGTTGATTTTTACCTCCAGCAAACCCAATTTGTGATAGGGCGGCGTGGTACCGCTGCATTTTACAGCACCGCCCAACTTCTGATGAGGTCCACAGACTCAAAAGTAACAGTTTGAAAACAAACCTTTATTATAAAACTTTTTAGGGTTGGTGTAATGCCTAACTGGCCATAACTCTAATGGGTTTGTTCCCTCAACTGATGCTTCTAAGGGCCGTCGATGTCCGTAAGTCCAAAACCAGTCTGTCTGTGTCCAAATCTATGCTTGCCCTCACTCTTAAAACATGATGTTCAGTCTTCTTAATGAGAAAATGGTGGTTCAAAAAGAAATGTAAACCAAGGCAGGTAGCCTTACTGTCGAGTTTAGAGTTGCCAGTTAAGAAAAATAGTTAAACGCAAAAAGGGGTGCCCTTGGGATCTTCCAGGTAGGCCTCTTGTAGCAGGACAATACAGTTCACAATGTCCGAGTCTTCTGGGGTTCCCTTCCCCAAGCTCCGATCCCTCTGATTCCAAAACAAACTCACAGTTCCTTGTAGGCCTCTCAGGGATCCCTTCCCCAAGTCTAGGCCTCTCTATTTTTAATAATGTTTCACAGTTTCTTTTGGGCTTCTCAGAGTTAACCCTCCCCTCCTCAAGCTCAGGCCTCCCTAGCTCGAAAAGATTCACATTTTCTTACGTTATAACACAAATGAAGGTTCACAGTTCCTTTCAGGCCTCTCAGGGTGGGTCCTTTCCTGAAGCCTCTGCCTTTCTTCATACAACATTGTTTTTAAGTTTCCTTTGGGCCTCTCAGGGTTCGATTCCCCAAGCCTAGGCCCCTCACTTTGCCTTGTCGTGTCTCTTGCACACTTTTTCTCTGTTCACTTTGTGCTACTGGCACCTTTTTCACTTTTCCTTTCTTTCAGTTTGTGCCTCAAAAGGTCTACTTAAAAGTTCACAAACACAGAACACCAAAAATTCACGCTGTCCGTATGTACCTCTCAAAGCACAGTTCTTTCTGGTGAGGTTGCAACAGCCTTTCCTTCACTTTGGAGGATTTCGCTACCACTTCACTCTCAGTGTAGATCCCCCTTTTACACCTATTAACTGGTGCTGTGTGCCTTCTTTGGTCAACATAGGGCGGTATCAGACTTTCGAGAACGCTGGGATTTTCATCCTCCAAATGCACAACCGCCGATTCCTGGCCCCTCGCTTTAAATGTTTTGTTTTCCCTCTGGCGCCTTATGCCTCTCCGTGCATCTTGCACTCTTTTCTGGCACCTTCTGCCTTTCCGCGCCTCTTGCACACTTCCTTTGCCTTGTCGTGCCTCTAGTACACTTTAATTGCCTTGTCGTGCATATTGGATACTTCCTTTGCCTTGTCATGCCTCTCGCACACTTTCTCTCTGTTTGCTTCATGCTGTTCCCACCTTTTCCACTTTTCCTTCTTTCTTTTGGGTTGCTCGCACCCTCTCTTTTCTTTCTGTCCTTCACAACGTACTGTTTCCTGATTTTTCTGCTTTTGCGCCGCTCGCGCACCTTCTTTCTCCTACTTTCTCTTGTTTTTCAGTTATCGTGCCGCTTGCACCTTCTGCTGCTACTGCTCCCGCTCCTGCCACCCACACGCTACTGAGTTTCTCTCTCTTTCTCTCTCATGAAACTCACGAGTAGCACGGCACTGGCAGGAAGTTTCCTCGGGATGTTGTGTGTCGACGGTCAGGGTCTCACCACCTGCCCCTCAGGCGCCCCTGGGACCTGCACATGTCCCAGGGGAACTAGCATGGCCTGGATACGGCCAACAGGTCACAGCTTTCCCCAATCCGGCTCAATGGTGACACAGCTCCCTCGGCATGCTGCAACCTCTCTGATATACCGGATCAGCGTCCTGGCATCCTGTTCTCCTCTGGGCTCCTCCAACTGCAGCCACCAATTCCCTGGCTTCCACGATCCATTCAACAACCCCAGCTCGCTCATTTATTCTGGCAGAACTCCACTTTTTATACCTTAACTGAGGGTCAGTTGGAGTCAGGTGTGTATGGTTAGGGTCAAGTGCCTGACCCTGCCCAACTATTAAGGGGACATTTTAGTGGTAAAATATAGGCCTCTCCATTCATCTTTTCCCACAGGTAATATCTAACTCTCGGTTGCCTCTTCCTCGTCCCAGTACATGTTGGAAATGGGGATGGGGAAACAGGACAAGACGGAAACTGATATTTATAGGCTGAATAATCAGAGTGATTGAAAGAGGGGGATGCTCTGGCCCTGTTTTTATACAACTGGGGTGATTCCTCTTTTGTAAGGTTATTCTCTACCCCTGGTACCCTGCCATGAAGTACTGGTCTTGACAACACACCCTATGGTCTGAAATGGGGGAAGGTAAATAGGTGTTGAGGTCAAAGCCCTGCTTTTGTCTCTTTTGACTCACCTCCCTGCCTGCTTCTGTTTTCGTATGATATTTCTGCCTAGAGGGACAGGGATAGTGGGACCTGCATATCCCATGAACAGTTCAAGGACTTCTTCCTCCTTGCTTATCGTCCTGTTGGAATACTGCGTCTCACCTGGGATTTTCCCATGGGCGCAACCCTTGACTCCCGTGCCCAGGTGATCCTCCCTCGTCCACCTCCAGGGTTGGGATCTAAGAGCGATGGATCTCCCCTGGCCCTGAATTGAGGACTCTCAGGGCCTACACGGGATAATACCCCCAGGTTTCTCAAATGTGCCTGCAGAGACCATACTTAAACTTGGAAGGTGTAAAGTTTGTGGCAAGCAGATGGCCAGAAACTATCATGGCATGGCAGGAGGACTAGTAGGATTCAGAGAAGAAGCAATAGATAAAGTGAACTGTGTATGCAGCAGGCCCTGGAATGAGCAAGAGGCAAAACTTGTATGGATACAGGCAATGGAGGAACCAGTGAAAGTGCAAAAGCAGGAAGAATATGAACTGTGCTTTTACAATGAAGGGAGCGTCTTTATGGGGACCAATAGTATGTGCAACAAGACATTATAGATCACAGATCTCAAGAATGGGACAGCATCCGTGATGGATAACTATTGGGTGCGGTGCCAGCAGGCATTTCTGCATCTCCCGCCATCATGGGGCACCTGCTTGTTGGCCTTGTTGCACTGAGTGCTCCTGGTGGTCCCTGAAGAACATTTGATAGTGGGACCAGGTGGCTTGTCGGGATCGAAAAACTACGCCAGGGTCTGGCGTCCTCACCACAGTGCTACTGCAGAAAGCCATATTTCGTAATCTTGCCGGAGAAGGAGGAAAAAGAAAAATTGCAGAGGAGGAGATCAAATTATCTATTGTAAGATTCTTCATAATTACTGAAAGAAATACCAGATCAATACCGACTCTACAGCAAAGAAGAAACCTTTTTTGCACTGCGGCTGCTACGGGGGGTGCAGACCGCTGCAAATGCCAAGTGTCTTTAGATTGTGCGGTGGGAAGCGATCCAGCTGGCCAATGACACTGAACAATGCCTCAACGCAATCAAGATGGAAATGCACGCAAGTTGGCTGATGACGTTGCAGGATCGCTACATGCTGGACCTTCTCACAGTCATGGAAGGAGGGGTCTGCAAAACGCACGGCGATTCATGTTGCACCTACATACCTCCTAATGACACAGAAAATGGGTCCCTCACCATCATAATAGGGGCCCTGCATGTCCTTGGCACTCGCATGCAGACAGAAGCTGGGATACAAAAGAGTGAATGGTTTGAAAATCTGTTTTTGTGGGTAACATTGTGGATGGGGGCTATCGTGAAGGTCTTGGTTCCTGTGATCGTGATCTTCTTTCTGCACATGCCAGCTGGGGTTTCAAGGCTGTGCCAAATCAGTGCCTAGCAGCGCAATGATGATGGTCTCAATTGGGGTACGAGAAGCACCTCGTGGTACAAAAGACAGTGTGGCTAAGACTGACGACCCAAACATGCCCACATGCCAGATAGGGCCAGGACTCAGGGTTCAGTTGGGGCCTCAGGGGCCTTGCACTATCTTCATGGACTCTCCTGGAGTCAGTCCTGGTGCCTTTGGCGCCAGGCTCATGTTCAGGATGGTAAACCGCCTTAAAGGGACTACTTTTTCTTTGGAGGCCTGCAGCCAACATGGAGGCACCCACACAGTCTAGTTCCTAGAACCAGACTGTGCGGTGCAGTGTTTTTAGGGTGTGGTAGCCCGGACTACTTTACTAGAGGGCTATATAAACCACACCCAAGTTACAGAACGTGCTTTGCGTTATTCTGCAGCCCGCAGCGTGACGCTCATCATGTCCAGTGACCTGATACCGGCGATCCTTGAACAACGGACCTGCAGAGGAGACAAAGAACATTATTAGTCTCTACTTACCTGCGAATTCCATCCCGCCTCTGCCCGTCGATTGTCCATCCTTCTGCTGCTCGCGGTCATCCATCCAGTCATCAGCATCTTCGGGACACCACAAATGCACCGGAACAAAGCAACCTGGAGGGAGAGAGAAAGAGAGCACGCCAGACATCACAACAAGGTGAGGAGAGGGTAAAGATGGCCGCCTCCCAGGAACAAAGGAACTGAAGTTCGTTCCGACTGACCCACGGCGGGGTGCAGCGCAGAGCCCATGACCTGCTGGGGTTGTAGCACACATCTTTGTGGGACAGTACACCGCCGGGGATAGGCGGAGGCAGACGGGGTGGCCAGCTGACATCTCCCGCCCCCCTGCGGCCCTCACCGAAACTGTGGAGGCGTCCCGGTGGTATGCAGTAAGCTGGAGGAGTAGCTAGAGCCCCCGCCGGGGGAGAGGACGGAACAGCTGCTCTGCAGAGCGGGCGAATACTGACAAGCGCCCAGCCCACATACTTGCGGCAGCTTCAGCGCGTCCAGAGCGGTAGGATAAAGACACAAGCTGATACAGCAGCAAACGTGGGAAGCGGCGAACATGGGCTCCAGTAGCGAGCGGTGTGGAGCCAGCACTGTCGTGCTGACAGGCCCAACAGGACAGTAGGGAGGTGCCAGGGGGAGGCTTTAGTGCTTGGGCACCGTGTGCAGGGCAAAATAGGCTGCAATCTGTGTGCACGGGCCCGTGAGACCAGAGCCAACACTGTTGGAGGCTGGGCAGCGGAGAGCCCCACTGTGAAGTGAAGACACCATAAGGGTGCCCCACAGAAGTGGATTGGAGGGGCAGACCAAGGTGCGGCAACATAACGAGGAGGCACTCTACAGTAGCTGTGGCCAACATCAGGGGCCAGTGAGGACCCATTAGGCCTTAAGAGGAGCAAGCCAACACAGGCCAGTAAACCAGGCATGCCAGTGCAGCAGTAACGTCAGCAGCCAGTAACGTGGAGGAACACTACCCCCTGAAAAGCCTGCACACAGCGCGAGGGGTGCTGACCGCGGCTTTCCGCCAGTGTCACGACAGACCACGACAAGGCCGGGCAGCACCGCAGGCCACACTTAAAACAGCCAAACCGAAGTCACGGGGCAGCTGCGAGATGACCGTCAGACATACTAAGATCAGGGCGAAACAACCCACGCTGGAGGAGTTTGCTAGGTCCCCACAGGCGGCGGAAGGGGCCAGGAGCAAAGACAAGAACTCCTCTACAGACCTGGCCACAACACGGAATGACCAGCAGATCCTGGAAGCGATAGCGGACCTGAAACGCACCTGGGAGACCAGGCTGGAGTCCGCTATGACGGAACTGAAAGCAGCGCTGGCGCTCAAAGTGGGAGAAGTCCAGGAGGACGTGAACCTCCTCAGGCAAGATGAAAAGGAACAGGCAGAGCGCACAGGCGAGCTTGAAAAAGAAGTTGCTCCAAATACTGCGAAATGACGGTCCCACACATCGGAGATCCACATTCTGAAACAAAGGGTGAGCAATTTGGAGAATAGAGCTGAGGAAGCGGAGGGGCGCGCTCGAAGAAACATACGTCTTCTGGGATTACCAGAAGGGGCAGAGGGACCCAACCCGACGGAATATGCCGAGACGATGCTGCTGCAGGAAATACAGGGAGAGGTGCTCTCTCAAGGCTTCGCAGTTGAGGGCGCCCAGAGCCTTGACCAGGAGGCCGCCACCGGGCGCTCCCCCAAGACCAATAATAGCCAATATCCTGAAGTATCGGGACAGGGAAAAGATCCTGGACATTTCCTTAAAGGAGGCACAATACAAAGGGCATCGGCAACCATCACAGCGTACCCGGACTATACACTCCTGGTGCAGAGACAACATATGAACTATGGGGCCGTGAAGAGAAGATTGCGAAAGGCGGGCTACAAATATATGGTGATGTACCCAGCGAAGCTAAAGGTGTACCATAACAACAGAGCCCTGTTCTTCGACTCCCCTGTGGACGCAACAGAGTGGCTGGACGCCCGGAACTGCCCGTCAGAATCAGACACTCAGAAGGAAGTCGGCGCAGATAAGTAGAACTGGGGCGGCAGGCCGAGAGGCGTCGCCCAACCTGACTCTGGAACATAAGATAGGGGGATGCCAGCTGTGATGGTTAAGTAAAGGGGGGCATATGCAGGGGAGCCCAGTTTGGGCAAAATAGAGCTAAATGCAGGGGGCATGAGGAGCTCGCCTTAACACCCCCATATTTAGTTAGTTGGGCCGCCGTTAGTTCGGCTACCCCCTGCTGGGTAGTTGAGACCGGCACAGCCGAGTTAAAGGACCAAATGTGGGCAAGCCTGAGATCCAGGGATGGAGCTGGGCTACAGTTGGGAGGGTGGTGAGGAAAAGGGGAGGAGCGTGGAGGGGTGTGCAGTGTTAGTTGGGAAGACTGGAGGGGGGGGTTCATGTTTCAGAAGCAGGGGGAACGAGCTATCACTCAAAGTTAACCGGAGGAGAATGTGAGGGGCAGAAAGAGGAGGATAAATATGGATGACGATCGGAGACCTTAGAATAGCTACCTGGAACGTCAGGGGCCTCAACAGCTACCTGAAAAGGTACAAGGTTATGATGTACCTGAGAAGGCAAAAGATAGACATAGCCTTTCTGCAAGAAACCCTCCTCACTAGAGAGAGACAAGAGGTGGTGGGAAAAAAGTAGAGAGGGACCACCATAGGCGCCACATATTCAGCTTATGCCAGGGGGGGGTGATCATCTGGGTGGCACCACACGTACCCTTCCAACTGCTCTAAACTACGGTAGACCCCGATGGGAGAATGGTGGCGGTGCGGGGTCTGCTAGAGAACAGAGAACTGTGCATCATAAACACATACGCCCCCAACCAAGATAATGTGGCTTACTTCAAAACGCTGTATCATAAGATTAGCCCCCACTTGGGTAGCTCGGTCATATGGGGGAGGCTTTAATTGCACGTTGCACCCTAAAATGGACAGGTTAGATACCAAATTAGACAAACCTACCCCTGCGGCGAGAACATTACAGGCCTTGTTGAGAGATTTCAGGCTAGTAGATATTTGGAGGCAGCAACATCCAAATGACAGGTACTATTCGCGCTATGCTGCCCCACATAAACTGTACACGAGACTGGATTATATGTTCACCACCCTGGAACTTGTGGAGGAAATGACTGGCTCAGAATACAAGGCACGCATACTATCAGACCATTCCCCTTTGGTCCTGGCCTGGCAACACCAACCCCCCCAGAGCCAAGATTCCCACGTGGAGGCTTAGGGCCGAAGCGTTGAAGGACACAGCATTCCGAGAGGACCTCAAGGAGGAAATAATTGGGTATTTTGACAATAAAACGGGGAGCGTTGAGTCAGAGGGCACCCTATGGGAGGCTTTCAAGGTGGTGGTCAGGGGGGCAGCCATATCCAAATCTAGAGGACTCCAAGGGGGATAGAGCAAAAGCTGCAAGAGACTTAACTGAAACTAGAAGAAATTATGCAGAAGAGGAGCCCCTCACAAGAGGACGCTGAACAGGAGAGCCAGTTACGACAGGTGTGCGGGACTCTGGGAGAGGCTTTGCAATCTGAACTACAAAAAATATGTTGAAAGGTAGCACGCAGGGGGAGTGGGGGGGATAAACCGGGGAGGCTGCTTGCATGGCTATACAAAAACGAGATACCTAGGCCAGAGATCAGGGAGATACTGGGGAAAGAGGATCTGGTCTGGAACACCCAAGAGGGAGTGAATGAGGGATTCTATAGATTCTATAAACGTTTGTATGAAGATGTCGGAGAGACCACAGAGCAGGAAATACAGGAAACACTGGAGGACATGGGTCTACCAAAACTGAGCGAGGAGGAAAGGGAGAACCTGGATGCCCCATAACTTTAGAGGAATTAGAGATGGTGGTGTTACACCTGCCCACGTGCAAGGCCCCAGGGACGGATGGCCTCCCGAGCGAATTCTACAAAACGTACAGGCTGGAGGTGCTCCCCCCACTGCTAGCAATGTTAAACGAGGCCTTCGAGTGGGGGAGCCTGCCGGAATCCCTGGGAGGCAATAATCATCCCGCTCATTAAACCTGACAAGCCAAGCACAGATTGTGGATCATATAGACCCCTGTCCATGCTAAATCAGGACAGCAAAATCCTAACAAAAGTCCTTGCTAACCGATTGGAAAAGGTGATTACCAAACTCATTCACCCTGACCAGATGGGTTAGGTCCCAGGCAGGAACATAACAAATAACCACAGAAGGCTGCAACATGTCATAAAACAGGCTAAGAATGGCCCTGGAGAAATAGCGATTGTCTCACTAGACGCAGTGAAGGCATTCGACTCGGTAAGGTGGCCATGGATGCAGGCGGCCCTGAAGGAGTATGGGATGGGGCGAGGGTACCTGCGCTGGGTAAAAATGGTGTACAGCTCCCCAATAGCAGGGTAAAAACGGGGGCGATAATATCGGACAAATGGCAGCTCGGTAGAGGCACGAGACGAGGATGCCGATAGTTCCCGGTGCTGTACATCCTGGCTCTGGAACCGTTGGCTATCTGCCTAAAACAGCAATATGAGGAAATAGAGGTAAATACTAAAGGGGGACAACACCTAATATCACTGTATGCGGACGATATGCTACTATAGCTGCGCTTCCCCGAAGAGAACTTGCACTATGTCCTAGAGGTGATGGAGAACTACGCCACCCTCTCGGGCATAGCAGTAAACCCGGAAAAGTCATGCATGTTCCCCTTGGGCAGGTACACGGGAGCCCCACAGGGTAGTTTGCCCATTCTGCGGATACCATGGCAGACCAGAACATTCCGCTACTTGGGGATAAATATATACTATACAATCGCAGATGAGAACAAACATAACACAGACAGGGCAGTGGAAGGTATTAGGAACAGCATGCAGTTCTGGGCAAAACTCCCCCTGGCAATGGTGGGGAGGGCGGCCCTGCTCAAGTTGGTGGTCCTACCCAGGCTGGTACACTACTTTGCAAATATCCCAAGTATGCTACCCAAACGCTTCTTCAACAAACTCCAGAGCTTGTGCCGAAGCTTCTTATGGCACAACTCTCGGAACAGAATAGCCCTATGGAAATTGAAGAATACGTACGATCTGGCGGGGATCAATTTGCGGAACTTTTGAGACTTACCACCTGGCAGGGCTGTTACAAAATGTGGTTAAATGGCTGTCGGAGGAAGAGATGGCGGAATCTAGACTATTCAGGGGCGAATGCGAAGCCTACTTCCTGAAAGAACTCAAATGGCTACCTAAATCAGAGCTGCTAGGCCGCCCAGGGCTGCTGGTACTGGGCTGGGAGACGTGGCACAAGGCGTGCCGAATAGTGGGTACCCCGGCCCCTAGCACCACGCAGGTGCCATTGGTGGCGCTATGCGGAGTGGATGAGCAACTAAGGAGGGGAATCCGTAATTACTGGGAACCGGTGGGCCTGGCGACCCTGGGAGACATATGGCAGGAGGGGAAGGCACTGGATTTTCATGCCATAGTGGAGGACACGGGAGTTCATAGTGGGCAGTATACACGTACACCAGAATCATTAAACAGGCATTGAAGACATGGTCTGAGGCAGCATTAGCGGAGCCACCGGACGAGGCCATAGAGACGATGTATGACATCTCGGAGGGAGGGCATGAAGTATCCCAGATATATGAGGTAATGATGTCCACAGTGAGCAAGGAGCTGCCCTAGTTGAGAATAGAGTGGGAGGAAGAGGCGGGAGAACCCATGCAAGACGGGCAGTGGGAGAGAGCCCAGAGATACCACAAAAAGGTGTCCAGAAACACGAGGCTGCAGCAGATGCAGCTGTATGTCACCCACAGGGCATACAGGACTCCCAAAAGGATAGCCAGATTTGGAGGCCCAGGGGTACAAAAATGCCCCATGTGTGGGGAGCTGGACGCGGGGATGATCCGTATGTTCTGGGCCTGCCCGGAGTTAAGGAGATTCTGGGGGGGAGGTCCAGCTAAGACTTTCTGAGAAGGAGATCAATTCAGAGGTGGAATATGTCTGGGCATGCATGCTGGGGGGCTTCGCTAGACCACGTGACTTAAAACACGTTTCGAAACTTACATCCTGGCCAAGAGGAGAATATCAAATGGGTGGAAACAGGCTCACAGACCCAGATTGGAATTATGGTGGAATGACCTCCTGAAATGGGCGGATGCCAAGACCATGGCGTGGTACGAGGCTGTAAGCAGGGCGGGGGAGGAAGTGGGCCCACTTGTAGCCTGGAGACAAATGGTTGCCACACTGACGGGATCTTCCAGTGTCGAGTCCATCGGAAACAACACCATTGAAAGTGACGAGGGAGACTAGCCCCCGGATTAGGAACATTGGAAGGGATGAGAGAAGCTCGAGTTAAAGGGGAGGGAGGGAGGAGGACTGTAAAATGTATCATGAAACAATTGCCATGTTGGAATACTTGCAACAGTCGGGTGTGATGGTTATGTTTTGGGTGTTGTGAAAACTAATAAAAAAAATATTTAAAATAAAATAAAAAAAAAATGAGGTGCGGGCCATCGGGTCGAACCCAGGGGCAGGTGGGAGGAGACTGAATCTGATCCTAAATCCAGTCTTCCTGTGCTTTCAGGTCCGACTTCCATCGAAGGCACTATCCGGGATCGCAAGGGTCCAGGGCGAATCCAGCAACCAGGGCTGAGTGGCGTCCCAGTGGATACCAGGTGAGTGTAGGGAAGGGAAAGAAGGGTAAAGGAGGACAGGGAGTTCAGAGGGGAATTTGTTCACGCTGCATGCTATTTAAAACAGGATAGCATAACAATACAGACTGTCTTGCTGTACAGGCAATAGCACGGCAGTCCCTTTGCATAATGACTTGACTAGAACTAGCATCTGATAGAGCAACCTTACTCCTTCCAAAAATATCTTTGGCTTCTTCTCTTTTCAAATGCAAGTTAACAGAATTTGCCTGAATAGCCCCTGACCAAGCACATTCCCATTCATGTATTCATAAGCACATAAAAGCAGTATGGCTCATCTTCTTTCACTGTGCAATCTCAGGTCCCAAACCAACTCAGAGCAGGAATGAATATTCAGTGTTATTCAGCAATACAATGCTACCTCCAGAGTGCTCGGACGACTTTTTCAAGGGATTTAATGCAATGTATTTACTGTATCTATTTGCAGAAAAATATGCAGCTGTACAATCAATTCTGGTGAGGAGGAAGTAACATAGGAAAGGATTGGAGACATATGTTCAGGACAGGACAGTTGGTGAACTTAATTGACTGAAGGAACATAGGCAAACTCACTCCTCCGAAACTGATGTTTTGGGGTCTAAAGCCTAATAGGAATGGGCCTAATGGAGTCTCTTCTAGGACGCAGTCCTGGACCTGGGTGGTGGCTACCACAGATATATTCCTTCTTAAAAGGTGAAGTTCAGGTGGGTGGGTGTGGTGGATAATGAACATAATGTCTGCACTTCAATGGAGCTCCTGCCTTCAGACCCCATCAAAGCTTTAATTATTCTCTGGCTATAGATTGATAGATTATTTTGCCCTTGGTTGCTGGTAAAGGGCTGTGGTTACGACCGCTGAAGAAGTCTTCAGAGGTGCACTATAAGCTGTATATTTTGGGCTTCCAGCGTGTTGTGATGAAGGAAGCCCTCACACTTCAGAGCCGCACTCCCGGAGGACTTCATGTGCTGGATTCAGCATCTAAGATTGCTTCTTTAGATTGCAGACTCACTAAAGAATGGCAGAAGGGATCAGGATCTCCAGCACAGGCATGCTATGAGCTTCGTTAGTCTGACCCATTGCTGTTCAGGTGGTCACCGGACTTAGCACATTGAAAGGCTTTTGCCCCAGGCTGGAGTGGGTGTGCATAGAGGATATTGCAAGAAGAATTAGGGGTGTGGAAGACCGCTCCACGTTGACCACGGAGTTGGACATGGCCTTCAAAGAATTTCAAAGCTTGAACGCTTAGTTTGAAGACCAAGGAAATCGTTCACAATACCATAATATGTGCATTGTGCACCTGCCAGAAAATACTGGAGGCCCGGTCAGCACCATGTTCACTTCTACATTTTTATAGGAAGATCTACACCTGTCAGATGCAAAATACTTACTGGACATGCCACAGAGCTCCAATTCTGAAGCTTGCCAAAGGAAAATGGCCCTGGATCCTCACAATTCGATTTCTTAGGTTCCAACACAAGGAGCAAGTCTTTAGAGCAAAAGGAGAGATTTGAAAATACTACTATAACTATCTACTGTTTTTCTGCAGACAACAGAGAATTCAATGGGACCTTAGAGGTTCTCCATGGCACTGAATCATCATCTCAGGTATCCTGATGTCTTTCATTTGCTCCACAAGAATGTTCGGCACATGATCAATTCCCCAAACGAGGTATGGGACTTTTCATCTTTATGTAGAACTGGCAGACAAAAGCAAGGACGATGTTTCCTCCCATTAGGGTTGCCCGGCTAGTTCTGTTACGAAGAACGTTGGAGCAGTTGCCATCAAAGTGGTCGGTGAGGAAGACAAAAACTAGAATCACCTCAAAACACTGCTTTCTGTAAGCATTTTATGAGAAATTATGCTTTCTCATCTAACACCAGAGGGTCAGCTCCACAACAGTGTAGATTTGATGAACAAGCACCCTAAAGAAACTGCCCCTAAATAATAATTATTATTGGACGGGATATGTTTGTCATTTGATAGTTTAATTGTTTTTGGTCCTCTGTGTCTACAGATTCTCAGAACGCATAACCATGTAATTTTCTTTAAGTGGGAAACTGCTGATCCTCCTGCCCCTTGAAAGAAGGCTCATTTGAAGAGCCATGGATGTAGTGTGCTGTGGGCATAGTCGCAGTTTATACAATTGCTCCTACCGCAATATCGCTCATTTCTCTTATTGTGTCCTTACTGGAGGGTCTCAGTGTTATTCCTTGTTACATTCCATTGTTGAACCTCTATGTACTGAAGCCCATTTGAATTTTGCAAATGAAGTTATTTTGCTAATGTTGGTAGACCGCATATACTGGCCCCATTCCCATATTTTATCTTTCTATATTGAAACATGTTGCACATGTGGATTCTTAAATTGATCTATGGTTTATGGGGGATACTATTTAGGGATCATGACATCAGTTTAATTTTTGATGTTTAATGTCAAGAGTTAAAAAAGGAGAAATTATTATGGGACTGTAAGGTCGACGTGATTTACAAACAGACCCATCTAGCTGCAGGAGAAACTACTACATTGTGTGTAGAGTATGGAACGGACAGAGCTTTCATTCTCCATTTACACAAGGACCAGTAAGTGAGATATTTAGTGATACAAAGGGCTTTATTCCATTAGACAGTAACTTTGATTAATGTACATGGGCCAGTGGGCAACAGCCCTGGTGTTTATGCTGACCTTTTTGACAAGTGTGCATGCCTTCTTTCTAGTTTAACTCTTATTAGGGGCAATTTCAATCTGGTTATGTCCTAGCAGATCGGAATAAAGCCCATGGCCCCTTCACATAATATCCCAGAAAGCCAAAAGAGCAAACCTGATGGACTGCACCACTTTTTTCGACATGTGGATATCATTGCATAGCAAAAATAGTGATTTCATGTTTCATTCCTATCCCCTATTCCAGCTATGCCTAGCCGAACATGTAGTTATCCCATCTCACATGCTCCTTATGGGCATTAGGTGTACATTCTTTCAATCACCTTCATAGATCATGTTCCGGTTTAATTATTTTTTAAAAAAAATCTTTTTATTGAATTTTCATGAAGTACAACCGTTTTCTCCAAAGATTTCCCCTCCCCCCGACCTGTCAGGTAAACAGCATCGATACTTGCAAAGGTCCTCCATTCCTATCTGTTAGTTACATTTGAAATTTCAGTACTCAGCAGAGCTTATAACAAGTCCGGAATTCTAATATTGTGAGGGCACCATTGAATCATAAAGTCGCTCTGGAGATAGGTGAGAACACTGCCCCACTCAGTTCGGAAGGCATCTTGACTACCCTGCAGTTTATAAGTCAGCCATTCCATAGATACAAACCTCCATACCTTCATAAACCAGTCATAGATTGTCAGCGGTTGTGATTTCTTCCATTGTTGGGCTATTGCTAGCCAGGCTGCTATTACTAGTACCATGAGTCCTCTTTGCTGAGTTTTCGAGAACGTCCATTGTTTTAGATCCCACATGCCTAGGAGCCACAGCCTTGGAGGCAGGTGCTCTGCCCCCGGAACCATGTTGTTGGCCTGTTCTATCACTTCTTGCCAAAACTGTGTTATCGGGCAGGTCCACCACATGTGGTGCCAGTCCACCATTGCAGAGCACCCTCGCCAGCGGTAACTGCTTACAGTGGGAAAGATGGCGTGAAGTTTCGATGGTGTGTAATGCCACTGAAGGATTATATTCTGCCACATTTCTCTCAGCTGGATAGAGCAGGTCAATTTGTGGAGTTTGCTCCATAGATTTTGCCATTGGGGCCTCGATATTTTTTCCCCAGAGTGTGGTTTCCCATTTCTTCATGTATTGCCATACCACTTCTTCCCCCTGTGAGTTCAGATGCGCATACAGGTTGGTAATCAATTTCCGTGTTCCTGGATCGGTAGTCATAAACGTTTCAAAGTTTGTGAACTGCCTGGTAGCCGCTTCCTTAATAGCAGGGAGTTGAAGCCAGTGTGTAAATTGCGTATATTGGAAATGTTTTGTAGTCTTGCACCCCAATTCCTGTATGCAGTCCTGGAATGACCTCAGCCTCTGACCTTTATACATATATTTGATTATGATGCATCCCGCTTCAGACTAGCTGCTGAAGGCCTGTGTATTTAGGCCGGGAGGAAAGTCCGGATTGCCAAACATAGGCGTGAATGGAGACAGAATTGTGGTCAAGGCTCCTCTTTTTTTTTTTGATTTATTTAAATTAATCAGGAAATTGAAATTAAAAGTGTTTTTTGATGAACTTGACACGACCCAACTTAAGGAGCGAGATCCGGAAGAATTACAAGAATTTAGAAATAAAAGTAACTTCATGCCACCAATAAGTGCTCCATCTATAGACATTTTTCACAGACAAGTATTGAGAGATTTGAAGAAAGTCTCGTTCAAACGCCCTAAGCATGGGAATTTGAAACCAAATGAATTTAACCTTCTGAAAGGTCTATATGGAGATGAGGCGATTACCATACGTCCAGCGGACAAAGGGGGAGCACTTGTCATTATGAACAGTCAAGACTATCATAACGAGTGTATGGACCAACTTAAGAATACCGATGTATATGCAGAATTGGATAATGACCCTACCAGTGAAATATTGAAGAACGTAGAAGAACTATTCAAGAAAGCAGAGGAACTAGGTTGGATAAGTGAAAAAACAAGATCTTTTCTCACCAACAGACATCCTAGGATACCGAATTTTTATACATTGCCAAATATACACAAGAGTTTGGTCAAGCCACCAGGTAGACCTATTGTTTCTGGCGTAGACAGTATATTACAACCATTAGGGCAGTACATAGATCAATTTTTGCAACCTTTAATACAAAAAACGGATACTTGCATTAAGGACACCACACACTTTCTGGAAATATTGGGTAAGAATAAATACACAGCTGATTCAATCATGTTTACCATCGATGTGAAGAGCCTTTACACGTCAATCCCGCACAATTTGGGCTTGGAAGCAATAGAATGGTTACTCCTTAAAGAGGGAGATTTAAAGGCAATTAAGGAATTCATTTTAGTTCTACTGCAATTTATTTCCGAAAATTCTTACTTTCAGTACAGAAATAAATTTTTCATCCAAACATCCGGTACAGCTATGGGGGCGTTGATGGCCCCCACATATGCAAATACCTTCATGCACAAATTTGAAAAAGTTCATGTCTTAGAGCACGCAGTATGGAGAAATTATATTTCAATGTGGGTCAGGTTCATTGACAACATTTTCGGGATCTGGATTGGTACAGAGGAATCTTTCAACAATTTTTTTATATATCTGAACAGCATAGAGCAGCGAATTCAGTTTACACAAGAAACTTCAAAAACTCAAATACACTTTTTGGATGTATCGATACAAATTCAGAACAACAGTTTTCAAACCAACATTTACAGGAAAGAGACGGACCGCAACAACCTTCTCCATCGACTAAGTTTCCATCAACCGAGTCTTATCAGGAATCTACCTTTTAGTCAGATGATGCGAGTGAAGAGGATTGTGAACGATCCAATGGCTTGTGAAATAGAGATTGAAAAAATGGGAGAAAGATTTGAAGCTAGAGGATATAAATCTTCAGAAATAAAGGTGGCAAAAGAGCGTTTGCAGAAACCCACTGATACTAGGAAAGAGAAGAAAGAACCAAATATGGTTTATGTTTCGTGTTATTCAACACAGAGCAATAAGATCAAGAGTGTGATTAAGAAAAACTGGAGTACATTGACAAGCGACATGAGAGTTGAACATCTGTTCAGAGAATTGCCTACTTTCGCATACAGAAGAAGCGCGAATCTAAGAGACAGATTGGTGAAAACGAGACCGGGGAAGAAAAGGATCGAGACCATAAGGAAAGGGACATATCCATGCTTACACTGCAGTAACTGCAATTTCATAACAAAGGGAGATGTAGTAGACCATCCCCGCATGGGTGAGAAGATCAAATTAAGAGGATACGCAACATGTGATACACCAAATATAATTTATGCGATTAAATGCCCATGTGGCATTTATTATGTAGGGCAATCGAAAAGAGCTGGAAAGCTACGATGGAATGAACACAGATCATGCATTCGGAACAATAATGTGAACTCAGCAGTGGCAAGGCATTGGAATTCGATGAAGCACAATATTAGCCAGATGAGGATACAGATTCTCAAGGCTATTCAACAACGTAACACACATGAAGATGTAGGAAAAAGGCTGAACCAACGAGAAACATTTTGGATCGATCGACTAGATTCCCTGAGACCGGGGGGTATAAATGAGGAAGTGAACTTTATGTGCTTTTTGTGAATTCTTTTATAGAACATTGGATAACACGAGAGGGTACACGTCGCGTCCCGCAGGGTGCTCCCTGTGGGACGTAAGGCAGTGATTTCACTGCCATATGTGAAGACCCTCCAGTGGACATCATAATACGAATGGACAAAAATGTACACAGTGACATAGAATATTAATTGGTTCTTACTGGTAAGAAATGGTTCTACAACTGAGCACACGTAAGTTAAGGAAATATATGTAAACTCCAGTAGACGTGAAATTGAATATGATGAGCAAGCTAGAAAATGATATCAATATAGATAGATATGGATCCAGTGGACATCATAATATGAATGTGAATGGACAAAAATGTATACAGTGTCAGAGTATGAATTGGTTCTTACTGATAAGAAATGGTTTTATGACTGAGCACATGCAAGTTAAGGAAATATATGTAAACTCTAGTAGACGTGAAATTGAATATGATGAGCAAGTTAGAAAATGGTATCAATATGGATACACTCCAACAACAACTGTCAATTTTTGAATAACCTACTCTTAGATTGGAAGAGGGGGTTCGAGAAATGGCACATTATTTTTCCAATAAATATGATTCCGTTCAGGTCAATAGGACAAGAAAGATCAGAGTATGACACTAGATTATAGGGATTTGCGACCACACGGACGCTGAGAGAACACTACCCACGGGGTCCAGGCGCATGCGCGGGACCCCGTGGTATAGTGGCCAACACGCGCGCAGGCGCGACAGAGCAGTACACGTTTGAGACATATAAATTCATATCTTTCTGAAAAGAATGTTTTTTTTTTTTTAAAATTAAACGATGGTCACGGTGACACGGTGAAGCCAGAGAGAAAGTTGTTTTGTTAAAGATTAATGAATGGAGAGGAGAACGAAATTCCGAGTGGAACATTGCGCGCATGCGCGCAAGAGATTAGTACACAAGTACGCCACAACGGACAGCGGCGGCTCTTTGTGAGCAGCCAGCTTGTCAATACAGCGGCACCTGAGAAAGGTAAGAATACCGAACGAGAGTGACGTTATACTAAAACCTTGGGAGAGAGATCAGATTCGAAAGATTATAACATAGGGTTCTATATGTATTTATTGAATAGGAACTGCGTACGAGTGCTGCTCAGACATCTACAGAGCAGAGATCTTTTAAAAGCAGAAGATCCACAGGTAGTGACCCATACAATTATGCAATTTAAATTTTCATGAATAATGATAACAATGTTCCATAATGTAGATTTGGTTTTATTTTTCCATTCTTTCTGCATCCTTTCGTGGCATTCAATTTTGGATGACAACTACAATTGGGTATGTGATGATACTATTTTGTTACGGATTTCACTATATGGTGGACGATTGGGAATGTGTTACAACAATGGGATTGTCACTGATTTCATGGTTATTAATAGTGTTTAAAGCCCTGATGATGGACGGAAGTCCGAAATGCATAGGCTATAATTTTGAAACACTGAGTGGTCAGGAATAAATAAGGAGACTGAAAATCATAATTGGAAATGTGGATCAATGATTTCATGTATAATCATAAAAGAAACAACTGAATACAATTTTATACTACTTCGAACACAGTTGGAAACCCGAATAGGGGAGTGTGAGAGAGCTCATCCTGAGATGGAAACTGTCCATTTCTTCTTTTTTGTAGATCCTCTTTTTAGCGCCCCATCCGACGCCTCTAACCCCCCTCCCATCACTTCACTGATAACCGTATTCGGATGTCGATGTTTCTTGTGCATCCACAACAAGTTGGACAAGGGGCCTCCTGCCACTGCCTGTCCTGGCAAACCCATACGTGCTGGGGGACTGATCTACCCACTGCCTAATGACCCTTAATTGTGCTGCCTCGTAATACCTCCTGAAGTGTGGGAACGCCATTCCGCCATCTCGCCTGAGAGCTGTCAAGGTCTTCGTTGCCACTCTGGGTTTCTTCTTTTGCCATATAAATGTCAATATGATCTTATTTAGCGCTTTGAAGAAGGCTCTCAGGATGCGTACCGGGAGAGTTTGAAAACAGTACAACAGCATCGGCAGTATAGCTATCTTCACCACTGTTTGCCTGCCCCACCACGATATGGTGAGTGGGTTCCATTTCGTCAGGTCTTTGGTGCAGGCGGTGCAACAATTGTGGATAGTTGGCCTTGTATATTTGTTTGATTGACGGCGTAAGTTTAATCCCCAGATATGTGATGTCTGAGCTATTTTCAGATGAGTTACCTGTGCTATGGTGTTCACTAGCTTGGGGTCTGCTGTTAAATTCAATATCTCTGATTTGCTCCTATTCATTTTTAGGGCTGAAGCCTTTCCGAACACTTCCAGTTCTTGCAAGAGGGCTGGGAGGGATTTTTCTGATACCGTCAGGACGAAAAGCATGTCATCGGCGAACGCCATGACTTTATGCTCCACTCCTCCCATCTTCAGTCCTCCCACCTGTTGGGACTCTTATCCTGATGAGGATGGGTTCCAAGAACAAGGCATACAACAACGGGGAAAGAGGGCACCCCTGCTTCGTCCCTCTTGCGAGGGGGATTTGTGCGGAAAGAACACCATTTACCGCTACTCTCAGCGAAGGGTATCTATAGTTAGCTTTCACCATATTCAGGAACCGGTTTAATTTCTAAATCAAGATCTACTCATTACCGAGACAGCTCACTTTGGCAACTTAATTGACCAGTTTCTGATTTCTCTGACAGAGCAGAAGGTGTACTGAGAGCTAAAGATGATTTCTGGATGAAAAATCTAAGTGAAGGGGTTCATATAAGTAGGTGGTCTGGTGCTTTCAAGGCATTTTTTAAGTGGTCTCTGCATGCCTGGGCCTCCAAACAACTCCATATGTTGTAGAAAGTGGATGTGTCCTTTAGTTTTGAAAACGGAGCCTCTGGACAAGAAAGTTAAGCAGTCCCATAGTCCCATGCTTCTTGGTGATTTAAATAGGCCTGGGCATGTTTAAAAGTGACCACCACAGCATAGGCCCTAAGTATTTTATCAAATGAGCCCAATCATTTTTTGATGACAAGGCTAAACCACTGGGGGTGACTAAATATATGGTAAAATGTCAGAAACGGGCCAGGATTATTCATCTTGTACTGAATAAAGAGTGGTCACAGACAGTACGATGATTGTTTTTACATCCCATAGGTCTTAGAAAGGGATCTTAATCTTATAATGCAGCAATAGCTCTGGAGGATGCCATGACAACTAGCCATGTAGAGGAGGCCCGATGGGTATCCAACACATTCTTATCAAATTTTTTATGAGGTCTTGTAGTTTTTCGTAATAATGGGGAATAGCCTAGTCGCTGCAGCATTAACAGGTCAATCTCTTTCTGCTTTATACTGGCACAAGGCAGAGCGATCCTTTAACACTGCTTTTGCACATACTGTCCATTAAGCTATTAAAGTCTGAACACAGAACTATACATTTTCTGGGATACAGATGATAGAGTAGCAACACAGAAAATATGCACTATGAAGAATTCTGCAACGTCCTTTCCTGATGCGTCTTCCCTCTATTGCTATTTTGGATTCATTGCAGCATATAAAAAGGTGATATTTGTCAAATTCAAGTTCATGGCAGTTAGAGCCGCTATCTCACACGACCCTGGAGGTGTTGGTTGCTTTCAGCTGACAACATAAATTCCTTCAATACTTGAGTATTCATATCACAAATGTATACCAGTACCTCTATGCCCTTTCTTACCCACCAGCCATTTCCAAAATCAAACAGGTCCTGAAAATACAGATTGTGCTCACATGAGGGTCATCACAATAACAATGAATTCTATGCCAAAACTGAAATACCTGACAGAGATGCTTCCGGTCTAGCACACTGTCAAAGTAGGTTTAAGTTACTTACCTGTAACTATTGTTCTCCTGCATGGGTCTGGCATGGATTCACATGCTCATGAATATTCCCTGCCATCAGGCTGGGAATTCTCTGTAAAAGAAAAAACAGTTTCACTTTAAAACTGTATTTCTCTTCTAAACCAATCACTGTCCTATGGGTCATACTGCTCCCGTCTAATGACAGTCCTCTCCCTAAGCCCCACTTCCGGCAGCCATCATTCGATTTGGTAAGCAGGTAAAGTGGCAGTATAACCAAGAAGAGCCGCCGGGGGGCCGGAGGATGGGATCGCATGTGAATCCAAGCCAGACCCATGCTGGATAACAATAGTTACAGGTAAGTAACTTAAACCTTCACCAGTAGTAAGGGGTCTGGCATGGATTCACATGCTCATGAATGACGAATACACAGCAGTACAACGTTACACAATCATGGGAGGTGGCAAGGTTAACAGAAGCAATTAACACTTAACCCTGGAAGAGACATACCTCAAGCAAACAGGTTGCATAGCACTGCCTGGCCGACTCTGGACTCCTCCCTGGAATCCCTGTCGATGCAGTAGAACTTCGTGAAGGTATGCGTGGACCTCCACATTGCAGCCCTGCAGATGTCAAGCAGGGGCACACCAGAAAGGAACGCTGTAGTCGCAGCGATCGCTCTGGTAGAATGGGCTCTCGGACGCCCCAGCAGAGGCCAGTTCGTCAGCCAATGACAGTGCATGAGGCAATCGGAGAGCCACCTTGAAATGGAAGCCTTGGAAAAGGCCTTCCCATGGTTCACAGGATCAAAGTTCAAACAATTGAAAAGAAGTCTTCCTAAAACTCTTTGTGCGTGTTACGTAGAACTTTGAGGCACGAGCAACGTCAAGCGAATGCAAGGCCCTCTCTGACGGCGACAAAGATTTTGGGAAGAAAACAGGCAACACCAAGGGCTGGTTGAGGTGGAATTCCGACAGAACCTTCAACATGAAAGAGGGGTGTGTACGCAGCCACATGTCTGGCAGAGGTGATGTCCTCAAGGAAAGCCGTTTTCAAAGAGAGGAAAGGTTCCCCCATGAGCCTCGTCAGGACCACGTTGAGTTCCCATGCCGGGGCAGGAGCCTTCACTAGCGGAAAAGATCGGAAAAGCCCCTTGAGGAAATCCTTGATGAGACTGTGGGACCACAGCAAGGATCTTCCCGTGGATCTGATGCAGCGTGAGATGGCCGCCAGGTGTATCTTGATGGATGCGTGCGCCAGTCCAGCTTTTGCCAAGAACACCAAGTATGGCAGAATCTGTGGAGCCGTGACCGTCAGAGGGGTAATCTTCTGCAACTGGCACCACGTAGCAAAACGCTTCCAGTTATGGCTGTAGCACTTTAAACTCGGCAACGCCCTGGCTTTGGCAAGGACTTGCCTGCAGTTCGCTGGCAACTCATAACCTCCAAACTCTAAGTCTGCATGACCTCATGTTCAGCGATCAGGGGTCGTGATGAAGGATTACGCCTCCCTCTCTGGTGAGCAGATCCAGAAGTACCGTCAACTTGACTGGGGTGATGCTGGCAGGCTGAGTAGGTCCGGATACTAAATCTGCCTCGGCCACGCCGGGGCGATCAGTATCATCTTGCATCGACATTATCTGAGTGTGTTGATGACAAGTAGCAGGCGAGGAAACGGGGGGAAAAGCATACAGAAACAGATCCTCCCACGGGAAGGAGAACGTGTTCTCCAAGCTCCTCGGTTGGTGGAATCTGCTGGCAAACTTCTCACATTTGCAGTTCGCCACTGAACAATGCCACAAGATCAATCAGGGGTCTGCCCCATTTTACGTACAGGTGGTCCACCGGATCCTGACAAAGTGCCCACTCGTGGCAGGAACTCCTTTCCTTGCCACGGGAGTCTGCAATGGTGTTCTTGACGCCTGCCAGGAAGAGAGGGATGAGGAACATCCCCTGTCCGATGGCCCAGTGCCATAAATCCTGAGCTTCCTTGGAGAGCGCTGGGGATAGATGCCCCCTTGCTTCCTGATGTTGAACATGGTGGTGGTGTTGTCCATGAAGATCCTCACCACCTTGCCCTTCAGAGACGGTAGGAAAGACTTGAGGGCTCAGAACGCTGGCCTTAGCGCCAGGATGTTGATGTGCAGATCCTTCTCCTGCTAGGCCATAAAGACTGCATATGGAAACTAAGGCACAATAACCATATACCAAAGTGGCACGTCAGACACGAGGTTCATTTTCCAAACAGGTCTGGTTTATTTCTAAGTATTCTCAGTCGGCCGACTGGGTCTCAACGCCTCAAGACGTGTGTTCCCAAACACAGTGAGATGCGAGAGAGAGCGAACAGCGCTCAAGCAGCAATATATATACACTAGACTTAATCTTTGTGAAGGCAATTCGATCTGCCCACATACATGTCATATAGGCTAGGGTTCAGTGATTGCCAATTATGACACGTTATGACAAGTCTTCATTTAGTCTAAACATAGTTATTCTAGCAAAGGCAGCAGAGACAGCCTTCTGTTATGGGAAACATGGGAGCTTCTGGCTGAGCAAGGATATCGTGTTCTTAGCAGGGAAACATTCCTTGATACGTTATCTGTAAGCAGAAAATACCATTCTCTGCGAAGGAGCACCACTAGAAGAATAGAATTCATGCTTTAACTGCCTTTTACTACAGTGTTTGCAAGACAACCCAGCACCTGGTCTGCTGATTAGATGCGGCTTCTGCTCGCCTTCAAGGACTTAATAAGAGGGAAAAACAATGTATTTCTGCACAGTTTGACATTCCTGTCTGTGTTAGTATTTCAGCATGCAGGCCGTGGCCTCGCACTGTGTGTGAGTTCAAAGCATAGAATATATTTGCCAAGCGTTTTGACAGAAAATAAAAAAGCAAATGGCCGGCATTATACAAAATGGACGCCCTTTGGTTTCATTGACGATTCTTTGATCGCAATGTTTGTCACATGATGCGATTGGTTTCAGGCCAACATACTATACATATCATCTGACTATAGGGTTACGTTTCTGGTCTAACACTCCTATGGAAGCCACTGACCTCTGGTATGTAGATGTCGGGTGTGAGCCCCCCAACCTTCCACAAAGGCGTCCGTGGCGACTGCCTCCTGGTATGGCAGGGTTTGAAATCCTGTTGCCAGGGCGATGTGGGGGCGTACCCTGATCCACTCTATTGCCCGCTGGTACTCCTTGTTGAGAGGGATCTTGTCCGCAAAACTCCCAGACGCTTGTATCCAACGAGCATCCAAGAATTCCTGTAGGGGTCGCATATGCAACCTGCAGAGACGGATGAGGTAGATGCAGGACGACATTTCCAGCAACGACTTAATCGCACGCACCATGGCTGTCTTCGCCGATGAGTCGCTGCACCTTCCCTTGAATGGCAGCTAGTCTCTCCTCCGAAGTTGACATCAGGCAAGCCACAGTGTTGAGTCTGGCGCCGAGGAACAGCGTGTTATGCAATGGCGTTAAGCAGGCCTTTGGATAGTTTACAGAGAATCCTAGCTCCGTCAGTAGTCTGACAGTCTGGGTGTGCTCGTCGGCCAGTTCCCGAGAGCAGGTACATATCAGCTAATCGTGTAGGTATGGGTATACGTCTATGACGTGCAGATGCAGATGGGCCGCCACCAGGGACCAGGCATTTTGTAAACACTCTTGGGGACGATTTCAAGACGAATGGTAGGGCGTTGAACTGGTAGTGCTGGCCTTGCACCAAGGACCAGAGGAACTTTAGATGTTTCCTGTGGATGGGTACATGGAAGTACACATCATCGAGGTCCAGTGACATCAAGAAATCCCCTTTCTCCAGTTGGCCGAGCACATCTGAATAATTTTTTGGACTTCAGGTACTTGTTCAGAAGGTGCAGGTCCAGGATGGGTCTCCAACCCCCTGTCGTCTTTCTTACCAGAAAGTATCTGGAATAGACTCCGGAGCCCCAGAGCCATTGGGGAACGAGCTATATCGCCCCTTTCCGTAACATGGCTCACCCTTTTTCCAGGAGCTGAAGGATATGCTGCTCCAGACGTGGAACATGTGGGCACCTGTGTTGGAACTCCAAGGTGTGTCCATGGGCGAGAGCATCCAGCACGCATCTGTCGGTGGTGATCATCTTCCACTCGCTGACTAACCTCATCAGCTGACCTTCCACCGGGGTGCATGAGTGGGGGCCCGACGTCTTGGCCTATTCAGTGGATTCCTTACCGTCCTAAGAGAGCAAGTGGTCAGGAATACTAGGACGAGGAAGGGTTGAATTAAGAGAACTCATCCTCATTTGAGTGAGACATGGTATCCCCCTTTCCCTGGTCAAAGTGAATCCAATATTCCCCCTGCCTTTGTAGGTTGTCAGCCCTTGACCAACATTTGCTACAGTCCTTTTACCTTAAGACTGGGATGAGGAGGAAACAACTAGAGTGATGAATATTTCCCTGCATTCACACCACTTTGGTACTGAGATGAGGAAGACTGTTTTTGTTCAACTACAATAGCCAGGCATGTCCCACTAATAAGCTTCACCAAGGTCAGGCAATGAATGCGCAGGACTTGCACCTGAAGTCTGTTAACAAGCCCCAGTTGTATAAGAGTGAGAAGGAGAGACGACCTGAGCAGGGTGGAATGGAAATGGCTGGAGGAAAACCGGGTTAATCAGGAGTGCAAGGGTGACGCCAGAGCAAAGGTTGGCCGTGAGAGAGTCGAGATTCCTGCAATCCCTCCATACCGGTGTGCACAACAGAAGCTGTGAGGCACCAAAGCCTCCATGGCGCTGCCGGCCGGTGAGAAAGTGAGAGCGGTTCGCAATAGCTACCACCGCGGAAGAGTGTTAGGCAGAAACCTGTGCAGTTCCCTTAGGGACCACTGAAAAAGATTTAAGACTACAGGTGTTTGGCAGTAAACCAACTTGGTAGCAGTCTGTACCACACAGATTCCCTTGGTAGCTGTGGCTGAGCAGTCAGACTTCCCTCAAGAAGAGTTAGGCAGTATACAGAGTATTCACAATAGGTCAAGAGACCACAATAGAACAAATAAACACTGACCAGGGCTTGGTGTAAAAGAGATATTATTATTTATTTAAAACCACATCTAGAAAAACGCACAGGCACTAATAGTAAGCAATTCAAAAACATGGTCACTAAAAGATATACACTCCCTTAAAAGAATATTAGACAAGTCTTAAGTAAAACCCCACTTATTTTCAGACAGCGGTGAGCACTTAACGTAGATGGCACTCTAATAATTCGTTTTAAAAAGGGAGCGAAAAGCAGAGAACAAGTTGAAACAGATCCCAACACTTTTAAAAGAACATAACAAGAGGGGAAGGCAAAGTAAAACCGTGAATTCAGAGTCAGTAGGCCGGATCCGCTTTAAGAGGATCGAAGCGAAATGTGTCCAAGGTCACACGGTTGCAGTGCACAAAAGTCTTGTAATGGTTCAAAAAGGAGTTGGACCAAAGAAAGGGACCAGTTAGAGGGTCAAGGCAGCCAGCCCGGTCCAGAAGGTTAAGGAGTTATTATTACCTTGTAGCAATCTTTAGAAAGGGAGGCCCGGCGGACACGGTACCTTAAAGTGGTGAGAACACTCCAGCGGGGGCAGTTGTTCCTGGCAGCGGATGCAAGTTGGTGCTTCGTCCGGGGGAAGAGAGGATCTCGTCGTGGAGGAAGACAGGAGTCCGTTGCACTTCCAGGGAAGAAACCAGCCGCGGTGTTTCTCAGGTACAAGGAGCGGTCCGTTGATTCGCGGTTCAGTGGTGAGTGGGTATCCGGCCGCCGGGGTGCTTGGCACGGGCAGTTTGACCACAAACCGGTCTGGGGTGCGAAGAAAGAAGGTAAAATGGTTGTGTCCACCAGTCAGGGGAAGAAGCCTCTCCAGCCGGGAGATCTTCTCTGTCGTCGGGAAGTGGTGAGTCGGTTCTGCAGGGCTCCACCGGTGGTGTCATCGTGGTAGGTCGGCTCAGCTTCTCCCGTGTCGGATTCTCAGGTCCTGTGGCAACTTCTGAAGTTCCAGTCCCCAAAGCCCTGCTTTTATGCAGCATACCCCCATTCACTCAGCCTGTCAATCAAACATGCTAAGTGGTGAGCCGGCCGGCTCACCACTTGGGCCAATCACACAAGAGTGCGACTTGAGTTACCAAGGTAACTCAGTCCAGGGTGCCTAAAGCCCCTCCCACACACCCTGTGGTACCCAGACAGAGTGGCACCACTTTTGGAGGCTTCTGTGGAGAAGCCCGCCAAAAAGTGGAGCAAAGGGCTCGACTTGGGTTGGAGTCACAGAAGAGAACACAAACGCCATTTTAGAATCGAGTCTGGGCAAAAAATACCAACCGGCGAATTAATATTAATTAAATAAACCGGCGGTATGTTCGAGGCTATGAGAATTAAATAATTAAAGTTGGTAGCCTTGAACAATGAGAAAATCCCATAGGGAAATATTTGCGGTCGAATATAAAAAGTAGTTTCCACTGCCACCAGCCAAAACTCGATCAGGGGGGACAGAGACATGCCCCCTCGACTAACAGACCCAGGGGCAATCGAATTGCCCTGACCAGTACATCCACAATAGGATGGTTTGTACTGGTTTCTGTTAATAATTTGGGACTAGTAAAGCCAATGGTGACTTTACATGCCCTGGGAGACAGTAGTCAGTCCCAGGGTATGGAGTCTATGGTGGGGTGTCACTATGACACCCCTGTGTTACTGCACGGAGGGTGCGGTGTAACACACATAGTAAAAACACATGAGACCCTCTGGAGTAAAGGACCCCATAGCCCAAAAAACACATTACCAGTCAAAGGAATACCATGAATCATGTCCAAGAGTGGGAGAAAAAGAGTCTCACTCTTGGCAGGAGGAAAAAAACAAACTCCAGAAATCCAGCAAAGCTGCTGGGGGACTCACTAGGTTTGGGAAATTAGCCTTACAGAGAATTCTCCCAAACAAGGTGAAAGTGTAGAATGGAGGTGAGAATGATACCAGACATCTCTCGTGCTCTTCCAAGGAAAAGTGGTTCCTTTACAGGGAAGTCTTGAAGCCATATAGAGCGGGTATGGACTTGATGCCACAGCTAATGGGGGTTCCAGTGGTGGGGAGCAAGCAAAGTGAAGAAGTTGAAGGGTGTGAGTAACCAGAGATGGATTTGCCCAGGTATACATTCTTAGATTGAATTGTAGACAATTAGAAGTAGTTTAAGGTGGGACACAGCATAGACGACCACCCAGACTTGGCAGGGTATCAGGGGACATTGAAGATGGTGCAGTTGGCAAAATTAAGAACCTTGTCAAGTAGCGTAATGGAGGAGAGGGGCTCCATAGTGGCTGGAGCAGTAGTCTAGCCTGCTGAGGGGAAGGGTGGAGATAGACCTGGAGACTCCACTCTAAGCTGCCGTCTCCTTACAACATGGCTGCCAACTTCTGCCTCCTCCATCAGCAACCAGATTGACTCTTCGCAGCCTACTCCTTCAAAGTCTCTGATTGGATGCTGTTGCCAATTTACATCCAATCTGGAGCTGCCAGGCGGGGATGCCGGCCCACTGACCGAAGGCCCGGATCCAAGGCCCCTGTCTGGCCCTGTCCTGCACCGCTTTCCTCCAATTTCACATCTATGACCTCTCCTTCTGCACCTTGGACCCAGGATCATGAACATGACACCACTTTGTTGCCCCGGTAAACACACCGGTTCAAATGCCATAGGCTCCGACTCTCTCTTCTTGACTGCCTTCTGACTCTCACAGCCTCACTCCCATTGGGACTCCAAACGTACTTGCAAGGGCTACTCCCTTATGTGTGTTTTGTACCAAATGCATACTCCTCCATTTGTGCTTCTGGCTGGATGCACTGTACATCCATGCACCTATTGTATAGCATGTCTCTGGCTAACTCAATCTGGCTGCCTGACTTCCTCAGAGCTGAGAATATAAAAGGAGGGAAATCAGGTATAGCTAAGCATAGCGGGGGGGGGGGGGTAAACCTGACATATAGGCAACGAAAAAGAAGAAGCCCCCATGCTAGTCATAGGTTTTAAACACACCAGTTTCTGGATACTAATGGGATTCTCACACTATCAACAACAGTTCAGGTGTAAATAAATGGAAGTTCTAGGAGAATACAACCTGACTTCACCAATAATTCTGTTACAAAAGTATACCTTTTAATAAAAATGTGTAATTGTATAAAAAACAAATACATAAAAATTCACATAAAAACTAACAAAAGTGATAAGTGCTTCAAAAAGTGCTAAGTGCTAGTCACTGAACAACTGACAATGTGCAAGATTCACAATTGGGCTATAGCTCTTCTCTGAGATATTATAGTGACATCAAATGTACATGTAAACATCTAGACAGTTTCAGGTCATTGTAACCTTAATTCTTAGTTAAGCAGCAAACCACACAATATATAGAATAAAAGACCGTCATTGTATAGTGACTCTAATTGTGATGCCTGAGTCAACATATACCTAAAGTGCATCATATATCATTGATTCTAATACAGATAGTTCTAAGTTATATCTGTGAAAACCCTACATGTTTCGTTCCTTCAGTCTTTCAAACTAGTGACAGTAACTTCTTCAGGGGAACGTATGAGCCAGGGTCAGGGTGCACCCACAGCCCAATTTATGGTGGTATCAAGAAAACACTTGAGGAGTTGTCATAGAGGTGTGAGGTTTTGAGTAGTGTATCCCAATGCGCACTAAAATGAAGTATTAGTCCCAGTTCACCTGTATTTACTACAAGGGAGTGGATCCAGGGTAAACCTATTAATAAAAACAAACCACAAACTCTTTAGTATGGTTGCTTAAATGGTACATCAATAATTTATTCTCTAAGTTAGATGTAGATAGGAGCCTGACTTCCTCGCTTTCCTCCTGTCCTCACATGCCTTTCATCGTCTTTGTCATCTTGTTTGTCCCTTCCCCTCTTACCCCTCCCGCTCTCGTCAATCATGTCATAGCATTTGCACTTTCTGAAATGCCGCCAATGTTCTGTGTTGAACCATTTAACGTCTGTAGCACTTGCTCATTCTGAACAACCCAAGACGTATTAAGAATATTCTCACTGTATTTACCTGTTGTCCCCTCCCTGCCTTGAAGTGCTTTTAAACACCATTTCTGCTGTATAGGCGCTATGCAAATGACCAATACATAAATAAATGGGCTGCAATGAAACTTACCAGTAGATAATGTAACACCACCTTTAATTTTCTGCACAGCAAAGAGTATAGCTATGGAAGATGCAGCCCCTCACTGAGCTTTGCAAAATCACACCATCAATTGGCATAGGTCGTTTATGTCCCAGCTATTAAAAGAGGTAGTGTTTAGATAACTATAATCACAATAACATCCTTATATGGGGTGGATTATTTTTTTAACAAATACAACATCAAAATGTATGCATACATATTTCAACAGTGAAAATTAGAAAATTAACCACCACAACAATTGCTTAAAAGAAGCCATTCTACTACCTGCAATTCGTTATTTTGCATGTAATCTCAAAAGGCTCTTCTAGATTTACAGTGTCCGGTATTGCTTCCAACGAAAGTCTTACATCTCCATATCCAGGAGCCTATAGGAAATAGCAAGTGAGGAAGAGGATTGAATCTGAATGTACATTTGTAACATCTTTACTCTGCATTAAAGTCAATCATTTACAAGCATTTGTTTGTCAATATAAATACAACCATGCTGATACAAAGCACTGACTTAATGAAAGATCATCTTCAGTATTTGCATACATTTATCTCAATTTCTAACCATTGCTTCACTGATAAGACTTTATGACTCATATGGGTAAAGTTCAATTCCACCATCCCCGTCATTCCACTGACTGGGCAGGTATGTACCTGATGAATGACTAACAATAAAAAGACCCTGGGAATGGAGAAGGGCTAAAAAACGAAAAAAAACAACAAAACAAAAAAACAGCTAGATCTTATACTTGTTGCATCGAATCTAAATAAAAGTATTCCACAGCAAGTCTGGAAAAATGCCCAAGTTGTAGTGTTGAATGAGTAAATGTTCATAATTTGTCAAGCAATGGTTTACACCTGCTGCTCTCTTGTTGCTAGGAGAGGTATGTGAAAGGACTATTGTAATGCTAAGAACTACAGGCAAAGAATGCAGTGTTCAGGCGCTTGGTAATGGAAATGGGACTTTTAAGAAGACTTAACTATGTAGAAGATGACATTTCACAAAGATCAGACTGAAAAGACTCAAGAGCTCATGTTCGTTGGAGGCGTAACGTGAACAAAAGGCGTAAAAGCCTTGAGTAAGGCTTTAATGCCTTTAATTCACGTCACACCCAATTCGTAAACATTTATATGGTAGAGAGGAGGGGTGGAACGCAACTTGTGTTTCCACTGCTCCCTTCCTGTCCACCATACAAATGCTCCAGCCTCTGTGCCGGCATGTATTTTCATGCTGGCGCAAATGCTGGAGATGCCTATGCGGTCCGCCTCCTTTATGCATAAAGAAGGTGGACTCCATAAGGAGTGTGACGAATCGTGGGAATCTGTTACTTCTCCGTTGGAGGTGGGGGGAGCTTTCCCTTGTGAGGCTAGGGAGGGGACACAATACCATCTGTAGGGGTCGAGGCAAGCGGGACCTCACAGGGAGAGACTTCCCACCTAGGGACAAGGACTCCCGTTCTTATGGGGAATTCCGTAATCACAGTCTCACCAACCCATCTTGGACGAAAGCCAACAAGGAACTGTGTGAATCTGCTATTGCCATCCAAATACTTTAACTATACCTATGGAGAAAAAAAAATGAAACACTAAAACGAGCAAACCCATTGGAAGAATAGAGAGCCATAACCAAACAAACAGAAAGGAGTTTGACACTGCGCCAGAGAAGCCCCCACAGCCGCTTAATAAGGGGAGGCTGAGACCTTCAAAGAGAGGCAACCCACGAGCTTGAGAACAGCTTATCATATGAGAAGGAACAGCAGGAAGTGCAGCGTCCAACTTTACCACTGAGCACGTTAGCAGATTCTGACGCGCCGCATTGGAGAGAGAAGGGGATGCGAGAAGCTGAAGTGGCTGCGGAGAGTCCTGAAACAGAGGCAAGTGGGGGCGTGGCCATAAGTCCATTGGGTTGGCCCCCGGGGTCCATTAACTATGCCAATACCAGTATGGTTCTACATTGCGAACTGATCAGAGGAAGAACAAGGAGATTGCTGAGGAACCTGGAAGCCAACCTGACAATTGGAAAAGAGGGCCCCAAGCTGCCACGAATCCCAGTGACGTTATCCCTAAACAAATCAGGTAACGAGGAAAGCGGGAGGGGTAGCAAAGATAATGACTTGAGTGTTCATACTCGTCTCAGTTTTAACAAAGTATCTGAAGTGAATAAAGAAAGCGGGAATAAGAACTGGAGTCCTCATACTCATCTTAGATCTAACAAAGTACCTGAAGTGAATGAAGAAACAGAATAAACACTGGACGGATTATACTCCACTGGCTGTACCATCCCACTGCACTAAGCAAGACTACTTAAAACACATGCGCCTAATCAGGAAGTGATCTTCAGACCTTGGCTACATGCCGTCTCATATCACCACCCAAGTCGCACCATAAACCTAGACTTGATACAGACCTGCTAATGGTCGGAAAACGTGTCGGCACTCATGGTTAACACTTAATCAAAATGGTATCAAAAAACAAAACGTGTTGGCTATACTTACTATGCATTCCAGTGAATAAAGGGAATGCATACTAAGTGAGCACAAGTGCCACATTAGTAGAAACAACAAAACAAACTTGCACAGACCTATACCTTGGGCACCAAGAGTGCGGGCCCTATGGTTTCTACTAACCGGCTGCATGTACAACTAGACCAGAAAGAACGCAAGGAGTAAGGCACGGCAACCACCAGTTCCTAGTGTTCTCAACTCTTCCTGGACCTAAACATATGAGGTATTTAAATTGATTCTTGTGTAAATATAATAACTATATAATTGTATATAAATTATAAGTGCAAGTGCTTCTTTGATGTGCATGTCTAACTGGGTTCAGTGTACTGACCTACAGCTCACATCTTGCTCTTAAAATACGCCTGACTCCTCTGCCACTCTATCAAGGTCTGGAGTTAGTACAGACTGATACTAAGAGTTGGGTATCTACAGACCACTGGGATAGTTTCCCAAAGTCTTACTACCAGTAGAACTTTAAGAAAACTCCCCTAACACTAGCCCATTTAACATTCATCCATGTATATGGTTGTAGGTGGTGTTGATGGCCCTGGAGTCATTTGCATAGTTACCCGTAAGTGGATTAAGACACTAGTTGTCATCTGCATAGTTTGCGTAAATTACTCCTTTTGAGTCCAGCATTTCAAACAGTGAAAAGATGTTAAACAGCGTAGGTGACATGCATGAGCCCTAAAGAACACCATAGGGAAGCATAAAGCCTTCTGCAGTTGCTTCGTCACGTACCCCTTGGCTGTTCAATAAAACAGGAATAAGACAGGAAAGACAGAACCCAGCTTGAGGCTTCATAAAAAAATGCTGTGGATTCTAGCAGCCTGGTTACTAGTGTAGCATGATCAACCAGATCAAATGCCGCCGTTAGGTCCAGAAGCATCAGATGGGTAGCCTGGCCTTCATCCAGGTTTTGCAAGATGTTACAGTGGACCAGAAAAATGTGGATTTGTTGGTGAGCAATTTTATCCAGGATCTTCAGAAGAGGAAGTGTTGGTTATGGGGTGATAATTGCTATCCACTGTTGGATACAGGGTGGTTTTTTAGCAAAGGGGCAATCCAGGCCCATGTAATGGACGTGGGTACATGGCTTTCCTTGGAGGATAGATTTAACACATTTAGTGATCATAGCCATTTTATGAGTTTTAACTCCTACCGTGTAGCTATCCTTATTTTTTTGAATGGGAGATTTTTGCCATCTTTTAAATGCTTTATCTTGAACAGCTTTTATTCCAATAGTGGTAGGATTTGGACACGGTAGTTTGGACAGTAGGCAGAGATCGCTTTGGACTTTCACTGGTGACTCACAAGCACCTTAGTTGTGTAAGGTAGGGAACATCCTTAGTATAGGGAAAGTCAGGAATTTTCACATATAGGTTAATAAACATCAGAACTGAAAATGGAGAATCTGAGTCTGTGTCCTTTTGATCCGCCCTAGGATTCATTGTACACACACCAACCTATGCGAGCATGGCAGGGAACGTGTACAATTACAATTCTATGGCAAGACAGGAGGCTCATATTATGCATTACAATCTTTACCCTGAAACCACAGCAGCAAAGAAAATAAACTTTACAAACGAAATAAAAAATTTTAAAAACAGAACTAAATAGAGTTCAATGTCACTGTAAGGGGGACTCCCGAATCCATCATGGAGGACAGGTCATGCCCTGCAGGAGACCAATGAGCAGGGACCCTCCTCTATACAAATCCTTTACTCATGCTGACACCACAGCTAAGTCACTCCTTCCAGTTGTGTCTTGTATGTTAGTCAGTAGTAGACCTTAATAGTACATTAAGGCCTTAATTTATATAAATACAAATGTATTTTATGAATATATATTTAGGTTACCTTTATTATGTGAAAGATGTTTTACTGATTGAGTGCATTGTATCTGAGAGGCCACATGCAGCCGTTGCTTTATTTTATGTGTCTTTTTGTTAGAATGTGTTCTAACATTGGGCTTATAAGTTTGGCTGCTGCCACCTGCAAGTTGAATTCGTTATAATGGTAACAAACGTTTCATAAGTTTTGGAAATGAATATAGAATGTGCACTATGCTCGCGCTTGTAAACCTTTGGTTATTAAGAGTGCATTAAGTTAAAACCCATGCGCGAGCTGAAACTTCTGCTTCAGACACGGCGCGCACAGGTTTCTGTTTCTTTTCGGTTCTTTCATGTTGAGCCTCTTGATTTATGAGGCGGATATCCTTGGGATCCCATTGCACGCCGGGCATGAAAGAAGCTGCTAAGCTTCAGGCCGGTGCGCACAGGATTTTGTTTTGTTTTCTTTGCATTTTTTTCTTTCACTTCGTGCAATTTATGAGGCGGAGGTCCTTGGGCCTCCTTGTTTGTTTATTTTGGGAAAACACTTCCAGGTAATATGGAGGGCTTGCCTGTCCTATTATAGTTACGTGCGCACTGGTCTGACAGAGGCTGCTAAAGCTTCAGTCTCAGCGCGCACGGACTTGTGTGTTTATTTTATAATGCCTCACTGTAAACAGATGCCTGGGAATTCCAGGTGCTGTAGCCTAGTGGGCTGGCCTGTCCTTTATGGTCACACACAAGCTGATAGGGTGCAAAAGCTTCTGTTTCACTCCATAAGCTGGCTAGCTCAATGATGAAGCGGCATGTTTCTCATGCAGGAGGACCTGGGTTCGGTTCCCGTTATATCCAGTACATATTTTTCTTTATATATATATTTTAAAATATATATTTTAATTCCATATTTTAAACAATGAGGATTTTTTCACTTTTCTTTGACAATAGCCTGCAAGAGGCGCTGCCAGTCAGCAGTTTTCTTTTAGCACTGCATATGGCATAGGGGATTACCTTCACTGTAGGTGTGCCATAAACCTGCTCGGTGGCAGGCTTTACCTGTGTTCTTCTGCGAGGTGAACCCCCATGTACTGCTGGTTCCACACCCTGCTAGGGTGAGCAGTTTGAGGTACACTTGCTCAGTGTATTCCTCGCTTAAAGTCACAACTTTGTTTGTGTACTGCATATGGCATTGGTGATTACCTTCTCGGTATGTGTGCCATAACCTGCTCAGTGGCAGCTTTTCCTGTGTTCTTCTGCGAGGTGAACCCCTTGTGTACTGCTGGTTCCAAACCGCGCTAGGGTGAGCAGTGGAAGTGCACTTGTTCAGTGTACTCTTTTGCTAAGCAATATATTTAAGTGGTGCCTAGAGCACATTTAAGTTTTCAGGATTGTCAGTAGCCCGGATAGCTCAGTAAGCATCAACTTCTAAATGGGGGCCGGTGTTCGGGCGCCTGTGGGGGGGCATACCCCACTTCCTTGGGCATTTTATATCATTTTATATTATTTTATTTATTTATTCATTAAGTACTTTAAAGAAAAGAGTGAGTAGAGGTAGTTGTAAACAGACCCATGTGGGGGGTTGTACCTTCCTCTTTAGCCATCACTCAGACACCCTTTACTTTAGTTAGTCTCAGGACAACTCAGTCCTTTTTTCCTTAGGCATTTCCTTCCCTAATAACAATGGCTCCACTCAGTACCCGTGTTGATTAAATCGCAGAATTTTCTCTCGACATGAGGAGGAGAAAAATGACACTGTATGTCCCCATTGAGGGCTGCAGGACTTGATTGTCTCTTTAGAGTGTGGAGCGTTTTTCTTACTATTTGTCCCATTATGACATTCATTATACAATTTGGACTATTGGTGGGGACATGGTCAGCTCGATAACTGTTCAGTTTTGTTGCAATGCAAGTTGAGCAACCATTTTCTGATTTGGATGGAGTGTTGAAAACACTTGCTGGTATCAGAGGGACGGGTTACTAAATAATATCTTTAGGGCGCCCGCCCCATGGTTTTCCTCCCAAAGCTTGGCCTGTTTTTCCTAATCGTCTAGCGGTGTGTTACAATTTCTCCTCTGCTCGAGGAGTACAAGCAGGGTTCTGTACCCTCAAGAAAGTTGTTTAGTTTCTTTCATTATATATTTTCCTACAGTGCAGCGAATAGAGTGCTTGCTTTCAAATCTGTGCAGAGCATACTGATGCTGGTTCCTAATTATGGGAAGGGTCTAAATCAGTCTTTCATACTGCTGAGATCAATAGGTGAACACCTCACACCGTTGGTTGTAATGATTAACACTACTTGTATACCTCATGGTTTGTTGCACTATATAAAGCTATTTGCTATGGGTAATTTGCTTCATTTTTCCTTCCCCTGAGCCCCAGAGAGGCCAGTCAGCCAAACATGCGTACAGAGGCTCACGCCTCAGTGTTGGAATGGACAGTGGTCCCAGTATTCTTTCACAACCTTTCACTTACGGGGCACGATAATTATCCCAAAGTCCTTTTTCCCCCCTCATTCCCCTTCCCGCCACCCTTGCAGGGGGGGGGGGTGATTGCATCATAATGTTACACCTCTGGGGGTAACACCTGATGGTTTCCGTCTTTTCTTAACAGGAGTTCGGGTTCATGACCAGTGCAGAACTCGCACTGGGCTTTTCCCTCCCGTCAGTTTACTTCTTTCCTTGGCACCAATTTCCAGGTATTTCACTAAATTAAGCGGGGCCCCATTCCACGGTCATGGGGGTTGGTTAGGACTGCAAGAGTGTATTTATTTTATTTATTTTTAAAGGTGTAAAGTGGGGCTTTCGTGTGGTCCTCAAGATAGCCTTCTTCTGGGTTGCAAGGTTTTCTTTTGATAAGTGGAGGTGGTTTATCTCCTCCTTTGGGAAGGCACAATATCCCTCGGTGGGATAGAGGGGTCTGGGTGTGCTTCTCATCTTCCATCCAAGTTATTACGGTCCTCTATCACAGGGCGTTCCAACGGCTCTACATTACCCTCTTCAAAGGTGTCTGTCAATCGATTACCAGAGGGCTGGGATATATATATATTCAGTTAATGACTTAATTTTCCTAGCCACCTGCATGGCAGGTAGAACTTTTGGGTTCTCAAGGGAGGTTGTTCTGCAGTAAGGGTAAGTAAGCACAGGGTGCTGGGGGTTTCAAGATGTTTCAGATTTGCTAAAATAGAGGGTAGTCCTCTTCTGGTAAGAAATCTACTTTCACTGTTTAGTGTTCAGTTCCTTTGCAGTTTAGAGTTTTTCTTAAGACTATGGAATTTAGTGGTTCCTCCTGTGGTTAGTTTATGATCCTCTAGGGGATTTATCAACCATGGGGGAGGGGATAAGGTCCAAGCGCCTGGTGCATCTAGCAAGGGGGTTCACGTAACTCTACAATGGTAGCAATTGGGTGCAAGATACGTTTTTCTCTTGGCCAAGTTCTGTTTTAAGGGTCAGGTTTTTGTGAATATCTCTGTCATCAGGGTCCCTTGGTTGTGTTTTTTCTTAGTCCAGATGTTAGTTAACGCTGCCTGCTGGGGTTCAGGTACGGCCCTCTTTCCTTTCTACTTCTGTCTCCAGAAGATATTTTTTGGTAGTATACACATATGTCTGGGACAAGGGTGTGTTAAGGACAAGGCTTGCAGTTGGTTTTCTGGGTACACAAGGCTTCAAGTCTATTGCAAGTCTATTGCTTTTCAGCTCCACCTACGCTAGGTCGTCCTATAACGTGTTAATAAAATGTCCTTTTACTCCGGCTTTACCTTTTATGAAGATTTGCCTTTCCCACTAGGTTCCCCAATGTAGATATGTGAAATGTCCTGTTTCTGATATGTTATCTTCCCTTAGGGCATGGGATGCAACTTACAAAGTTTTTTGCCCTGGGGGGTATTTTTCTTTATCTCCAGGAGAACTGTTTAACTTCTTTCGTTTGCTATCTAGGTTTCCAAAAGATGGTATGAATTCAAGTGTTTTAAATGTTTGATTTGACAGCAGAGGAGTTTATTACTCCTAGGTTTTTTCCTAACATATTAGTATAGGATGGCTTTGCACAGTGTTCCCCCTCTCTCTTTTTATTTTAACCAGTTGGTTTTAGTGGCCCGTGAGGAACGCTGGAATTGGCGCATCTTCCCAGTTTGTTTCTTGCACTTGATTCGGCTTTGCCTTATAAGGCAGTTATTTAGACAGCCTAGCCTTTGGGCAATGCTCTAGCGTTCAGTTGATTGGTCAAATGAAAACATTTAAAACATTTCTTCTATTATTTTATTGTATTGTCACTATTGTATGGATCATGTTGTACTAATGGGATGCAAGGGCTTCAAACTTGCATAATATGAGCCTCCTGTCTTGCCATAGAATGACTAATCCCCCACACTAGCGTGAAAAGGGGGTTTAGATTCTATTAAAGACAAGGAGTTAAGTATTATCCCACCCACCCTTGATATATGATATGATATATATGACCTGTACATCTCGTCTATACACAGGTGGTTCAAGAGAGAACATTCTTTGGTTGTTTGTCCTTGCCATCCACCCACCCTTCTTGGTTTGTTGTTCTTACAGCTTCGGGCTGAGATGTTCTGTTCAAGAGCGGTGGTCACAGTTACTAGATGTGGAGAGTGCGTCACCCGGGAGCTTCGCTGGATTTTGTCTTAATAATTTATCATCTGGTCTGTGCAGTGGACATCTTGTTCAGGACAGTTACAGAAAGAGGAGTTGGGATTGGAGTAAAGGACTTAAACTTTTTTCGTTTGTAAAGTTTATTTTGTTTGCTGCTATGGTTTCAGAGTAAAGATTGTAATGCATAATACTCTCCTCCTTGTCTTTAATAGAATCTAAACCCCCTTCTCATGCTAGTGTGGGGGATTAGTCATTGAACCCTCCCCGACATGCAAGCATGTCGGAGAGGGTTTCATTTCAATTGCGAGTGCTGTCTGCAATGCGAGCATGGCAAGCAGCGCTCACAAAAGTAAACGCTGCTTGGCATGCCAGGCAGCATTTACTCACTTTGCACTGTAGACTGCAAATGTGAAGGGCAAAAATTAACATACACTTTTGTAAACCCACTTTCGCCCTTTACATTTGCCCCGGGCAGTGCAAATGATGTAATTTTGGCATTGGGGACCTGCTTATGTTAAAGCATAAATGTAACGGGTTCCGTTGTGAAATTACTCATTTAAACAGAATGCATCCTTGATGCTTTTTGTAAAAACAAGGTACACAGATGAGTTTAAGAAGAGATACATAGGGGGTCATTATGACCCAGGCGTTAAGCATGGCGCTATTAGCACCATGGTTGACGCCGGTATTTTACCGATTGCGCCATGGTTGATGGCGGAATTACCGCCCCATTCCAAGGTTGGCGGGGCGGTAGTTCCCCATTCACCATTGGCTCTTCCCCATTCCCATTTTTGCCCCCATAGGGCTCAATGGGAAAGGCGGTAATTACGGTACCGCAAATTGCGGTACCGTAATTACCTCGAAAGTCCCTTTGCGGGTTCCTTCCTTAACGGCTGGTAAAACCAGCCGTTAAGGTAGGGACCCGCAAAGGGACCTCGTACTTAGGCGGTAAGGGGTTAACGGCGCTGCAACCTTTTATGGCGCCGTTAACCCCTTACCGCCTGGGTCGTAATGAGGCCCATAGTGAGGATTCTCAGGGGCGATAGAAATTTTGTGTTGGCTTTCATAAAAAGAGGAACCACATTTTTATTATAGGAGCCATTAAAGGAACTCAAACAGCTCTATAATAGAGGAGGGTTAGGATTAGCAGACTTTGATCTATGTTTCTTGGCATCCCAAGTGCAACTCTGAATACAGAAAATTAATTATTGGAGATGTGTGGAGAGAAGTGTTCTGCAGTGTTGGCGAATTCACTTTTGGTCACGAACAGCATGGGACATACTCCAATTTTCTCCTGCTATTTCAACATTGCTGTGCCTTTAAGGGGCCGTCTTTAAAAACACTTCCTGTTGGGGGTGTTCCAGAGCCCCTTCTGGCAGTCCCCGTAAGCCCCCAAGCAACACACAAGGACACAGAGACATCCGTCTTGCTCGGGCTTCCCGGTCGCACTGCGGCGGCCGGGAACGCCCCCTTTATTTATACTGCTCACGGCAGCGTGCAACGTCATGCCGCCGCGTGCGCCTCCTTAAAGGGGCAACGCCACACTCCTTTTTCATGAGGACAAACAACTTTGTTACTCTAATAAAATATCCACACAACATGGAAATCAAGAAACTTTCATAATGTCCCCCACCACCCCTTTATTTACAGCCGCCCTGGATCCCCGCAAATAACACTATGACCCCCGGGCCACTCATGACCCAAAACATAATCGCTGAGGTAAGCGTAATTCCCTCGCCCAGGCCTCTGGGGGTACCTCCCGCTTATCTCCGGCACGGGCAGTCCATCCGATGGCAATCCCCGGACGGGGGACGGGGGTGTTGATGATGGACCTCCTCCATCCTCAGGTATCGCTGTTAAGTCTGGTTCATGGGGAGGCTCTGTCCTGGGGTCCCCTAGCTTCTTAAAGAAGCTCACATTCCGGGTAATAGTCGACCTCCCATCCGAAGCTGTTACCATGGACCCCTCTACGGCCACCACATCGAGCGGCTCGGGTTCGTAAGGGGGAGAGAGCTTCCCGTGGGGATGCCTGTTCCTGATGAGCACCTCATCCCCCGGTTCCAGTCGCTGCGGACGCAGCCCTCGCCGCACATTCTCTTGTTCAATACGCAGCCACCGGTCCATTTCCACCTGCTGGTCATCGATCACCCCCGGCTCCTTCTCCTCCACCTCGGGCAGCAGTCCCCGGGGGCACCGCTTGAACAGGGCTTCAGTGGTCACCACACCAGTGGATGCATGGGAGGGTGGTGCGATACACCCGCAGAAATTGGTAGCGGGCTCTCTGCAGACATTGACCCTGGCCCTGGGCTATTCTGAAGGTCTTGTTCAGTGTCCTCATCAGCCGCTCTGCCTCTCCGTTTGCTCTTGGCCATAGCGGGGTAATCTTCCTATGCTGTACCCCGTACCCTTCAATCAGCTCCGATAAAAACGCTCACTTGGGAATGGCGCCCCGTTGACAGAGCACAATGTGTGGGGAATCCGTGGACAGCAAACACCTTCTCAATGGCGACAACATGCTCAACGCCACCGACTCCACGAACTCCACCTCCGGGTACCGAGAGTATTCATCCACGACCACCAGGAAGTGGGTACCGAGGGTGGTGGATCCAAAGTCCGCATGCACCACCTCCCAGGGCCGCGTACCCCGCGACATCGCCTCTATAGCCGGCTCTCTTTGCAGAGGGGAGGCCGCCTGACACCACACACACGCCGCCACAAAGTCATCAACCCTGCGCTTCAGTTCGGTGAACCACACCTTGAGCCGCAGTCTGGCCTTGGTTTTCGCTGCGCCTTGGTGTCCATGGTGGGCCAAGGAGATCACCTCCTCAACCTTCGACTGGGGCACCACAATTCGGTCACCCCTCAGCAGGAGGCCAGAAGCCAAACACGACAGCTCCTCCCTCACCCACCAGAGCTGCTCCAGTCCGATCTTTGCCTCTTGGGTGCACCCTGCCAGGGACTCCAGCACCATCTTCCACGAGCCCTGCTGCATGGCTTGTTTCAAGATTCGGAAACACTCGTCCTGCGCTGCTGCCGCCTCCAGATCTTCAAGGGGCATGGCATTTGGAGTTGCCGCTTCCACCACCATGCGAACATGGTCGTCCGCCTCCTCGGCACACGTGTCCGGGTCCTCCCCTCCACGCACACCTGGATGCCTGGACAGGTAGTCCGCCACATTGTTCACCCCTGGCCGATATACCAGGGTGACCCCATATTCTAGGAGTGCCAGCATCCACCTCTCTATCCTTGCTGGTGGCTTGGATGAGGACCCCGCCAGGATTGGAAGCAGGGGCTTGTGGTCCATCACGACCGTCACCGGGCGGCCCAGGATATAGAGCCTGAAGTGCCTGCAGCCCCACAGCACCGCCAGCGCCTCTCGTTTGATCTGAGAGTAGCGCTGTTACGTTTCAGACAGTGCCTTGCTGGTGTAGGCCACCGGACGGATACCACTGTCTCCGTCCACTTTTGTAAGTACAGCCAAACAGGCTGGCGTCCACCACAATTTCCGACGGCAACACTGGATAGAAGAAAGCCATGGTTTCGTCAGCCGTTAGTGCACTCTTAATGTCATCAAAAGCTGCTTGCTCAAGGGGGCCCCAATGCCAGCTCATGTCCTTCTTTGGAAGGGCTCTCAGGGTTTCTGACCTCGAGGCAAGATTTTGGATAAAACGGCCACAGTAGGTCACCATGCCAAGAAAACTCCTCACATCAGACATCGATTCTGTTGGATGTGCTTTCCTGATGTCCTGGACCTTCCTTGGATCTGGCGACACGCCCCCCTCCTTGAAAACAAATCCAAAGAACTAAATGGAAGGGTGAAGAAATTCACACTTCTCCCTGTGGAGGATGAGGCCAAGCGACTGCAGTCTTTCAAATTTCCTTGGCTAGCCTGCGCAGGTGGTCGACCTCAGTCCTGGCAAACACTAGGATATGATTGCTAATGTTTAAGACGCCCTCCAGATCAGCGAGGGCGCCCCGGATGATATTCTGAAATACCTGTGCTGCAGATGACACACCAAAACTGAGTCTTTTGTAGCGGTAGAGCCCCTGGTGGGTGGTAAATGTCGTAATGTACCTTGACTCGGGGTGCAAAACCACCTGATGGTAGCCAGCCCAGAGATCCAGTTTTGAGAAAAACCGGGCACCCTGCACCTCCGCAATGATGTTGTCGATCGTTGGAGTGAGGTGTCTCTTTTGATGGCTTTGTTGGGCAGCCTCATGTCGACACAAATGCGGACGGAATCAGGTTGCTTCGGCTTTCTTGCCACCCCAATCGGGGAGACCCATGGAGTTGGACCCTCCACCTTCTCGATTATGTCCAAATTCACGAGGTTGTCCAGCTCTTTACCCACCTGTTCCCTAAGATGAAAAGGCACCCTCCGGTGTTTGAGGGCAATGGGTTGCACAGACCCATCTATATGGAGTCTCACAGGGTCGCCAGCCATCTGTCCAATTCCATTGAATAGAGCAGCATACTTGTCCAGGAGGTTGTTGATATCCTCCAGATACACCAAATATGCAAAACTGATGATGCCAAGGGCCTCTGCTGCAGCGCAGTTTAGAAGAGTGTTTGTGCTCACCGGCATTACATAGAAGCGTGCAGTGATCTGTAAGCCATCATGCTCCACCTTGGCTACAAAAGCACCGTCCAGCGGGAGAGGTTCCAACCCTCCAAAAGGAAAGATGCGGGCCCTTGGGCTGACCAGTTTGGGAGGTGTGTCCATTGCATCATAATAGCCACGGGCCATCACATTGACTGACGCACCCGTGTCCACGAGGACTGGGACCTGTGACTTGTTGACCTTCACCATGCACCTTGGCTGTCGCCTGGTCTTGGATCGGAGGGCTCCCACACTCGATACAAAGAAGATATTCTCCTCTTCTTCTTCCCCTGGGGGAACCTCTTTGCTTTGGCCCACCTGGGTTACATTCGGTGGGCGATTTTGGCAAAGAAATCCAGACCGAACCGGACCTCGAGGCAACATCACAGGCAGGGCTGCCTTGCACACCCAGGAGAAGTGATCCACGAGGCCACACCTACCGCAATTTTTGCAAGCCGCAGGACACTCAGCAGGTTGGGGTAGGTCATACCCGCACTTCTGGCACGACTCGCCAGCTCTTCCACCTGTCACGCAAGCAAGATCCAGCTCTTCTGGTGCCTCTGCCACCTCGCCACATGGCGCACTCCTCCTCAGTCTTGACCAGACGTGTGCCAGCTTCCATTCTGGACGCCCGGGCCTCGGACACTTTGTGGCAGCGTCCAAGCTCAAGGATGCGGGCCAGCGTAGTGCCTGGCTCCCTCAGCACCTGCCGTTTTAGCTTGCCTGAGGAACAGGCCTGTATGAGCATCGTGCGAATCATATCATCCGTATCACCCCAGGCACATGCCAGCGACAAGCGTCTAAGGCGGCCGTAAAAAGTGTCTAAAGTCTCATCCTCCTTCTGCTTTGCAGACATTACAAATCTTTCATAGTCTGAATTGGCAAGGGGCAGAAAATGAGCCTGAAGGGCAGTTTTCGCAGCCGCATAGGACCCATCACCTGGTGGCAATGACTCAAAGATCTCCTGGACGGCAGGTCCTGCCGAGTACAGCATGGTGGCCAACTTGCTGTCATCGTACGTCTCCATAGTGGCCCTGAAATACATGTCGAGGCGGTCCACCCACTTCTTCCATCTTGGCCCCAAACTGGATGACGGTCCCGAGACATCGAACTCGGGGATGGGCTGCAAAGCCGCTGGGGCCCGTGCTTGAGCCATGATGGCAGGTGGCGGCTGAACAACTGGCTGCACCACTGGTGGGGCCTGAGGCTGATGAACCTGAAGCGCTGCCAGGGATTGAGGCTGCGCCGGAAGTTGGGGCTGGGCTGGAGGCTGCTGCTGGTCCACAGGCTGCCCACTGTCCTCGTCTTCAGATCCGTTCATGGGTTAGAGCACCCAGGCACCACTACGATCTTGGGGGCCGCAACTCACCCCCACCACCACAACACAGTCTTGGCACCCACACCAGCAATGCAAAGGTCCAACCTGGCAGTGATGATCAGCAATGGTAGGGACGTCAGCTCCGCAGAAAAACTCCCTGCACAGACACAGTCAGCCAGGCATGATGATGAAGAGGACGATGAGATGTAGAAGTCCACAGCTGCAGCAGCCTGGAATGATGATGAAAAGGATGATGAGATTTAGAAGCCCACAGCCGCAGCAGCCTGGAGTGATGATGAAGAGGATGATGAAGACAAAAGGTCCTCAGCTGCCCAGCTGATTTGGTTATATCTAGGTGTTCCAAAAATTGAGCAAAGGAGATAATGGGCTAAGCAGGCCCAGTCATTTTAGCCCTTCACCTTGCTTACACTCGACATAGGAAGCTCAGAAATCAAGTAAAATCCAAAAGTCTGGCATGTAAATGTAGGTATGACTGCCTGCTAGCAGTGAGTCCAAAAATTAGACCTGGATGCCTCTCACCGTTGGCCCTAGAGCTCGGCGAGTATCCACGGCCGGAAATCTAAAATGGCCGCCAGCCGCGTGGTTGATGCACGGCTCACGGCATGAAATGTAATTAAGATTCCGCTCTGGAAAAAAAAAAAATGAAGTTTTAATCACCGCCGGGCCCAGGTATCATCCCCACCTTGTCGCCACTGTTGGGGGTGTTCCAGAGCCCCCTCTGGCAGTCCCTGTAAGCCCCCAAGCAACGCACAAGGACACGGAGACATCCGTCTTGCTCAGGCTTCCCGGTCGCACTGCAGCAGCTGGGAACGCCCCCTTTATTTATACTGCACGTGGCGGCATGCAACGTCATGCCGCCGCGTGCGCCTCCTTAAAGGGGCAACGCCACACTTCCTGTTCGCTAAGTGTGGAGAGAAGTGTTCAGCAAATGAAGCAGGGAACAGTCTACACGAGCAGCAAAGTAAGCTTTAACATAGTTGCTGCTTGTTGATGAACGTGTGCCTTTTTAACTGCCTCTATCACTTTATTAACGGCACCAACTAACACCTCTGCACACTTATTCCAAGTATAAATTGTTGCGCATTTAACTTTTGAAAAAGCAAACATCAACTCTCAACACCCTGCCGGGGTGACTGCAGGTGTAATCAGCCTTTAAGACCGGCACCGGCATCTGCTATTGTGCTCGAACTCGCAGCTGTTCATTTAAATACACTGCAGTGATTACGCCCAGCCGGGGTGACTGTTGGCAGAATCAGCCTTTGAGCCCTCTACTGCTACACGCCGCTGTATTTGCTTCTGTTACTGCGAAAAACAATAAGGAGTTTATCTGACTCTCCGGGGTGACTGTTGGCAATTTCAGTGTTGAGCCCCAGTGCGATTTGCTTTACAAGAACTTGAGACTATCCGGGTGCATTAGAAGTCCACCGGGGTGAATGTTGGTATTTATGTCTGAGCCCCAGTAAAGCTGCCTTCTAGATGCTCGAAACTACCTGATATTCTTCGAGTGTCGATCAATCCCTGCGAAGGTGTTTAACAGACCATTGCGCCTTTGAGCTGCGGTTTGACACAGCCGCATGGGCCCTAGCATTTACCTATATTTCTATAAAGTGTCTACAGTCTGTTGGCATCAGAAGGCACACAGAAGATCAAACCAGATAATTTTTCACTTTGCTTCTTTTTTGAGATTGCTGAGCGCGCTGTTTTTTTTTCTGTGTGCTCCACAATAACCGTAATTAGCAGAAAGTACATTGCCTTACTCATTTTTTGACAGAAGGTATAACTTGAGAAATTCAACTTTCAAAGATGATTTGAGGCCATCATTTCATGCCTTTTCATAGTCCGACAAAGCCCTTTATTAATGCCAGTGTCCCACACCATACTAACATTGAGAAGCAAGAGCTTACAAAAAATAGTGATGAAAACCAGACTTTATGTCTGCCCACATGTTTAACAAAGTTGGACACAAACACAAATCAATCTCCCCATTTCCCAACGTCATTTGGTGAAAAACATTTTAACTCATAATTTAGACTTCACAGTCTCCACCTCAACAAAGAAACGCTATATAAACACTTTGGTGAACAAGAAATACTCAAGATCACGCAGTTTGAATGCCTTAGAAAATTTCTCATGGGCAGCAAGCCCAATTCAATTAAATCAAAAGAGAAATCAAGAAATTAATGAAACCTGTACACGAGACACTACCTAAAGAAATTCCGGCTCCATCGTTGGACCTTACACACAACACTGGAATAAACCTACAGGACACTAGCTTGACTACTTCTCTCCCTTTAAGGTCACCGTCACGCACCAAACCCACCACTAGATCGGATATTGGTGTTAGAACTCCGCCGGGCAATTCTTCTGCCGGCGAGATTTTTGTTGACAAAATTACACATACTGATACACTGAGATTACAAGATCCTACAATCTCGGCGTTAAGCTTTGTGTTAACATCCTTGGTAAATGTTTTCGAAACACTAACAGAATAGGTTCACACTTATTACAGCATTCTTATGGAACTAACAAAAGAAGTGAGAAGTTGTGATTCTAACTTGGTCGGGCCCAACACAGCCATGCACGCTCACTTCAAGGAACACACTGTTCGTATAACACAGAATGAGACACTTCATATAGACTAAAAAGTCTCTGACAAACGAATTTACTCACCTCAAAAATAGTAATGAGTCAATGTGGTCGGAATTCAAAGCATTTCTGCTTGCACGTGAACCAATGAAAGCACCAGTCGCAGAACAACCGATACCAGCTGCTCAGGAATCATGCGGTGGAGATTACACCCCATTATCCGCCTCAACTCTTGAAGAATAACTGAGATTAGCACAAATTGCTGATGACCAAGCACAAATTCAGTCTCAAACTCAGACTTGACAACCCTTCAGCCCTGGGGGAGACCCTTGTTCCATCAAATGCATCTTTACCAGATCATGTAACAGATGAGTCAGTCGTACCTATCCTAATTGAAGATGTAACAGAAGCCTATATGTCATAGAAGAGTCTTTCCGACAAATAACAATCCCAAAAAGAAAGGGAAAATAAAAGGTCAAAGGTGTTTCTGTGGAGGTCGTTCTCTTTACCAAATCCTCAAAAAAACATCAAAATAAAAAACTAAAAGTAACTGGCCGCCAGGAGGTGTACGGATGTGGATCTCCTCCGTGTGAGCTCCGACCCACGGGCCTCAAAAGTGGCTTGAGCCCCCACTTTTGACCCCCCCACCCACGCAACAACAGCGGTCCAGGCTGTAGGTACCGGACCTGCACACACCGGGCGAAAATCTGGAAGAAATCGGAGCGATCTGCACCGAAAAAAGTCTCCCGGTCCGTGCCTCCCCCTCCAGGCCTTCTGTGCAACTCCTTCATCGAGCCCCGCGACCTGCAGAGGCCCGGGATTATCGGCTCTGCCCACCGACCTCTCGTGGAGCCATTGAGCCACGCTGCGGTTCCCCTCGACGGCACTGTGGCCTACGCGGTGGCAGCCCCGGACGATTATACGGGTGAGTGCCCTCCTCGACCCGGCGAAGCACAGGCCCGTCCCGCGAACATTGTGCCCTCTCCCCTGTCCGACTCCACAAGCGACCGACGTTGCTCCATCCGCGAGGGCGGACCTGAACTCGCCCCCACACCGAAGCCAACACAGAGGGTTGGGCCCCCACTCGGGGGCGTGTGCCCTCTTCTGTACGCTCTTCCTGAACCTCTGCTAGGACCTAGGCTTCCCGCCCCAGAGCCCCCTTCTACGCAATCCTAACAGGGCCTACAAGTTGACCCCCAATACTGCTGGAACACCTCGGACACTGCATCAGAGCCGAAGGCTGGAGCCAACGTGAACAGAGGGTGACACAGTTGGAGGGTAGAGCCCCTGGTCTCAGGGCGTGTGCCTCCTCCCACCATAACACCCTTGCTCACCAGGACACACCGGACACTGCTCCACAACACACCCCGGGACCGGTCCACTGCATCAAGTGCTGAGGGTAGAGTCCCCGCTTTAGGGGCGTGTGCCTCCTCACACCCATACATCGTATGACCACCAAAAGTAAGGTAGCCAGATACGCCTACACCCCGACGCACCCTGATCCAGGAATTAACTGCACAATGTTGGCGGAACCCTCCGAGACGGGGGCAGCGGCCACCAAGGGGGACATAGCCGCCCTCCTGAGCGAAATCGGAAATATGGGCGCCAACTTGGGTGGCAAAATCGACAGAATGACCCACAGGGTGGACAATATCGAGGAGAGACTTGAGGGCGTCGAGAACAACCAAGCCTCAATCGACACACTAGAAGCCCAACTGGATCGCCGAATGCGCAATATAGAGAAAAGAGAAGACGACATCCGTCTGAAGATGGACGATTTAGAAAATAGGGAAACGCGTAACAACCTGTGATTTTTTGGAATTCCGGAACGGGAGGGAGAAACAGAAGAGCACCTTAAACATACCATATATGACATCATCAGAATCCTAACCACGGATGAGAACATTGACGAACCCGCAATAGAAAGAATACACAGAGCTGGTGGCCCATCAGGGGGCCCGAGGTCGGTCCTGGCCAGATTTCATAAATACCAAGATAGAACTAGGATACTCGCAAAAGCCAGGTCAGGTAACACCCTCACCCTGGGGGGAGCCCAAATAACCATCTTCCAGGACTTATCTTCGCTCACCTTGGCCGTGCGACGCCTATGTGGCCCCCTAACCAAATGGCTCAAAGACCAAGGCACGAGATATAGGTGGGGTTATCCCTTTTCCCTCACGTTCGAACATGGAAGCAGAAAGATAACACTGCGCTCCCAAGAAGAGATTCGAGAATGCATCGCAGATCTCCTCGGCTCCGGCCCTAAAGAAGGATCACAAGAAGAAACACCACACAATGGAGCACGATGGGGACCTCGAGGCCCGAAAAGGAAGAAAGCCGGAAAATGCCAAATGATGCGGTACACACAAATTTCCCGATCCGGCTAGGTCTACTCAGAAATCATAGTTCAGAGACTCTCCAATGTGCTCGAGACCGGCACACTCCAGCCAACAGGTCCGGCCCACAACGAACTTCTCTTCAGAGCCATAACAGATGATCGGCTGGTGGCCAGGGGATCCGGAAACCGCAAGTATCATCATATTTGCTATTCAATGATGACAGTTGTTGTTGTTTGTTAAGTTGTAACTTAAGTTGACTTTTGAAAGAATGGGGGGGGGCTCCAAATGTTAATAAGATGGTATTTGTGATTGGGGTCGCGTGGTCACGACCCTCACAGGCGGTCCGATAGTAGACCGGTTGCATGCACCTGGTTCAACTCGGACGCCATCAAACTGGGATTCAGTTCCTTGCAAGGACAATGATGTGCGAAAAGTTGGAACTGAAGACAACGGGTATTATATTCAATACCCTGAAATGGGGGGCAGGGGGTGGGATGCAAAAACCTTTGAAGTCCCATTGAGCTTGGGACACCCATCAGAATACTTCCACGGCGGTGACTCCCGGAGTAGACCGAGGTGACGTGATTAACGAATCCACAGGACTTACCACTCATCGGTGGTCATGACGAATCAGGTGACAGGCAAGGCACACTTAGAATTGGCACGCTCAATGTTAAGGGGCTTAATTCCCCCACCAAAAGGTCGCTAGTTTCCAGAGAATTCAAGAGAGCGAACCTAGATGTACTCTTCCTACAAGAAACCCGATACAGTAAAGGAGAAGAAAGGAGGGTACTCTACGCCAAATTGGGCACAGAATATTGGGGCTCCGGCCCTCTGAAGAAAGCCGGAGTTGGTATTCTAGTCAGCAAATCAATCCGATTTGAGCTCTTGAGGTCCTGGTCAGACGTGAGTGGTAGAACGCTAGTGTTAGTTGGCAGGATATAGGACACCATCATCACACTTGCGTCCGTATATGCACCCAATACCGCACAGTCCCAGTTCCTTCAACAAGCAATCCCGAAGGTCATGAATGAGGCAGAAGGGGCGGTGATAATAGAAGGAGACCTCAACACGTGGATGGACCCGGATATGGACAGGCAAGCAGGCAACCCATCCACAACCTCTTCGCAGGGCGTGGGGCACTCCCGGATTATAGATATGATGGACGCCTACATCTTACGGATACATGGAGATGCATGAATCCGAACCGGACAGCTTTCACCTTCAACTCCACGCCACGTATTCCAGAATTGACTACGTATACGTAACTTCGGCACTTGCTGCAGCAATGACTGAAGCAAGCATATTGCCTATTACATGGTTGGACCATGACATGGTGATGGTCACCATCGACCAGATGGCTCTCCCTCGGAGGAGCTCCAAATGGCGATGCAATGAGACGCTGTTCAAGGGCTCAGTCTTTCGGGAGCAGTTTGAGCAGGACATCACCCAATACTTCGAGCAAAACAACATAGGTGAAACTCCCATCAACATAGTTTGGGAGGCAGGCAAAGCCACCTGGAGGGGACTTCTTATCAGGAAGGGAGCAGCGAAAAAACGAGAACGCCTACTCATAGAAAATAAACTTAGAAATGAAATTGCCCAACTCGATCTCATGGCTCAATCGGCGGACTCTGATAGAGTACATAAGATCAAACAAGCCAAGGTCAAGAGAGAAGAACTACGTCAATTAGAAACAAATAGCATTGTGCACAAAGTCCAATGTCTGAAGCAAACAACGAGCATGGGAACAAAGCTGGCGCTTTACTCATTGCAAGACTCTGCGGCCAACGCCGTGAGCGATGGGTGCCGACGGTGCATGATACAGACACACCCCCAGACCATCACCCCCCCAATATCCCTGAATCTTTCGCCAATTTCTACGAGAGGTTATACACCTCACAGGACGCACCGCATTCAGAGGCGATTACAGACTATTTGACCAAAGTATCCATGCCGACCCTCCCATCGGAAACTACACAAGCCATGGAAGCTCCCATCACGGGGGAAGAAATCGAAGATGCAATCAAAACACTCCCAATGGGGAAAGCACCGGGAAATGACGGATACACGGCAGGGTTCTACAAAACCTTCCAGAATGCCCTGCTCCCGTTCATAGTTGACCTCTTCAACAACATCTTCAGCACTGGTGTGGCACCCGAATCTTTCTCTGAAGTGCTAATAACAGTGATCCCCAAAGAAGGAAGGGACCCCAAGCAATGTGCCTCCTACCGCCCAATATCGCTCCTGAATATCGATGCCAAAATCTATACGAGGGTTCTCACCGCACGGCTAGAGTCACACATGCCCACAATAATCCACAACGATCAAGTAGGCTTCATCCTCGGCAGGCAAGGCGCAGACTCCACCCGCAAGACCCTCCACCTCATACATGAGGCCAGAACTTCGCCAAACATGCCAGCACTGTTTTCGATCAATGCTGAGATGACGTTCGACAGAGTCGAATGGCACTTCTTGGAGGCCACTCTGAAGCAAATGGGCCTGGGACCCACTTTTCGACGAGCAATCAAGGCTGTCTATACAGCCCCAAGAGCCTCTGTAGCGGTGAACGCCCAGTACTCCCGCTGATTTCCTCTCAGGAGGGGAACGAGACAAGGCTGCCCCCTTTCGGCGATCCTTTTTTTTCCAACATTGTTTTTATTGTTTTAGTGGCATAACAAGCATAGCAAACATTCAAATTATTACATGCTTTTCACTCTTGCTATGGCGCTTGAGCTCAGAAAACTGCAATTAGCATAGAGAAATCTTAACAAAACTTGAAATTTCTTCAGGAATCAAATCATTAGTAACTGGAGGGGGGGTAAAAGGGAAGGGAATGGGAGCAGTATATAGGGTAGAGACCGAAAAGACAGCTACATTCACATTTAGCTTATAATAGACTGGGAGTCTGTCTCTGTGTGTGGGCTTAGGATGGACTCAACCAGCAGAAGCCCCTGCGAGTTTGTGCCTTTAGATTTTGCCGCCTTGAACAACTCAGTTGTAAGCCGGAGACTTTCTGCGCATCGACCGTTTGTTGAGTCCCCTTCTTTTCAATCCTGGGTTTCCATCCACGGCAGAGCCGTGGGCCGTCTTGCCACACCCGGGATCCGCTGCACATAGTCTAGGAAGGGGGCCCAGGTGACTTTCTCGGCGGCTACGATTTCCCAACATTTGGACCACCACATTTGCGTGGACGGGCCCTCCGGGTTTTTCCATAATCTAGCAATGGAGATCATGGCTGCTGTTAGAAGGTGAGAGCAGAGGTCCGCAATGCAGCCTGTTAAGGGGAATTGGCCGTCTCCTGTCCCCGCCAAGCACCGCGACACCCGGATCACAGGGGATAGGGAGCCGGTGATTTCTTTGATTTGTTCCAGGATATTCTTCCAGAATTGGGTGGCTTTTGGGCAAGTCCAAAAAAGGTGGAGCAGAGTTCCTCGGTCTGGGCAGCCCCTCCAACACTGAGCCGGGATGGCCGGGTTGTACTTGTTTAGAATTTCGGGAGTACGGTACCACCTAAAGCAGACTTTGTATGCCCCTTCTTTGTTCGTTAAACATTTTGAGCTTTTTTGCGCTCGAGATCAGATGTGATACCATTCCTCCGGTTCAATCATTCTTCCGATGTCTTCTTCCCACTTTAGCATATACGGCTCTTTATGGGTGGGATCTGTTCTGTCCAATATTTTGTATAGCGTGGAGATTGTCCCCCCCCCCGGGGGCTAGAGGTGAGGGTGTTTTCTAACGCTGTCAACTCTGCTGCCATGTTTCCTGACCCGCTCGTTTGACAGCCAGTGCCTCAGTTGCGTGTAGCGGAACCTTTCGGTTTCCGGTATCTGAAATTGAATTTTGCACTCCTCGAAATTTAGTGGGCGGCCATTCTCGAAGAAGTTTGCCATGGTTTCCAGGCCCCCGGCTCTCCATATCCCAAAATGGTGTGGTGCGGTTCCCGGGGAGAAGTCCGGGTTGTCCCAGATTGGAGTGAGTGGTCCCATAGTGCTTCTGCATTTCCATAGGCGGGCAGCTTTTCTCCAGCTAGCCACTGTGTTCCTCGTTGAGGGTAGCGGACCTGGTTCTTGGGCCCCTTTGGAGTCCCTGCAATGGGGCAGCGTCTCGATCGGGGCCTTGCTCCAATCTTCTTCTATTTGCAACCATCGGGGGCGGTTGATGGGAAGTTTCCAAGCAAAGGCTGGGGCTAGTTGAGCTGCGAGGCAATACCTAGCTACATCTGGGACCCCTAGGCTGCCCACTGCGGCACTCCAGAGCATGATTCGTTTCGGGATACGTGACTTCTTTCCTTCCCAGATCAGGTTCAGTATGTCTCTTTGCAGCTTCTGTAAGGCTTTTTCCCGGACCGCCACTGGCAAGGCATGTGCGAAGTATAGTAGACGTCGGGTTAGATTCATTTTTATCGCCGTGATCCGGCTGAACCATGAGATTTCTTGTTTTCTCCAGCGACCAATGTCTTTTTTCAGCTCTCTAAAGAGTGCCAGGAAGTTTGTTTTGTACAGCTTCTCCGTTTTGTTGGGTAGATGAACTTGTAGGTAGCTGATGCTCCTTTTTGCCCATCGGATCTGGAGCGCGGCCTCCAATGCCGTCTTGAGTTTTCTTGGGACGTTCATGCCCAATGCCACCGATTTGGAGAAATTTATTGTGAACCCTGAGGCTGCACGGAATTCTTCAAGGGTTTGCCAGAGGGCTCCCATGGATTCGGACGTGTGGGTGAGTGTCAGCAGCACATCATCCGCATATAATGATATTTTGTAGGCCTCCCTTTTGATTGTGAGCCTGTGTATCGATGGGTACAGGCGGACTCTATTCGCGAATGGCTCCATCGATAAGGCGAAGATGAGTGGGGAGAGGGGGCATCCCTGTTTCGTTCCTCTAGTTAGGTTGATTTTGGTGGATTTAGCCCCGTTCACCTGCAGTCTCGTGGAGGGACTTTGATAGTTGGCTAGGACCCATTTTACGAAGTTCGGACCAAAGCCAAAATGCCTTAAGGTTTCCTTTATGTAATCCCAGTCGTGCACGTCAAACGCCTTGTGCGCATCCAAAGAGTACTGTCAACTCCGAGCTTGTCCCGTTTGCTGAGTCTATGATGTTGATTGTTCTGCGGATATTGTCCTGAGTGCCCTGCCCCGGGATGAAGCCTGCTTGATCCGGGTGGATGATCTCTGGGAGGAGCGGGGCCAGCCTGTTTGCCAGTATTTTAGCGTATATTTTCGCATCGTTGTTTAGGAGAGTTATAGGTCTGTATGACGCACATTGAGCTCGGTCTTTCCCAGGTTTTGGGATCAGCACCATCAGTGATTCATTCATGGCTGCTGTAGTGGACCCTGTAACAAGAAATGAGTTGTATGGGTTTGCCAGGTGGGGTGCTAGCAAGTAGGCGAACTTCTTATAGAATTTTGCGGTCAGTACATCCGGTCCGTGCGTGGTATTTTTCAAGAGGCGGATCATCTCACTTACTTCCTCAGCTGAGATTGGGTGCTCCAGGTCAGGCATTAGGGGATGTGGTTGCATTTCTGAGGTCGGGGCCAGGAATTGTGCGATGGCCGGGCCTGGAGATGGGGGGCCCGCCATGATATCTTCATGATGCTGGACCATCATCTCGAGCTTCTCTGAGTCCACATAGTGTAGCTTGCCTTCTTTGTCAGCCAGGCTTTGGATTTAGTTCCTGGTTTGGAGGTTTTTCAACTTGTGTGCTAGGAGCCAGTTGGCTTTGTTATTGTTGAGGTAGTAGAATTGCTTGGTGTAAGTTAATGCTCTGGCGGCCCGATCTGCCAGGTGCAATTCCAGCTCCCTTTTTACTCTTGAGTTTGCGGTTCGTTGTTTTCGTTTGGCGTTGCTTGAGCCTGTTTTCCAGTTCGACTAGTTTTTCCTCTAGCTTTCGTTGTTTCAGCAGGTTTTGACGCTTGAGTCTGGCCGTTGTATCCATTGCCACTCCTCGGATTACTGGTTTCATGGTGTCCCAAACCGTTGCCGTTGAGGAGTCTGGGGTTGTATTCTCAGTGAAGTAAGTCTGGAGAGCTTTGGCAAGGTCAGCGCTGGATACTACATCGGCCAGGATGTGATCTTGCATTTTCCATTGCCGATAGGTGGGCTCCGGGGCTCCGTGCAGAAGCAGCGTCAATGTAACCGGTGCATGATCCAAGATTGCTATATGCCCAATTTGGATTTCATCCACGTAGGAGGCCATTGTGTTTGCTGCAAGTAGGAGGTCGATCCACGAGTACTCTCTGTGGACATGCAGGAAGAAAGTATAGTCCCTTTCTCCCTGGTTGCACAGCCTCCATAAGTCGATCGTCTCAGTTTCCCGTAGAAATTCGGCCATGGCCAAGGCTTTGCTGTAGTCTTCCCGGGAGGGTGGTAGGGTCTTGTCGACACTCGGGTCCGGGGGAAGGTTAAAGTCTCCTCCAATTAGTAGGTGGCCGGCAGAAAAAGCAGTAATGATCGGGATGAGTTTGCGAAGAAATTGGTCTTGCTCTTTATTTGGGCTGTAGATTGCCACTAGGGTAATAGGCAGTTCAACTAGGAGGCCTTTTAGAAGCAGGAATCTCCCCTCCGGGTCTCTTTTGACTGTGATCTTGGTTAGTGGCAGGTTTTGACTCAGCAGGATTGCGACTCCTCTTTTTTTCTGGGTGGTGGAGGCGAAGTGGCATTTAGAGTAGTGTCTAAAGCGGATCCTTTTTTCGTCCTCCGCTATCAGGTGAGTTTCCTGGAGGAAGACGATGTCAGCTGCCAGTTGGTCCAGTCTTTGTTCCACCGACTTCCACTTTCTTGGGGCATTGAGACCTTGCACGTTCCATGACGTGATGGTGATTGTTTTACTTAACGAATCCATCCTTTAAGCCCAAGATAGGTTAGTTCATCGTCTTCCCTGAATGTGTCTTGTTCCCAGTCTTTCGGCTCCCTCTTCAGCCCCGTGCCCCCCTCCGTGCGGATCTCCTCTCCTCCCCAGCGCCCCTCACCCTCCCCCCACAATAACAAGGTTTCCGGACCAGGCTTCAACCAACGGAGCATCCGGCCGGACCGATGTGGTCTCTCTGATGGAGGCAACTGTGCCTCTTCAGTTGCCCAGTAAAGTGTAGAATAAGAAGTTTCGGCGTTTGATCATTGGCGGGGTTGAACCCATTTTCAGGAGAGTTTGGGTCTCCTCTCCCAGGCCTGGCTGGCTTTGGATCCTGTAGGTGGCTTGACCTGAGGGTCCCGGGGGATGGAGAGTCCGAATTATGGGGGCGGACGTAGCCATCTCGGCTTCATTTACCGCCGGGAGGTGATCGGTCCGGGAAGGGACCTGGAGGCCGCCCTGGTTTGTAGTTGGAGGGGGCCTCTATCTAGAGGTTATCCCTCTTAGTCTTGTTCGCGGGGCCCCGGGGCGTGCGACGCCCCGCCATTTTGTTCCAGTGCCTAGAGGAGTCCCTATGGGGTCTTTCCGAGTCTTCCACGGATCCCTGGGAGCCCCCCGCCTCACTGTCCGGGTTCATGAAGCGTGCGGCCTCCCTGGGGGAGGAGATCATTCGTGCCTTGCCCTCCCAGGTGAAGATTAGGGCTGTGGGGAATTCCCAATGATAGGTTGTCTTCCTTTCCCGTAGCCATTCCGTGAGTGGTTTAAGGGCTTTTCTTTTTGCGAGTGTCGCCGCTGCTAAGTCTTGGTAGAGGGAAATTGTTGCATCTCTGAAGCCGATTCGGGCCGAGCTTGTGGCTTCGCGCATTATTTCTTCCTTGACCCTGTAGAAGTGGACTCTCGCTAGGACATCTGGCGGAGAGGTTCCATTTTGTTTGGCTCTAACCCTATGGACCCTGTCCAATTCCAGGGGGGCCTCGTCTGGGAGCGTTAGAATGAAACGGAATAGGTCATTGACGTAGGAGTTGAGTTCTTCCTCAGGGACGGAACTCGGGATTCCTCTCAGGCGGCTATTGTTGCATCTAGATATATTTTCCGCTTCTTCTCGCTTGTTTTCAAGAGCTTCACATCTAGCCTCCAACGCGGTGAGCCTGTCAGCCCCCTCCCCGATCTCGAAGTTTTGTTCGAACAGAGTGGTTTCAATTTCTTCTGTTCTGGTTTCGACTTCGCCCACTCTCGTGTCTAGGGACGAGATGTTGCCTTTTAATTCCTCTGTGCCTTTTTGATATTCTTTCGTTATGGCAGAGAGGAGCTCTTGCAGGTCTGATTTTGTGACTGCTTGGGTCGGCGTCTCGTTGTTGGGGTCCGGGGGTGCGCTGGAGATGGTGGCATCGTTTTCTCCCCCATGGTGGTGGTTAGCAGGGTGGATATGTCCGTTTGTTTAGTGGATTTCGGGTTCCTGGACATTGTTCTTTGTGTTTGCGGCGAGGGACTGGAGACCCCCTCCCCCCCGTGCAGCAGGCCGCTGTAGCTCTCAGGGGATCCGTTTTAGCTTTGGCTCCCAAAGTCTTGTTCCTGAAACCCCCCGGGGTCGTCAAGCACCACCCGGAGATTCCGGCGTAGGGCCCCGAGATGAGGCCGTCTCCAGCCCCCTGTCGAAATGTTTGAGCTCTGGTGGGGAGTAGGAGAGCTGGGGCCGCCACCTGGCTGGGTCCGCTCCTCCGGGCAGCCGGGTGAAGTCGTCGGGGGGAGGAAGGGAGATGTGCAAGGCTCCCCAGGCCTGCTAGCCAAAGCAGGGAGGTAACCCCTTTTCCCAAGTCCGGAGGGCCCTGGGCTAGTTCTTCGGGCCCCAATCCTGAGAAGACCCGTGGCGTGACGGCCCCCCCGGCTCTCCCCAGGGAGCTAGAGTTGCGTGGCTGAGGAGCCGGTGGGAGGGTCCGCTATAGAATTCGGGCGGTGCGGCAAGTGCCGCCCTACCTTCCCTCCAGGTACAGCTGCTGCGCTATTCGCCCGGGCCATTGAAAGCTGCCTCCTCGCTTCTGGTGCTTGACAGGGGCGAGCAGCACAGGAAGCCCCTGGAACGCCCACGGGTCCCGCGAGGGGCCGGTGGCGAGAGACAGGTGGGTTGGAGGGGACGGCGGGACTCTGCACTTTGTTCTTCTGCGCCGGAGCCCCTCCTGCTGCTGTGGGCTTTCTGCGAGCCCGATGCTCTGGTGTTGTATGTTGCTCCGCTGGGTCACAGCAGGGGTTGCCCAGTCACAGGCGCATCCCCCTGTGGTGAAACAGGTACCTTCCTGTTGGATCGGGGGAATCACCAGCCGCAGACCCGCAGTTTCGCTTCAGCCTCCCCTGTCAGGTCTTATCAGGGAGAGGAGGTCCAATCAAAAACCGCCGCCATCCGCCATCTTGGAGCTCCACCGGAGCCGCAGGTCATCTCGCCGGGGAGCTCAGCCAGAACTCCGTTCCCTCGCTGGCTAAGGGCGTCGTGGAGGCGTTGCAAGCTATCGCCGTTTTTCGGCACTTCAAAACGCCGAATCTGCAACCAGAGATTAGGTTTTACTGGCGCATTTTGTGTGGACTAACGGTCTCGCCCGGGAGCTCTCACCAGACCAAACCGCTCGCCATGGTACCAAGCCACACCCCTCGGCGATCCTTTTTGCACTTTCCCTCGAACCCCTCGCCCGAGCCCTCCGAGCAGACACCGCCATCGAAGGAATGCAGGTGAATGGCAGAGAATATAAACTAGCCTTGTATGCAGATGACATCTTGCTCCATGCAGTAAACCCACTGTCATCAATCCCTAGGGCGATACGCCTCATTGAGGAATATGGGACACTCTCTGGTTTCAAAATGAACAAATCCAAATCCACCCTCTTCCCGCTCCACGAACCATCCCCAGAGCAGCGGAACGAGCTCGAACGCCTTGGCCTGATCATCAGAGGCCCCACACTGAGATACCTGGAGATCAACCTAACAAGAGACCTAACACAGCTCTACGAAGCAAACTTCCCACAACTCCTAAGTGCTCTCAAAACCGATCTCGCGAAATGGAAATCCCTCACAATCTCCTGGATGGGGCGCTTAAACGCTATCAAAGTGGTGACCCTCCCGCGCATCCTATATCCCTTCCAGGTCCTACACATCTCAATCCCTGACCACTTCTTCAAGCAGGTCAAGAAGGCCATACTGGAATTCCTGTGGGACGGAAAGAAACCCTGGATACCGTACGATATCCTGATACTCCCGAAGGAAATGGGGGGAGTGGGCCTCCCGGACATAGAACGATACTATCAGGCAACCCAACTTAGAATCCTGATTCCACATCTGCGCAACAGAAAGGACCTCCAATGGGTCCAAGTGGATAATGATATTTTAGTCCACGTTACTCTCGCAGAGTGGCTATGGGTCCCCAGGGCAAAGCTCATGAAACGCCTATGTGACCACCCAATAATGAGCACCATGTGGAACATCTGGAAGAAAGGGAAAGGGATGACTGGAATCACAACATGGCCATCCCCCCTAAGCCATCTCTGGTCCCCCGGGATCCGAGAGGAAATCCCTGAACATGCCAGGTACCACGCCTGGTTTGATGCCGGACTTGAGAGAGTAGGCCAACTGTGGAGAAATTGGAAATTCATTTCGATCTCGGAACTAGAAGAGGCCCTCCAAAATCATCCGATTCCGATCTTCTTGTACCTACGATTAAAAGGGGTCCTGTCAAGGAAAGAATGGAAGGACACTACACGAAGACAGCTGACGCCTTTTGAATCTATTCTGGACACGGCCAACTCAACAAAACGTGTAATAGCTCACATGTACAAGACTTTAATCACCAAAGACCAAACTCTGAGTCCTCGCCTGAAAGAGCGATGGGAAAAGGACTTTAATAGAGAATTTGACCAACAAGCATGGGACAAAATTTGCGAAACACCAGCCAAAACGTCAATTGCCACCCAGTACAAATTGCAGGCTCTAAAACTGCTCCACAGATGGCAGTATGATCCTTTAAGACTGTCCAAAATGTTCCAAACCTCCAGCCCAAAATGCTGGCGACACTGTGACATGAACGCTGATTACTGACACATGTGGTGGAAGTGCCCTAAGGTATGCATTTATTGGCAAGAGGTACTGGGATGGATAAAGCAATTAGACGGCATAGAAAGGGAACTATCCCCTCTTCTGATCCTATTTGGCCTTGAAGAAGAAGAGGACGAGGTGGTACGTGTAAAAGGACTAATATCCCCCCTGCTGTTGGCGGCAAGAGCAGCCTTAGTCATCAAATGGAAGTCCCCGCGACTATCAGACAAAAAGGAATGGCTACAAATTGCCATGAACATATACAGGATGGAGAAAATAACCGCGGCCCTTCATGACAGGGCCGCGCGACACGAGGAAGCCTGGATCGACTTCATGGGTCATTATATTTTGCCTGTAACTCATGACACTAACAACGATCAACGTCACACCATCTACTATAGATCGCTACAGCAAACGCCGACACCCAGAAGTTGTAGGAGAATGGACAAAGGGGGCTAGGGGGGTAGAGGGGTCAGGGGTTGGTACTGTTCATCCATTAAAAGTAGACATGTATGTTAATGTTCGAATGCTATAGGGGTGGATCGCGATAATCTTGTGAAGTAACCACGTATGCCCAGCTATGTATCCACCCAATTGTTCACTTTTGATGTTAAAAATGTTTTAAAAAATTAAAAACACTGAGAAAACAAATGTCTTTAAGGCGTTAGACAATGTAAGCAAGAAGAATGAATTGCGAGCAAAAACATTTTTAAGACTTACGATCAGATGTCAGAGGCTCCACTGAAATTCAATGAAGGCTAATTCAATAATGGCTCCTAAATCAAATACACCCATAGTGACAAAGAAAACAACTAATGGGTCTCAAAGTGAAGATCTCTTTGAAAGCATTAAGACTCTGGCAAAGGTACCAAAATTAGCTACCATCTTTCGCAAAAAAGTGTACACAAAACCAATGGAAAAAATCAAACAATCCACCTGTAATGTGAACAAAAATTACAACCCATACAGTCATTGATTAATTGTGAGAAAAATGTGCTCCCATTACAAGTGGCAGCTCTTGCCATCCCTGTCTGTGAGTCTGTTAATATAAACAAACCGTTTGGCTGCACCCAAAGTGTGGCTGCAACAAATTAATCAGAATAAAAATCAAAAAACACTAAACAGAAGTGACATCTTGGCATATACAAAAAGAATCCTTAACTTGTACCTCTTCTCATCCAATGATATAGAGAGACTGTCTTTTCCTTAAGACAAGTCAACAGACATTGTCGAGCTAATTCTGAAAACTACCGAAGGGGTCCAAGCTCTTCTGTCATGCGCCTTAGATGTAAAAAAAAATAGGTGCAGAAGTTTCTACTACCATTCCTATGTTGCACCAACCAAACCCACATCCTGCATCAATCCACACTGTTACAAATTCAAAATGACCATCTATGTTTGGACAACAAGTAGCAGAATTAGAAACAATTAGAGCAAAAGGAATAAGCGCAGTTCATGCAAATAAAGACAGTGAGAAATTACTCTCTCTCCTCCCGGACATCATATCACAAGTGTTCCAACGTCTGAACATGACTGATGCACAACTTTAGATTTCAAAAAGTTCTAAATTATTAAGTTGGAACACACAGGGACCCCAGTAATTTAAGCTCAAAGAAATGGCTGAATTCATTTTCAAGGACTATGACAATTTTATTTCAGAAACGTGGCTCACAACTGAACTATGTCTTGATGGTTTCTCTATTGTGTCTCAGTTAGCAACTAGTTCCAGGAGTGGGCTTCCATTCGGGCGGTCTTTTGACAGCTGTTAAAAATATGATAGGCCATAATATTGAATGTATAAAACAATATTCAAGGCATTTTGGTACTCAGATGTAACATTAAGTGGGGTGCAACAGTTAAAGGTCCCCAAGTGATAAATACCTATTGGAATCCAGCCTCCCGCCCATGGTCACCATTTTTGGAAGATCTTTCTCACATTCTTACTGAGCTGAACATAAAGTTTCCAGGTGATTTTTATTGTTATTGGTGGGGACTTTAATGCATGTTGTTCTCCAGCCGCAAGGCTACTTTCAAAATCCTCATTAAGTAATAACAATGGTGAGTTATGGGAACACTTATGTTTACAAATTGAAATCTGAATGTTGTGAATGGCAACATTAGTTCTGACTGTCCTGCTGCGGTAACTTGGTCAAATGGCAAGAACTCCTCCATAATAGATTACTTCATTGTGTCTCTTGATCGGTGGTTTAAGGTTGTCCCCCTGGAGACAAAGTGATCATAATATGTTACAAATTGCTTGTGATCATAATATGTTACAAATTGCTCTATCTGTGGAAAAGTATGAAAATGATAAGACCTATGGTTCCAAACTTTAGTTGAATTCAAGGGGAAATAATATTGTTCGCTTTAGGAACAAGGGTCGGAAGTTAAATATGAAGTTAAAACAAATGGTCATGCAGGGTCCGACAGAGGAGTTCGAAATACTGAGTGCCCCAGGAACTTATGTCGAATTTTTGCAGGACTTGAATCCACCACAATTCAAAAAGAATGTGTCAACAAAACCTCATGCATACACTTTTGACCAGCAAACCTATAACCAAAAAAAAACAATTAAACAGAAATGTGAGAGAACTAAAGTTAAAGAAAATCGACCTAGATACTTTCATTGTCGAAAAGACCAAACTGAAAAATAACTATAAACACTGGTCGAGAGGGCATCGTCTAATGCGTAAGATCAATGATGGGCAGAATCTGTTAAACGCTTCTACCATCAGAAACAAAAAATGTCTGGGCTTCAATTAATAATCATAGTAAATGTCAAAGTTTAATTCAAACATGTAGTCTTTCTGCTCCAGCTTGGGAGTTCCATTTTAAAGAGCAAACAATTAAGGGTCCCCTAATTCAATCTTACATTGACAATTCTATCAAATGGACTTTGCAGATAGACTAAGATGAGATCTTGAATTTCATCATGAATGCCTCTAAATCCCACACTGCTGGGCCCAATGGTCTAACCAACCAGATTTTCGAATCAGATCCCCACACCTGGTCAACAATTCTGGCACAATTATTCAAGAAAATTCTGCTATCTAAAGAAATACCCAGTTCCTCGAAACAAGCCATAATAATTCCTATTCATAAAAAGGGCAACACACTCGACCCAGCAAATTATCGCCCAATTGCTCTCATGGATTGTGATAATAAGATTTTCTCTTAAACGATCCCCCAGGAGTTGCAAAAATGGGCCACTAGTCACCAAAGCCTATAAAAATGTCAAGTATGATTAAGGGCTCTCAACCTTCTAAAATGGGTTGTCCATAAACATCCTGCAAGCTCAAAGGCAAAAAAGGGAATCTCTTCCAACTTACATTGGCCCTCATTACGAGTTCAGCGGTAACCATGCCGCTATTGGCAGCATGGCTGCCGCCGAAATCGCGTTGGGGTCCGTGTCCTCGGAATGAGGACTTACCGGGCCATTCCGAGTTCGGAAGGTCCGGTAATTCCTCCCTCCGAGGACCCGGTCCTTCCCCATTCCCATTTCAGCCCCCATAGGGTTGAATGGGAATGGGAGAGGGAGCAAACAACGGGCCATTACGAGATGGCCCGTTGTTTGCTCCCTCTTCCCCTCACGGGACCCAGTAAGCACACCTGGTTTTCCCAGGCGTGCTTACCGTGTCCCGCGAGGGGAACTTGTAATGCAGCGGTACGGAGTGAACGGCGCCGGCACCTTTTACAGTGCCGTTCACTCCGTACCACCAGGGTCGTAATGAGGCCCATTGCCTTTCTCGATTTATAGAAGACTTTCGACTTAGTGAACAGGTCAAAACTATGGCAAAAACTTAAATCATGGAATATTCCAGATGAGTTATTGCAAATAATTATTGCTCTGCACGACCACGCTACTATCAGAGTTGGACTCAATTTACAAGGTGACTTTTCTTCCAACATTCCTTCTTATAACAGTGTAAGGCAAGGGTGTCTATTAGCAGCCCTACTCTTTAACCTGTATCTCGCAGACTTGGCTTCCTTCTTACAAAAGTACACCTTTGCGTCTCCTTCTATCGGAAATTGCAAGATCCACTTACTCGCCTATGCTGATGACATAGCCCTAATAGATAACACCTCTTTAGAGCTAAAACATTTACTCTCAGCCATGGAAGCATATGCTCTGACCATTGACCTAAAAATGAATCCCACAAAGTCAAATATTACTATTTTCGGGAAAACAAGAAACAGGTCACGTAAACCACAATGGTGCATAGCCCAGCAAGCAATCCCGATAGTTAAAAAAAGTAAAATACTTGGGAATCCACCTCAGATCCAACCTGTTGTTTCAAGACTTAACCCAAGAGTTAGAGAGAAAAATACATCAATACATGTGCCAGTTAAGAAAACTCTTGTGTACATATTGTTGCTTTTCCTTAATACCTTTAATAAAATCATAAAAAGGAAAAATCATTCCGGCCCTCTTATACGGAATGGAATTTACCCCTATCTGCATAACATCAATTGGAACCGCTTCGAGGGCCGTGTATGGAAAGAGAAATTATCCCTACCGCAATCTCTATCGATCGCTAGATTGAGATATGAACTTGGCTTACATTCTTTACAATCTCATTTTTATTGGAAAGTATTAGCTCTTTACAGATTGATTCTTATTCCACCCGATTGATCTTTGTATGAAGACACAGGTGAATATACAAACATCCGAAAAAACAGTTTGCTAATAAACATACATGATGACGCTGAAAAGATTCTTGTTCAGTGTGAATGTACACCCCAGACTCTCATAGAAAATCCTGAGAAAGTCAAACAAGCACTTATGCGTTCAGATTGGATTAAAACAAGAACACTAATTAGGAACCTAAAAAACACTAACAATTTTCCATTATGTGAAAAATCAAGTTCATAAGTACTACCATGGAGATTCCCAAACCCTTTATGGCGCAATGAGTTATTGCGGTTTCGGTTAGGTCTGACAAAAACACGAATGAGATTGATCGAATTTGGAATAAATTAGATCCCATTGCAGGGGAATGTGATCTATGTAGAGAAGAATACCCTCAATATATGCCAGATGTATTCATTTCTTGCTCATTCACTTTGACACTCAGGGAAAAATAATACTTTGCACGTTTTGTGCACGATATCAATTGGCTCTCAACTCATGACTTTTCGTATAGGTTATCGGCAGGAAAGGAGATCTCATTATCAACTGCTATACTGAAACTTTTGAAAGAATAGAATTTCATAACATTGTCATTGTAATTCATCAAAATAAGATATCGCAAAGGATTGCATCCAATTCTCGTTATTTTATCTTTGAACACATGCTTGTTGTGTTTTGTTTGAACGTTATTACTTTTTTCTCATTGATTTTAGTAATGCATTCATTTTACTATGTCATTTTTTTCTTACGGTTCGCATGAATTAATATGAATAGGTAATTTGTAATCTGAATTTGAAAATGTATGTGTAAAAAGTCCTTTTGTGTGACTATATGCACAATAAAAAATAAAAAAACGAGAGAACTCCATAGAAGATGTTCATATCTTGCATCTTCTTCACAGTGGAACTGAATTAGGTCAGAAAACCTTTTGGCTATCCTTTTGCTAACATTGGTAGTCCCCTAAACCTTCTGCTGATTATGTTTAGTTTCACAATGTTTTGCCAAGAGAGAGACTTGTATTAGAGAATTCCTGAGAGCTGCAACTCATTTTGCATGTGCTGCGCTTGGTAGCCTATATAGTGGCCCATTTCACGGGAGGAACGTTTGGTTTGTGATTTGCTTTTAGAGGCTGAATACAGACCAATGTAATTACATTGATCATACCAAACTGGTAGCGTGGAAAAGGAAAAAGGTGCACACACACACATATGAACCACCATGATGGATCGCCATAATGACAACAGGCTAGAAATATAATCATGAACCATTGTGAAACAAGTCATTAGAATGATATACATGTTTAGCCATGCATTTAAGCATCCACAAGCACATTTGGATCCTCAGAAGCACGTATAATCAAAAGGCTTTGATGTATAGTAAGTGGCCGTGTCCACCAGGCTCTGCCGGGATGGATGACGAGTGAAACATCCATCACATGATAAACTGAGCGAGAATGTAGATAATGGAGGATGGCTTGGTCTCATGAAGAGCAGAGATGTGCAAGTAAAAGACATAACATTGTTCTGAATTAGTTGCTGATATATCTTTGTGAGGTAATGACAAACTCCTTCAATGGTATAGGAGAAAACCTATGAAAAGTAGATGTTTTATTCAATGGGGAGATTCATTCTTTCTAATGGGAATAGCCTAGTAAACTGTTTCTTTGCATTGCAATGGACTCTGTACATGTTGCAAACTGCGATTGCAGTCTTGAGTTTGTTTGCTCCACAGTAGCCAATTGCTACGTAATAGGAGTAAAGTGACCACCAGTGTGTTTACAAATCCTACAACCTGCTTGTTTTGATTGTGATCATCTTTATGCGTGCATGCAACTAGAAAGTGCCATTTTGGCTGTTTTCCCAATGTGATCTCATTGCAAAGCCCACAAAGGCACCTCTAAAGGAATGGAATCTGGCTTAGAATGGATGAGGTCCTCAGACACCTCAATCGACATCTGTGTGCATCTGCAACATTTCACCATGGCCATCCAATCAGGATTGGATGGCCACCAAAACTTTGAAAAGGTGCACAGATGTCGAATAATGGGCTGAACTAACCTAGCTCAGAGAGACCTCAGGCTATTCTGGTGAATCGTACTCTGAAACTTGTTGGAAGATGCAGAGCACTAGAACTTCCTGACAATTCTTAAAGCTGGCTTTTCCGGCATACTCGTTATCCTTCTGACAGTGAAACACTGCCTCCATGCACTGGAACCCTGTTTCAGGTTCTTTCTCGCATCCATCTTGTGGGCATTACTAGAACCTCAGTGCCTCCAGCCTTCTGGTGCTCACCTGAAGCTTCCTGGAACTGGAGTTAGTATTGAGCTCTCAGACCAATGTTGCAGCTGTTATGCCGTTCACTTCAGAGGTTGTATGCAAGGGGATTATCCCTAGTAGTTTCTTCTGCCAGTCATCACTAGGGGCTCTGGCGCCTGCAGACCTTGAAACAGGAACCAACAATGCAACAGAAACTCCGTTCAGATACAAAACTGATTTCTGCACCCACAACTCCTGGGCCTCTATAACGGCATCTATCAGCCTCTATCTTCTGACATTGGATCTATCGTAGGGCTCATCCTCTTGGTACTTCACCGGCAATCCGATTTCAAGCTTCCCCCTGACTGCAGTTGTCATTACAACAGGGCTTCTATAATACTTTGGCTTAAGGCCCGAGTCACCAAACTGGGCTCTTCCTCTGATGTGGGCCAATAGATTCTCCACACTGCTGTTTGCCTCCTCTGTAACATCTTAGACACACTGGTAATACTTCCATTACATTTTAAAATGACCACCAGCTGCCTACAGACTTCTTCCTGTACATTTTTGGACAAACATTTGAAGTATCAAACTACCCTTTACTGACACTGTATAGTGCTTTATGCCTCTTTTAGACACTTTGACTAGCTCTACCTTATTTGCACCCCTATCACCTCCTAAGAATGATACCAAACTGCTCAGTCACAGCTACCATTGTGAAAGATAGCACTAACTTGGGAAAACCTTGCATATACACACAAGGTTGGTCTTCACAGGCCCTCCCAGAGGACTTGCAGAAAAACATCCTAAAGATTTGATGGGAGTCTTCCTCCTTTATGAAACAAAGAGGGAGGAGTTCTTCCCATAATCGTTTAAGTGGTGTAATAGGTATAGACTGGAATACACAAGAAACAAAAGTAGGTTTCCCATTCTGGCCAGAGGCCCTCTTAAGTAGGGAGTTATTTATGAAAGGCAGCAAAAGACATATGAGTGCGATAGCTCAGGGGCAATGTGTTTGCCTTGGAAGCAAGACAACGCAGCGCAACACAGGTTTGAATCCCGATCCCGCACTTAGAAATCAATCTCTGGTATTAAGCGCGTTATAATATAACAATTATAATATATATATATTTTTAATTAAAACATATGGTTCATTGTGAACCTTTGTTTCAGAATATCTCAATTGCACCATATACCAAAAAACATAACATGCATCAGTTTCAGTGTTGTACAGCTGACTTTTTCAGGTTGCTAAAGACCTTATCTAAAAATTGAATTGAACCGAAAATAGTCGGGAAATTATTTCCTTGTATAGGAAGCGCTCAAAATACTTCAGCGTCGGACTTGTACGGCGTTGTGATCCATTTTTCAAGGTACAATGTTCTTGAAGTCAGCACCGCACAGAAAAGGGTTATGTGTTTGAACCTTCCATTTTCCTCTTCTTTTTTGCAAAAATGACAGCCAATAGTTGTTGACTTAGTAGATATTCAGCAGTTCATTCGTTGGGTGAACGTTCAATCTAAAACTTAAGAAATAGTTCCTGTACCAAGGATTTGGAAATTTAATAAGGTATCTAAGCAACTGATTGCTGGGTTTATGGGCTCCTTTTACCCCAGAAAGCAGCTCGACTGTATCCTCCTCTTCTTGGGTTCTAATCCAATCATCTTTCCACAGTTTTTTGACTTTTGCAGGATTATGGACTAGTTCGTTATGATCAGAACCGAGGTGTGACAAGAGAACCTAACATCTCTTGAGCCAGTAGTTAGGGCTACATTTAGAATGTGGTAGGGTTTTGCCACCGGTGAGAGAATGCACTTGCGATATAAAGACAGGCATTTCCATTGCGATCTTTCAAAGAGCGAGGTTAATCCTAATTCATAACGTGTGACCACTGTTGGTATGATATTGGGGAGTCTGAGGAGCTTCCTTCAATTTTAATTATAATTATGCATCACAGTATGGCGACATAAGGATGTGGATCTGTTCAAAGAGGGGCCGTTTCTTCAATAGGGAACATTGCTTAAGAAAGCATGAGACAATTGCCCATACATCCCAGTAGTATTTAAGGTGATGCAGACAATGATCGAGCTAAGCAGTGAAAAAGCTAATTAGGTTTCATGGCTAAATTGAGCTTTAGTGGATGAGCAGGGACCACAATTAATGGGAACCAGGAACAAGTGGAAAACATATGTGGGGGAGAAACATATAGATAGTGATTGGGGTAGAGCATTTGGACATTTAAAGTTCATCTCCAGAAATGCTAAATTAAAGTTGATTCAACACAATTTTCTCAGCAGGATCTACATAGCTCCTTTGGAGATGCACAAGTTGGATCCTGTAAAATCATATACATGTCTAGATGTCTAATAGGAAGCGCTCAAGCAAAGGATTTCAGAACACCTGCAGGCAAGTTGCATACCAAGACCCTCCACGTCTTCAGTATATCAAATGAGTCACCTGCGCCCCATACCTATTGCCTTCTGATCTACATACCACGCAGGTAAAATGAATCCTTGAAGTCATGATTGTGCCACAATAAATAAAATCAGTAATCACATTAATATGGGTTCATAGTCATAATGTCGAATTCAAAAAGTCGAAAACAAAAAAAAGTCGAATTTTTTTTTTGGCTGCTTTTTTTTCGAAAGGGGGGGTTCCCCCCCCAACCCCCCTTTTTTAATATTTATTTTTTGTTTTACCCTTTTTTTTACCACCAGAACCCAAAAAAAATATATAAATAAAAAAATAAAAAATTCGACATTTTTGTTTTCGACTTTTTGGATTCGACTTTTTTGTAATTCGACTAATTTCATTCGACATTATGACTGGACACCATTAACATGCACTCTAGTAGGTGGGACGGTAGATGAGGAAATTGTGGGAAGACTCTTGTATCCATCAGAAAGTACAGGAAGTTAAGTGACCTGTTCTATTGCATACCTTACACTCACAGATCCCTTATATTTTACAAAACTCCCAAAACATTAACTACAGAGGATGGTGGGCAGAGATAACCCTCAGATAAGACACAGGGGGAGACTGGACCACGCAACTCATCAATCTTCCCCTACCAAAGCAGCTAAATAGCAATGTGCATGCAGAGGCAGCCAGTGTGATGAATCTAGCAACGTCGTCACTGATTCTCTGGAGGGAAGCTTCTCTTAGAAGGCGAGGAACGGCAGAAGCTACCAGACACCGACCCTGGGGTGGTTTATCTGCAGGAGGGCCACGTAGGGGAAGACAAACTCTAGGGAGGCAAGAGAATATTAGATACCCTCCTATTAACACCCAAGGACTTATACCACACTCCTATGCGACTTAATGTAATATGGATGCTGAATTTCAAGGCTTTCTTAGCCAACAATTTAATGCACCTACCCCCCTTTTCTAGTATTGAGACAAGGAAGAGGAATGGAGTAATTAGGTTGACTAAACACGGCAAACCAACGCATTCTAGTCATTGGAAACGACTAAGTGAGATCCGGACATTTAAAATGCACACCGCTGGAGGAGACAAGATGGCCGCCGACACCAGTTGGATGCGTCAGCAGCAGCTCTACAAACCTGATGAACTTTCACAGCATTCTCACCACCCTGAAGCACTAGAAAGTCTCCACAAGGCGAGTGAACAGAGTGAGTAGTCAACGGGAAAGTAGCCGTAGGATAACTCGGGGGCAACGTGCTTGCCTTGGAAACAAGACGACACGGAGCAACACACGTTCGATCCCCGGTCCGGGCTTATAAAACCTCTGGGTATTAAGCACGTTATAAATAACATATCATATCAAGGGGCTCAGATCCAGAGACAAAAGAAGAGCAGCACCCCGACTACTCTGTTTGCAGGGGGCTCCCTAGGCCGCCTCAAACCCCAGAGAGGAAAGCAGGGAAGTCAGCAGAAAAGAGGACCAGATCCCCAGCAAGAGAAACCAATTACGACATAGAAGTGGGGCCAGAGGCTCCGCTAGCAAGACACGGACCAGAGCATTTAACACCCAGAAGAAGAGGAGGGGCTAGTGGGCAACCAAGGAGTCTAGGAGAGGAGGCCAGGAGTGTGGACCCTGTGGGCCCACGTAATACTCCAACGCTGCCAGGCCAGGTGCAACCGAAACAGAGTGAGCCGCCCAACGGGAAAAGGACCCGAGGAGGACCTGAGCGTGCGGAGGAGAAGGGTAGTCATATCCAGCTCCAGGCAGCGTCCCTGCACAAGCCGTCCAAGACACTAGTCTACCAGTGGGGAGGTCCAGACCTGGCCCCAAGGCAAAGGCTGGGGCCCTTGGGCACTAGTAGGGGCGCAGCAGAAGGAATAGAAACCACACCGGGTCGAGCCGGGCCCCCCATCGATAAACACCACCACATAGTTAGCAAGCCCCCGCAGGAGAAGCTGGGAAGCGGAATGAGGGCTGCAAGTGGAGGGCAACCTCCGGACACAGCTGCACGTAACGGGCAAAAATAAGTACGAACAGGAGCACAACCTGGAACATGGAGAATCGCTCAAGGAGGATTAACATAAGGATCAAGGACCTCCCTGAAGCCGTGGCGGATAGAAAGTTATAAGGGGAAGTGACGAGAGTATTTTCAGATCTCCTGGCAAATACAAACCCAGAAAGCATCGAATTGGACAGGATCCACCGCACCGGCAGGGCACTCAAAGATCCTGAAGGGAGGACAAGGGACGTACTGACTGCATTCATAATGTATGCCCAGAAGGAGGCGGTCCTGAAAGCAGCTAGGGCAAAGGAACCGGTCACATATTAGGGGGGTCCCAATATTTCTCTTTCAGGATCTGGCGAGTAGCACGCTACTTAAGAGGCGGCTAATGGGTCCAGTGGTAAGGGAGCTGACCAAAAAAAGGAATCTGCTTTGATTGGTCTTCGAGTGAGAAGGAGTGCAAAAACGCATCACCACAGTACAAGAAGGAGAGGACTTGCTCAGACTGGAAACGAGCCAAGACCAGCAAGAAGCAAGTTCTACCCAAGCAGAGTCCCGACCAAGGTCCTGCCAATGGGAGTGGACAACAGTGGGAAAAAGACGGAAAAGAAGATCAGCACTGTGAGGCCCATGACCTAAGTCGGGGGTGGGGCCCGGTGTAGAAAATGGAACCGATGGGTAATAAACACAAAGGTGTTGGGAGGTTATGGGTCAATCCAAAAGGGGTGGTCAGCAGAGAAGGCATATAAATGGGCTGCGGGAGGGTTAGAGAACGTTAAATCTTGTTTTCAGTTATGGCCGTGGTGCCCCAGAGGCAACAGAGGGGAACAAGGGAGCGGTGGGGGAGGGGAGGGAAGCCATCCCTAGGTTGAGGAAGGTTTTTCGGAAAGGGGGGGAGAAGGGGAACAGCACAGGGTAGAGGTGTAGGGGGACATAAAGGAAATAGGGAAAAGGTGAAACAGAAGGACAGGGGGGGAGTAAAGAAGTCAGAATGGAGCATCCAGGGGCAAGGAATAGGGGGAAGAAGGGGTAACCGGAACATGAAGAGAGGTGGAACCCTGAGGGGGAAAACATTCAAGTGGACCACACAACGTGAGAAGGCTAAACTCCCCTCTCAAGAGGGAGAAATTAAGGCTCTTTACTTTTTAAAAAAAACACACCCAAGATGTGCTGGCTATTCAAGAGAACCACCTCTGAAGGAAAGATCCACGGGCCATGACTAAAACTGCAATGGTTCTCAAGCATATTCCATGCCTCTAATTCCAAGAAGAAATGCGGGGTAGCACTAGCCATTCGGGACGGGGTGGATTTTAGACTCAAGAACTGTAGAGCAGACAAAGAGGGAAGATATATTATTTTAACAGGAGAATATGTGGGTGTAATGTATACACTGGCATCCATCTACATCCCTAATGTGGCACAAGTGGGGTTATTGAGAGACCTAACAGGGGTACTGAAAGGCTTTGCACAGGGCAATATAGTATTAATGGTCAATTTCAACATGGCATGATCCCATGATCTAGACAGAAGTAGAGGAGGGTATGTGTATGGAGGGGCAGTGGCCTCGTCCTTGCTTAGGCACAGGATTGTAGCCCTTGGCTTAAGGGAAATTTGGAGGGGGTTCAGGGAAACAGGCAAGGATTCCCCTTCTACTCTAGCATACACAGGTAACAATCCTGCATTGATTATGTTTCAGCCCCACTCCTAGGAATACGAATAGTCCCGGATATTGTGGTAGGCCCCCTAGACATAGCAGACCATGAGGTGGTCACAATGGATCTGCAATTGCCAGGGCAAAGACCAGGACTGTGGGGTTGGAAGGTGCCGGGGGAGCTCCTCCGGGATCCTAGGGGGGGACCTAGAGGAGAAGATTAGAGAGTTCTTTGACCTCAATAAAGTCTCAGATACGGGAGAGTGTACGTTGGGATGCATTTAAGGCTACGGCCAGGGGGGTACTTATAGCAGCAAAGGCACAAAGGGACAGACACGTGAAGATCTTGGAAGTCCAACTAGAAGCAGAGGTCAAGGCAAGCGGGGCACAGGCTTTGGGGACACCATAAAGGATAAAAGCGAGGGAATATCGTCAGGCAGGGGGCCAACTTAATTTGTTGAGAACAAAAAAAAAGAGGAAAGCTCACTACTGCATGTACGGCAACGGTTCTACGCCAAGGCGAACAAAGCCGACAAACTTCTAGCATGGCTTCTTAGAGGGGCATCCGTCAAGAATAATATTGCCACCATTATAGACATGCAGGGGTTCCAGCACACCAGTACAGAAAAGATCCAGGCGTGTTCATCGACTTTTATAAGGAACTATACACGACCCACAACCTGCCGGAAAGCTCCCAGATTATTATTATTATTTTTTGCATTTGTTATACTCCCAAACCCAGGGGTATCACGACTTAGGTTACAGAAGGCTTACATATCTGGTTACAGAGAAAAGTAGTTCCGTTACATGCATACAGTGTGATGTGGTTAGATAAACAAGGACATCATGAATTAAACACTTGGATCTCTAGCTGCCGGAGTTGTAAGTTACATCAGGTGGGAGGGACTACTGCTCCTTAGTATTTGTTGAAAAAACAGGTTTTTAGCGACATCTTGAATCCCTGGTGGGAGGTCCAATTTCATGTGTGCAAAGGGATGGAATTCCAGATTTTGGGCGCTATCACGGGGAAGCTGCTCCCCCCTGCTCTAGTTAGTTTGAATCGTATGACAGTGTTACGCTCACCTTGTTTCCACGGGGGTGCTGGTCCGTCAGGATGGCTACTTCTGCGGAGGCGTCTGGATTCCATGCCACTATGGTTCCCCTAGCAGAGGAAGGTATATCTTCTTTATATTGAAGGCGAGCTTTCCCTCCTGCTCAACTCTCAACAACTGTTTTTCCAGTTACTTCACTGGATCTTCGTGCGGTGTAAGGTGTCCAGACCTGCTGTGACCCCTCTCAAGTATTAGTCTTTGATCTTATAAAAGTCTTTCTTGTATTGTCTTTCTCTCTTCCACGTTCCTTTCACGTGTTGTGTTTTATGACTCTTTTCGCTGCCAGTCCTTATTAGTTCTAATGTCTTTTGCCTTTTCCTTTGACAGTTGTTGCTGCGGTACCAACACGTGTGACTACTGTTGCTGTGGTACCAACACGTGTGAAGAACTTGATAGGATCGAGACTTCAATGCGTGGTAAGTATAGCTTTTCCTTATGAGCGTTAGCAAGTAATTTCCATGTTCACTAACCTTGTTCTTTTGTGTTTTAAGCACCAGATGCAGAGCCACGTTCCAGATCGTATCACAGATGAGCGAGGATGTGGTGCCCCTTCCCGGTGTGAACTGGCTCAGATAAGCGTGTGCAAGATGGAGCGGCCGCTGTATCGGGCGTTGCTGACACAGGTAAGCTGATACGGGTAGTGAAGATGTTGCGGTCGTTGCAGCGGCGATCCTGATCAAGGTAAGCTGATCCAGGTAGGTGAAGAGATGGCAGTTGTTGCAGCGGGCGTCCTGATCAAAGTAAGCTGGTCCGGAGCAGATGGGTCTTGGATGCTGAGCGGCGGGGAGCGTGTGCTGCTGCTTGGAAGGAGTTCTTTAGAGTTTGAGGAAGCATTATTTATACGTGTGTTAAAGGCGTTTGCTTTGTGTGTTTTGATGGTGGATTTGTATAATTTGTTTGCTTCCAGGAACGATTTGGCCGAGAGGGATTTTTTAATGAATGTGTTCCAAGGATGTTTTGTTGCGCCGAAGCGCTACAAGTTCCTCGTTGAACCAAAAATTGGAGCGTTTCGCCAACCACAGTGTTTTGGTTGTAAGTGGTGCTAAGGCATAAATGGTGACTTTGAGACAGTTGTGGTAGATGTCAGCAAGGCAATTTAGGATGGAGTTGGTGGGGGTCTGGGTGGAGAGGGCCTCCAACATAACAGGTGAGAGGTTTTCTGTTGTAAGATTACGTGTGTTTCTTATTTCGATGGGAGAGGGTGTGCTGGGAGGGTGAGTTTATCTTGAATTATTAGTTTAAAACAAATAAGGTGGTGGTCCGACCAGTTAATAGCCGTGATTGAGTCTATAGACAGGCAGACGTTTAGTGTCAGTACCCAATCTAATGTTCTACCCTTTTTATTGTGGGTGAGGTCACCAGTTGGGTGAAGTTCATGTCTGTGAGCGAGGCGTGGAGTGCCCTGGCCTTGTGGTCTTGGGCTTCATTGTAGCCTAAGTTGATGTCACCTAGAATAATGAATTTGGTGTTAGGCTTGAGGTAGGGTTTGATGAGTAATGGGATGTCAGATTAGCATAATTGGGTGCTCTTCAGATGACTAGAATGTTGGTTGTAGTTTTGGGGTCTGTTGTGAGTTTGAGCAGGAGCATTTCATAGCCTTCTATAGAGTCCAGCGGGCATGGTCTGAATTCAAGGCAGGATTTTGCAATATTGGCAATACCTTCTCCCAGGGAATTAGGGCGGTCGGCCCCAAGTATACTAAAGTCAGGGGGATGGCTAGTGTTCGTAGCGGCCCTGAGGCTTGGTGCAGCAAGGTTTCAGTAACCACTAGAAAGTCTAATTGTTGGTCAATGATTAGGTTGTGTGTCTCAATAGCATGGGCTCCTAGTGAGCACACATTAAGGAGAGCACCTTTAAGGGTAGTGGTAGGCTCCGGAAGAGGCGTAGGGGCCAAGGGCTGTGAGGAACTGGGCTGATTCTGTTTTATGATAGATTTAGCTAGTGGTATGGACATCGCTAGTGATTGTCTCTTGGGTTGTGGGGCTGAGTTGAGCTGCCGCTCATAAGTATGGTGTTTGTGAGGGACTGTGCGTGTAGTGGTGGTTGAGACGTGACACTAATCTTTTTAGTCTGGTAAAACCTGTGATGGGGCACGTGATGGCTGTGGAAGGCGGAGGCAATCTGGAGCTGAGGCATGCAGTGTGCAGTTCTCCAGTGCAGGCGGTGGTGTAGTAGTGAATAAGATTGGTACTTCTGGTTAGGGTAGTCTCCTTAGCTTTGAAGATATCTATGGTCGTTGTCCTTCCTCTGAGTGTTATGGGAGTCCTTCTGGTGCTTGAGGAGTGGGAAAGGGTTGGTAGTGGGTAAGAAAGGGGTGGGGCACGGGAGAGGGTGGTGACAATGGCATACAAATTTAGCTAGGCTGTTGCCCATAGGGGTGTAGGCACCACCAGTGCAGAGCACTGAATCCTCTTTGTGAGGAGAAGACTCCATGATGGTGACTAAAGAGGGTGGGTGTCACTAAATAGGCCGTAGCGTGATCTGGTGGGGCAGATATCGTGCTGGTGGGGTGAAGAACAAAGTGGCTGTACTGTTGGATGAGTACCTAGGCGTGCACAGTTATGTGGTGTGTAGGCCTGTGGTGATCAATCCTAAGAGGGGTCTTGTTGAGGTCCCTTTGGATCCCAGAGTACCGTCTAAAAGTGGGTTATAGGTAGTCATACATTATGAGAGATACTAAAGTAAAGCAATGTTTGGCGGTTACCTGTCAGGTGGCTAGTTAGATGCGCTCGAGGAACAATATTAAGCAGTAAAACAAGTAGTTGGATCAGACAATTAAACATTACAAATAGACTAGAATAAGAACAATCATCTACGAGTAATGAGTACACTTTAACCACACGATCTGTTGCATAGTAACATCACAGTTAACGGGTCGAGCAATGCACATTCATTGGAAAGGGTTAGGCGATATGTGGGCACTGTGGTTTGCTCAAGCAGTAAGACAGTATTGGTTGTAGTAGTAATAGCAGTTAGTAGACCCAGTTATGCTGTGCTACAGAGATGCAATACAGTAGGAAACAGTACCAAGCAGTACTAAAGTAGTGGAGGAGTACGGACTAGTGCAATGCAATTGGCATACATTTAATTTCAGTGATAAATCAGAGCAGAAGCGTGTGAAATGTGGCGACCCGAGAGTAGCTAGTAAGGTGTAATACGGTTGATGGCGCCAGCTGAACAATTTAAGACATCCGATTTAAGCAAGGCAGTAGTGGGGGTACAGGCTGCTGACAATTCTAGTGGTGCCTAGAAACAAAATAATAAAATACATGGGTTGCCTGGGGTAGGCTAGCACCGATAAGGAAAAGAAGCAGTCAATATAGCTCTTACGAGCACACTGGGTGCATAAATGTTTCAAGCAACAGAAAGCGGGAGACATGTTTGAGAAGGTGGACTTTAAACGTTGTGTAGCATGTCTAAGTAGCGATCATCGGTCCCTGTGAATATGGAGACTAGTAAGCAGAGACGTTTTATCATAATGCGGCAAAGTTAGAAGGGCATCTCAATCGGGCTGGTCGGTATGCATGAGGAGCAGACGTTGGTCAAGGGTTTATTGAAGGTAGAAGTAGGTGTAGCTTACTAGAGAAGAACTGTCTTCCCCAAGTAGGAGAGGAAGTAAGCGAACAACTAGGGCAGGAGATGACAAATGATGAGGTCCACAGGATTATAAGGGTAACTTCCCTCTAATAAGGCCCCGGGACGAGGCGGCTACACAGCTACATTTTATAAACCTTTGGGGGTTTGCTGGTCCCACAGCTGACAAGGCTACCCATTAGCTTCAGGGAGACAAGCAGGATATCGCAGTCAATGGAGGAAGGGAAAGTCACCCATCTTCCCAAGCCCAATAAAGACCAGACCAAGTGCACGTCATGCAGGCCAATAGCGTTAATAAACGTGGACGCAAAAAAGCACATGAAGATATTGGTCAACAGACTAGGGGGAATATTGCGGCCCTCAGTGGAGTAACTTTACTGAAAATGTTGTGGGGGACACGTCAACTGAAGGAAAGGGGCGTGTTGGAGCAAGGGTGGGTGGTGGCTCTGAGGGATAACGCTAAACTACGACACCAGAGTCCCGTGCTGACACTCTGTTATAACTTGCATAAGACTGATGACGTATCTTTAAAATTAAAAATTTCATTTTAAAGACAAGAATTCACTGCACTGACAACAGTAAAAAAATGCCAGTCTAGCCAATTAATAACACATACCATGCTTGCTTTATCAAGATGCCCAGAATAAAGTCATGTCACAGAAAGAAAGGGCTAGACTGGCAGCCCCAAAATCCCAGTCTGAGTCTAGCCATGAAATATTTCATATTTGCCTTCTCGATGCCCATAAACAAGTGCTGCACCTGCCAAGCACCTCTCGCGCACACATATACATACATATATAATAATAATAATAATTTAGCATTTATATAGCACTACGAACCCTCAGGCATCTGGATAGTAATAGATAAATTATAGCCAATGCCCTGTGGGTGAATAGTAAGTAGGGTAAAATTTGGCATAGCATGCGCAGCTGGGAGAAATGGCTTCAGATGATGGCTTTATTTATTTATTGTGCATTTGTTAGGCGCTTATACAACAAGTAGATTGTGTTTCAAAGCGCCCACATGGCGACAGGGAACAGTATATACAATGGGGGATAAGGGAGCCTGCTGAAGAAAGAGATCGTCCTCCGGCCCTCTTTTTAGCGAAACTTTTCACACACAGAGAGTTGGTACCAGAGGAGCGTAGAGGTCTAGAGGGAGAATATTTAGTGATAGCAAGTTGCAGATAGCGTGGTCGCCAGCACCAGACAGCCTTCTGGGTGATGCAGAGAGATTTAAATTTAATTTGTGAAGCAACCGGGAGCCAGTGAAGAGTTTTTAGGGCAGGAGAGATGCAGTCCCTAGGCTTGAGGCCAAGGATAAGTCTTGCTGCCCTATTCTGGATCAGCTTGAGGGGTCGTGGAGAGGAAGAGGGTAGATTCAAGAGTAGACTGTTACAATAGTCAGGCCTAGAGAGAACCAGAGCTCTTGTAACATACTGGGGGAAAGTGAGAAAAGGGAGAATTTCTTTGAGAAGGAAGAGTTGAAAGTTGTACTTCTAGGCAATGTCCTGGATGTGAGGGAAGAAGGAGAGTAGTTGAGGATGACTCCAACGTTACTGGCTTCAGATGAAGGAGAAGGGAAGAGCCCATACAGGATGGGCATAGTGATGGGAAGAAGGTGGGAGCAGGGGCCCAAATAGGCAGGTTCCCAGTCTTGCTGGCGTTGAGGCAGAGGTCATTGAAAGTGCACCAGAACTGATCTGATTCTGATCTGATTATTTATATAGCGCCTATACACAATGTGTTTCAAAGCGCTTCAAGGCAAGGGAGGGAACAAGGGAAAATACAACCACATTCTTACAGGCCATGAACAGTAAGGATGTGAAATTAACTATCATACTAGGCCTGATGACATTTCAGATAGTGCTGGAGGGGTGGTGGGGAAGAAGAAAACAGTAATGGGAGGGTGGAGGAAACAGAATAGGTTGTTATCATATTAGGTTCAGGGACAATTCTGATAGAGTAAGTGCATAGAAGAAAGTAAGGGGAGGAGATAGGAAAAGGGAGAAGGGAAATGAGGAGAGAACAGAGTAAGCAGTCAAAAAGAGTGGAGAAGCAAGAGTGGAGAGCGACTACAATTGCAGAAGTCAGTAGTAACACATAATGTTGCAAGCCAGGATACAAGATGAAGATGGGAATAGAATGATTCAGGGCCACCATGAGGACAAGATGCAAAGGAAGTCCAGCATGAGAGTTGAGAAAGAGTGACGCACCGTGAATGAATGAAGTCCATAAAAGTCAAATCCAGCATTGGCCGCAAGACGGTGATGGTGAAGGAAGGCACCAGGTGGGCGGGGCTTGCTAAGTGGTGAAAAAGAGCAGCAGGCAGGAAGGCACCAGGTGGGCGGGGCTTAGGCCAGGTGACCTAGATCCACTTGCACCGGTTAACCATCTCCAAAGGAAAAGAAGCTGGAGGGCTCCTTAAGTAGGGAAACAGAGCGGCAAGCAGGAAGGCACCTGGTGGGCGTGGCTTGCTAAGTGGTGAAAAAGAGCGGGAAACAGGAAGGCACCAGGTGGGCGGTGCTTGCTAAGTGGTGAAAAAGAGCGGCAGGCAGGAAGGCACCAGGTGGGCGGGGCTTAGGCCAGGTGACCTAGATCCACTTGCACCTGCTCCCCATCTGCAAAGGAAAAGAGACTGGAGGGCTCCTTAAGTAGGGAAACAGAGCGGCAAGCAGGAAGGCACCAGGTGGGCGTGGCTTGCTAAGTGGTGAAAAAGCAGGAAGCAGGAAGGCACCAGGTGGGCGGGGCTTAGGCCAGGTGACCTAGATCCACTTGCACCTGCTCTCCATCTGCAAAGGAAAAGAGGCTGGAGGGCTCCTTAGGTAGGGAAACAGATAGCAGATAGGCAGTCTGGGATGGTGCAAAAAAAACAAGAGGGTCAGCAGGAAGTTTAAAGAAGAGTTGAGCGTTGTCTGCGTTGCACTGAAAGTTGGAGGTGACGGAAGAAATGATGTGTGCCAGCGGAGCAAGGTAAGTGTTAAAGAGCCAGGGGGAGAGGTTGGAGCCCTGGGGGGAACCACAGGTGGAGACAGAGGTGGGTGAGGAGAAGGTGCCCAGAATAACCTGGGACAGATGGTCAGTTAGGAAGGAGGTCAGGCTTTCCTGGAGCCATTTTATGAGGATTGAGTGGTTGACCGTGTCAAAGACAGAGGAGAGATGACGTAGAATGAGGACAGCTGGAGAGTTAGAATCCAGAGATGCAAGCAGTTCTTCGTGGGTGTTCAGAAGAGCAGTTTCTGTGCCTCTGGATGCTTGGAATCTAACGGGTTCCGTGTGTGAGGTGAGTTGGGGGAAGGCCAACTTCTCCAGGAGTTTCCCCAGGAAGGGGGTAATAGAAATAGGGCGGTAGTTGGCTGGACAAGTATGATCTGCTGAAGGTTTTTTCAGGAGGGGGGCATGAGGGAGTGCCTGAGGGAGGAGAAAGATTCAGTAGAAAAAGAGTGGTTGCAGTGGTTTGACCTGTGGATCAAGAGCGAGGGTGTTGTCCATTGCTGTTCCAATGTTCATTACTATGATTGATGGGTTTGGGCAAGGGCTTGTCACGTCAAACTATGGGATTGTGGTGGAGTTAGAACCTACAGTATTATAGAGCATCGTCTCTGCTTTGCTAGGGTTGAGTTTTAGTCCTTTTGCTGTCATCCATGCGTCTACCTGTGAAAGGCAGTTTTAAATCTCTGGTTGTTTGGTGATGGGTGGGTCACAAATGTGTAGATTATTTGTGTGTAATCCGCATAGCTGAAGCAGGAAATACCAGATTTATTGATGTCTAGTAGGGGTGTCATGAATATGTTGAAAAATAGAGGTGAGTGCGTGCATTCTTGGGGGACTCCACAGGTAATTAGGCAAGGCTGGGAAATGTAGGGGGCCAAGATAGTGGTTTCTGTTCCACCCATGAGGAAAAGGGTGATCCAGTGTAGAGTGGTTTATTTAATACCAATATCTTCCAGGCATCAAGTTATCCCAAGCAAGCCCAACAGCCCCTACTAGGGGCTATTTGGGTGCAGTCCTGGCATCTATGGTGCCAGGCACATATGGAGAGTCAGTCCTGGCGCCATAGGCGCCAGGCTCATAGATTAAAACTTACCTGATGCAGACCATGCTGCAAGAACACCAAGCCAAAAGAGGCTTGGAAGGGACTACTTTACCTAGGGACTATTTTTTACTCGGGTGGGGCTGGGGAAGAATACTTACCTGGGACTACTTTGGAGGCTATTTAAACCACACCCGAAGAGCAGCACACGCTTCGCGTTATTCTGCATCCAGCAGCGTAACGCTCACCGTGCCTGTAAGTCTGCATCCAGTCTTCTGCCACGCCCGCCTCGAGTTTGGAGCTCCTAGAAAAAGGGAGAAAGAAGGAGAAAAGGTTAGAAAAAGATCAATACCTTTGATCCTTACCTGAATTCCCGATCCATCGCGCCTTCGAGCTGGAAGCAAGAAGTTATTTTATGCACGTCGCCTCGCCTGCTGCAGCGCCACGCTGAACTCACCGGCCTTCGCACCATCTTCGCATTCCACCGCATCCTCCTGCATGTTCCCGCCGCACTCCAGCACCTAAGGAGAAGACAAGAACAGCAAGGTGAGCCAAGGAAATACACAGAGGAATATTAGTTACCCTCCATAGACTTACCTGATTTTACGACCGGGGGTACTATTCCTCTTCACGAGTCGGCGCAGCTTCCACTGCATCTTCGCCGAACCCCGGCCCCTAAGGGGAAACAAAAGGGCAGCAAGGTGAAACAAAGGGACTAACAAGGGGAACCCTCCTCACCACAATAGACTTACCTGATTTTACTGCCAGAGGTATTATTCCCCGAGGCTTCATACTTTCTCTCAGCACCTGAATAAGGGAGAAAGCAACAGGTTACATATTGACATTATTTTATCGAACTGTGTTGGAAAATACAAATCCTTACCAGAATATTACCGGTTGCCACAAGGAACTCTCCACTAGGGTCAAGCTGCAACCTGCAAAGAATCTCACAAGAGTGAAAGTCAGGCATTTGAACTCTTACGAACTACATACTTACGGCGTCTTGCCGGGAATCTCTGAGTCAATATTGTTCTGGAACTCACCAATTCCTTCGAGCCAGTGAAGCAACTGGTTATCAACGCGCCCCTGCGCTCAATGCAGGATGGAGAGCTCATCTTTTCAAACCATCAGGTGAGACTATAAGAGGGGACATCAAAAGTGATCTGTGGGGAGAACAGCGGGGGAGGGGGGTTTTACGCTCAACTCCACGGGTGGTTAATTCCCTTTCTCCAATTGCAGAAGAATATTCCTACGCGCCAAGCAAACTAAGCTAGGTGGGCCAGTCCAGTCCGTCATCTCGGCCCTACGCGTCACGTTGGTGGAGACCCCAGCTGTCCAGTTCAGATCGACGCCTCTGTGGGAGCCAGGTGAGCGTAACATGGGGTCAAAAGCTGCTGAGAAGTCTAGCAGGATAAGCGCACTCTGAGTTTTCATCTGCATTGTGTTTAAGTGTATCCCAGGTAGAGTACATTCTAATTCTGTACTCCTAGAGGTTCTAGATCCATGCTGTGCCTCATTCAGGAGATAGGTTTGTTTGGATGAAATACCAGAGTTGACGATATATGCATTTTTCTAGAGTTTTCCGATTGAAAGGTGTGCAAGATGGGGCATAGCTGGGTAACAACTCTGGGTTTTTTCAGCAAAGATCTGACGTACGCCGATTTTAGTTGAGCTGGGACCCTTCCAGTGCTAATGGAATCGTTGAGGGATGGCAAGTCTGGAGATGTCATGATTGATTAGTAACCATTGGGGGACATGGATCCTCAGGAGATCCTGAAGGGTTGCACGAGTCAATGGTAGCTTGTAGGTCCTTTGCAGGCAGAAGATAGAAAGACGATTGCAAGGAGATAGTGGGAGTTGTTAGAAGGGTTCTCACTAAGACCCTACCGAACGTCTCCTCCCAGGTGGCCAGGGGAAGGCAGCAGTTTCCTGATCCTGACTCAGCGGTATTTGTCAGCGATACCGACATCTATAATGGCTTGCTGTCAGAGAGAACTTTGATTTTCCAGAGTAAACAATATTAACAGGCGTGAAAACAATCTTAACCCATGGTGCATTGGGAGTAAGAAACCCCCTTTTAAAGTCATTGACATTTATAGAGGTGAAAGCTCTTATGACCCCCAGGGGAATATTAAAGAGGAGTCTTAATTATTAACATTTTGGATTATGAAAACCCATATTCCTCTGTAAAGCCGAAACCTTCATTAAATCATTATGATACTCCTTTAAAGAACATAATTAAGGAGAGACAGGAATCTGGTAATGTTATTTCTATGAGAAACCCCGTTATTTGGGTTACTTCCACAGTTTGTTACTATTATTGATACTGTTCTGTATGGGAAATATGGTAAACAGTGTGCTCTGCTTACAGGGAAATATTCCTTTTCTTGACTGGCTTTGCACCATAATTCAGGTGCTTTTCAACAACAAAGTTACTTTTCTGTTTTCCGTAGGCAGTCCTCAGTTTGGAGCAGTTCTACCTTCCAGGCTTGGCTTTCCGCAAGGACCATTGTGGCATGTGTACCAATGCCCTATTAATTTTGCCTAGATTTGCATTTATCAATTACAGCATTATTTACACTTCTTCAGTGTTAGAATAATGTCTGCCACAATGCTTGCTGCTACAGGTCATCCAAGGGATCCATCATTCTCTACAATGCGTGGTTGGCAAGGCATTCAGTGTTTGTCCACATATTTTAATCCATTTAGGCAGTCCATTGCTGTGGGTTCTTCCACCATGCACCAACTACACATATTGCAGATGCATTAATAGGGTTCTTTTAGACACACTGTGTAACCATATTAGAGATTTATTTTCAGATGCATCATTGATTAGCAATTCCGTTTCGCTATATATAAACCAGGCATTGCTGACCATGCTTTTTCAGTCAGAGAGCAGTGAAGTGGCGCTGGAAGTGCCCTGCTGTGGCTGGACGCCTTAGCGAACTGGAGACTGTCTGCTGTTACCTTTATTTGAAGGTGGGGCTCTTACCTGCCCCACTGGTGCCACTCTTAAAATTGCCACTCCGAGCGCATAGTAGTGAAGTGGCGCTGGAAGTGGTCTGCTGTGGTCCGCTGCAGACTGCACGGGACGGTAAGGTATTTTGGTATTGTGCTCATCTGTCTCTGCAGACATTAAGTATACACTTACTCTCAAGTAACTATATAATATCTTTCCTGCTTCAATGGATCAATGCTTTCAAAAAAATAGGCCCACCATTAAAACTAAGTACCAACTGTGTAGCACAGAGTGGCATGCCATTGTGCCTCCAGTGCAGGTCACAACCTTAAGAAAACACCAAAAAAAGTAATCCCCAGACTGTGGCCACAGCGATTGGCATTGTCTCGAGTATAAGTGGCATTTAGAAAGCATTAAAAGCAAAGATCACAGATAAGTAAATATGAAAATTAGCTCTTCTAATGAGCAACCAGCCTTCGATGTGTCTGTAATTAACCCCATTGACAGTAAATCTTTGCTGAACCTATCTATATCTCAGCCTGCAGAAGGAATCAGTAAATGTTTTAAACAATGTCTCCAAAATAGTTACAGCCTGCACTTCTTAATACTAATATCGACATAGGTAGGACTAACACACCGAATGTATCTAATACACCTGATTTGACTCGCACTGCCGAAAGTGTATAGGAGTCTTCACCGGCCAACAATGATTCATTTTCCTCCTCTGCATCTTCGGATGATGAACCTAAACCTGATCCATATTTTCTCATCTTAAAAAGGCACTCTTCTTATGTAATAACATGTTCAAGGAGTTAACAGGTGATAACAAATGGCCTTGTACGTTTGGTTGACGTCGTCCTTCATAATAATTTGAATACTGTTGTTGAAGATGAATATATGGCAGAACAGGTGTCTAATTTGCCAGGTGAGATGGCTCCGACCTCTATTTTGAGCATTCCTAATACTGGTATTTCTTCGTGTCATGTCTTAACTTCACCCGATTCTAATGTAGATAAAAGGAATGGTTATAAACCAAAATCTGGGTTTAAATGATTACAAAGAAGAAAGAAAAGAGCTTGAAAAAATAAATTGCAATAGTTGAGTAAAAATTCAACCACACAGAATAAAAAGGCTACTGTCGTAACAATTCAGTCCCAATCTTTAGTAGCATCTTCACATGACCATCTTGAATGTATTGAAACGCAATCCCGTTCTGAATTGATGCCAACTCTAATTCAAAAAAGAGTGAATAACCTGCCTGCCCCTACACGTTGGAATTATGGCTAAAAATAAACAGCAGCACTCGAGTTATGTATGCACTGAGAAGGCCTTAACTGAGTGTTAACAGTTGAATCATTGTATAAATTAAGAAGTCGTTTTGGAGGATATGATAGTTTATTTATGTAGCGCCTATACACAATGTGTTTCAAAGCGCTTCAAGGCAAGGGAGGGAACAAGGGAAAATACAATTACATTTTTACAGGCCATGAACTGTAAGGATGTGAAATTAACTATCGTACTCGGCCTGCCGACATTTCAGATAGTGCAAGAGCTAAGACATAGATAAGGAAGGAAGGGGGAGAGTGGGAAGGAAGAGGATACGCCTCACCTTTCTGCTGAACCTAGAGCAGTGCTTCCGCACTCTATAGCTCATGTTATAAGTGGTCATTACCCGGTTCAAAAGGTTGCGAATACATCAACTAAAATGAGGATTGTTGATTTATATGCTACATCTTGTAACCCTTTTCTGAATCACTATAATTCCCTTGAATTGTTGCACTGTATATCGCAACTATCTGCAATTACTACAAGTGATATGTCACTAGTAGAAATTCCTTTCAAGGCTAATGAATCAATCTGGGATAGTATCCATTTTGTCTCTCCCAGTATAGCTGATCTGGTAATGTCCTTTTATCAGGGTTTTTTGGACATTGGTTTTGAACTGAAAATAATTATTACTCCAGCTTAGTTGAAAAATGCATGGCCCAAACCAAGGCATAAAAGAAGCAGTGTTGCATAGCAATTTGCTATGCAATTCTGTCAGTTTGCAAATCAAATGGACAGTTGTGTAGTAAAGATAGCTATTTAAGTTGCTCTCTTCATTGAAAGCACAGCTTGTCCTGCATTGCTCTCTTGCCCCCTGTGCGCTCTTCCCCGTCTTTTCTCTGTTCACTTAAAGTCCTAATGGAGAGAAAGTGCCGCAGTAATCATCTCCTCCACTCTTAAATGCTAAAGGAATGTGTGTGAGTGCTAGGCAAGAATGTATTATTCTTTTTCTAATGTTTTTCGATTCAAACCAGAAATAACCGGGATTCTACTTTTAATAAGCTTTCTATATCCTGTCTGGCAAAGGCCAATATGGGTCAACTTTATATTTTTGTAAAAAGACAGTCACACAATTCCATTCCTAACATGTAGGTTATTACATAATGCATAATTTGAGTATTGCTACTTTAAAACAATGCATCATCTCCATGCTTTACAGTCATGTTTAGGTTAGTGTATCTCAGTTTCATTGTGTCGAATATATCTATTTTTGTTGGGGAAGATGCATCATATTGACGAGTGAACACTTTTGAAAATATACATGATCAAATGCTTTTAATGGAAAACCTAGTTCTGAAACCTGCAGGTTGCATACATCTTGCAACTGGTGCTCAACCCATGGGCAAGCCCATACTCCTTACATTCTATAATATTACCCAGTAGCTTTAAACCAGGTACCCTGAAATTGAGATGACCACAAACTACAATATTTCATCTAGTTTGCTCAGTTCTCTGCCTGCTGTGCAATACACTATGCTTATTACCTTTCTTTTCTCTTTGATAATGAATACAAAAAGCAAACTAGATGCTTATGCAAAGGAGCAATCAACAGTTCCATCCAATCTTTACATCTACAGATCTATTGCAATAGCAAACACTGTAATCAGCCTTCAGAGCCCACTTTGCTTTATGATTATAATTAAATTATATTTTATCACATGTAGGAGACAGCTGGCCAAACAGTTTTCAGAGCCTTTTTATCATATCTATTTATTTGTGTCCATTCATGCAGCTAACCTTTTACATTTTAGAGACACTCTGCTGTGGCTCGCAAAGCCCTTCTACCCAGGGGCATAGTCGAGTACATTTTATGAAGTAACGAGTAGCATTTGCAAGAGATACTTTAAACTTGGTGGTCGGTCAAAATCTCGAAAAAAAAATCTCGATTAACAATAAGGTCGAAAAAAAGGGGGGTTGGGCGGGAACCCCCCCCATTTCGAATAAAAAAAGTCATTAAAAAATGCGACTTTTTTTTCGGCCTTTTTTTTTCGGTCTTATGACCATAAACCTTGAAACTTATATGTAACATTTACTTTGCAATAAATGACAAACAAATGTTCACTGTGCACGGCTGGCCTCTGGGTGGCAGTGTGCCAAACAAAGTGAGTTTGTAGCAACATGCACCATTGTACACAAATCACATTTTAAATGTGTTGTCCTCCATCGCTATGGGTTGAGTGCATTTCTCTTAGGTTGAATAGGGAAACCAAGTTACCTGACCCGCAGGTGTAGATGAATTTTAAAGAATTTGCAAGGCCCGACTCCTCAAACTAATTTCTTATTTCAGCGGTACGCAAAACTGCTGTATTGTTGCTCATTTCATATCTTGGGTACAAATAACTTCTGGTGACATTAACAATATTAGTAAAAGATTGCTAATCAAATAGGTGTGTTTGCTAATCAAAATAATGTTAATTAGCAAACTATGCTAATCAATTTTTGAAACTGAAGTCATCCCTTGCAAACCCAAAGAAAGCCCCATTACATTTGTGTTGGACAAAAAGAAATCGCTGTGGCCATTAACTCCAATCATTGTTATGTTCCGAGCAGCGATGGCCAACTCCCTACATGGACGACTAATGACATTTCATGACCGATGGTCATACTGAGGAGTTGGCCACCATTTCTTGGAATACTAGAGGCTATACTCATTTGCATTCAAACCTGAGGGTGAATCTTTCTTATTGAGTGCAGATCTAATTTTTCTGCAAGAGACCTGGCTGGTTACAGACTTTTTTTCTGGATGGCTACACGTTACTCAACGGAAGGCTCGGAAAAACTTGACAGGTAGACCTTTTGGTGACCTCATTATTGGACCACAAAGTTTCCTGTCGCTAGAAAAGTTTCTGCCAGCTTCCTGTAGCCAAAGCAAACTAGCTGGTGCCTTGACTCTTAACTCTATTTCGTCCACCAAACAGATATTGTGTATCAATGTATGTAATCCTCCGGATAATTGCAATATCTCATCAATGAATGGCTCAGCATTGGTAGCCAAGGACATTATATGGTGATTTGCAATTTGAAGTATCAATGCCCTTTCTTTGAGCAAAGCACCACTGATATGGACAGTAATTCTGATATGTCTCCAAATGCTTTTGGAGTAAAAGCTATTAATTACGACTGTGAGGATATGAATGAGGTGATAGACAAATGGTATATCTTCTTATTTCCTAAAACTGCTATTTACAAAAGAAGTGAAACTCACTGTGCGTATCACTATACTTGGTCCAATAGAAATTATTTTTGATTATGCATTGATATCCAACAGGATTTTTCTTTAAACCATTACTGATTTCTAGCTTGTTCCTACTGCTTTGAGTGACCAGGTAGTTGCACAATTGTCTATGCTTTGTAATTTTAGAAAACCTGTTCATTGCTTAGCAGGGAATTATTCTATTAACAGGAGGGGGAATAGGATCTGTTGGACAGAATGGAATTCAGACGTATTTAATGCACTTAAGTCTGCACATCTTATTGTAGATGATTTCCCCTTATTTAAAGATATGGTGACATACTATGAGATTATGGAGAACTTATTTGATCGCATGAGGAAAACGTCCACACTATGTTGCTACAAAGGGTCTACTAATTATAATTGTTCTTTCATAACACACTTAATACCGAAGACTAGTATCTAAGCGCAAGACCAGAATCGAACCTAAGTTGCTCCCAAAACAAACACGTTGACACTGAGCTATCCTCCCAACCTGTAAAGGTATATGACCATCTTATTGCTTTGAGAAAAAAAACTGCTTAAAAAAGTTATTAGAAAGTTAAGGAAAATCTAGGTAGAAAAATTAAGGAAAAAAGGTAGAAAAATTGGCTTTCGAGCTCATAAGGGATCAACCTGCTCTGCCCAATGGAAAGTTATGTACTTAGCTTTGAGAATTTCTGTCTCCCACAAATTTAGGAATATCTATAGATCTTATACTGACTTTGATGTCTATGCATTTGAAATAAACCCGATCCCAGTTTGTGAATGGATTTTACATATTCAAGAAATTTACTGTGACAAGACTATCAATTATATTGAAGAGCAGAATTATGACATGAAAGAGAAAGTTAATTCAATTGAAAAAATATCTCTGCTTTGAAACCATTGTTTCCCGATGGTGTTGTGAACATCTTGTTAAAGAAAGATCCTAATAATTGGGCGATTATTTTTTTTTAATATTTGCGAAGATTTTAGTGCATAGTAGAATCCCAGATAGTTAGCAAAAATTGATTTTGAATCCCAACCATTATAAAGAAGCATGGAATATTCCTACTAACTACTGCCTTTTGACTATGTTCGATAGTAGCTCTAAAATCTTTTCCCAATTCTTACTAGAAAAAAAAAAAATCAACAAGTGGATAAAACATCATTCGATTTTTTAAACAAGCAATCCAGTTTTAGAAAGGGAAGCAACATCCTTTCCAACCTCTGGGTTTTGTCGTATTTAATACAACTACCTTAAGCACAAGATATAATATGCTCTATATCTGCTTTGTAGATTACTCTGGTGCTTTTGGTACCGTGGGCCGCCACCACCTTTGGGATAAATTAGAGAGATGTGGCTTACATCCGTTGATTATTTAATTTGTTAAGTCTTTATACTGTAAAACCTCTGTCCAATTGAGAATGAACCAGCAAGGAATGCTGAGTCAATAAAAACTAATTATGGACTCAAACAAGGTTGCACTCTTGCTCCTGTATAGTTCAACTTGAATGTTGCTGACCTCCACGTGGAATTGGAGATAGCTAATAACTTCCCACCTTGTGTTGCTTCACAGTATATTGCCTGGTTGACCTTTTTGCGGATGATACCGTTATTATTGGCCATACTCCCATAGGTCCCCAAAGCAGTCTACTGGCTTTGCAAAAACTTTTCTTCCGACAACCGGCTTGTTATGAATACATTTTTAAAAATCATGATTATACAAGCAAACATGAAAAAGAAAGCAAGTAACTGTTTGGAAGATCAACAATGAGCCAACTGAAATGGTTAACAAATATGTGTATCTGGGGGTAACCATCTTTGATAAGTTTCAGTTTAGTTCACAGAATAAAATACAGAAGAAATGTAATGCCATCAGAAGAGTGGTATTTGAAAGAATGGATACTCCCTGTTTTTTTTATATCGGAGGGTCAACTCTATCAAATGGGAGACTATATGATAAAAAACAATGGTGATAGGTCAACTACCTCTTCCTTTAGTCCCTGAGGAACACAAGACTAAGCCCAAGCTAATCTAGTTTAATTTAAGATTAGTCATACCACAACTACTTTACTTTGAAATAACAATTCATTTATTTTGATGCATCTTATGCAAAACTTAAAAAAGGGCTCAAAAGAAGTCTTATACACATAAAAGCTAAAACAACAAAATCTGCATTTATGCATGCAACAGAGGTCTATAGAAGCAGTTGTTAATGTAGTCATTTCATATAAATCTTTTGTAACCACTCTATATTATTGAACCAGGTCGATATAGGGTGTAAGGTTGTCCATTCAATGAGAGTACCCTGTATTTGGTTCTTGGTGTAAATTGAGAGATAGGAAAAGTGTGATACAAAATTCCTAGTATAAAGTCGACCTATGTTTCGGCCCTACTGACTCATACGGTTCACTCTCTCAGTGCCGTTGGTTCTGTTGTTGATGGCGGTCTTCAGAACAGACTAGCAAGTATTTTCACAAAGGTAGTTCATACTTTCCCAGAGGCTTCTATTGCAATCTATAGATAATTAAAAAGAACGTTTTGTTTAAAAAGGACTCTTCAACAGAGCTTCACTTGAAAGTTGTGGTAATGGCCTGTGTTTAATCTGCCACTTCATGGACTAACCTGTATGTGATTCAGATTTCTTCGGGACGTATTAGGTGGATCTTAGTAAGATGGTTCTAGACATAATCTGGCTCCTTAACAGATTCTTGATACACAGGGTGTGTTCATTCACCATACCTGTAGGTATATATGCCTTTATCAGTGTCATTCTCATGTAGAATACACAGGGTGCTTAGTCAAGTGTACAAAGCAGCAGTTGATTTATTATAAAAAGGTACCTTAAGTGTCTATTGTGTGGCAGTCGTTTTGGTACTGTCTCCGCGACGTAACACTGATGGACTGTCTCAGTTTAGTCAAAGTGTTGTTAATTTCATCTTTTAATATGAAAATGCACCAGCTAGGATGAAAGATGAAACAACAAGACATTCATTGCTGTCCTCATCTAGCGTGCTTTCATACATATCTTAAAACCTATTATATGGGAAGGCAGTTTAGAAGTGATACGTAAATCATTCTAAATGTTTATCCCATCTCACTCGAGACTATGTTTATTAACTGCCTAAGTGGCGTGTTGAGCATATAGTAGCAGAAGGATATATATATATAGATGGCTGCTAATATTTGAAACCACCACATCAAAATGCGCCCGGATTGTGCGTTGGTGTAGGAAAAAAAGAAGAAAGACCTGCTGCAGAGAGGCCTTGTAAACCATCTTGCCAAAATATAAACCACTTCGTGACAATATCCTCCATAGGATGCACATCGTTCGTTTTTAACTGTTTTCATATAAGAAAAAAGAACTTCGTGTGGGCCCTTACCTACAACATGCCGTGCCGCCTAAGCATCCGTTAAGGAGCCAGATGATGTCTAGAACCATCTTACTAAGATCCACCTAATACGTCCCGAAGAAATATGAGTCACATACAGGTTAGTGCATGAAGTGGCAGATTAAACACAGGCCATTACCACAACTTTCAAGTGAAGCTCTGTTGAAGAGTCCTTTTTAAACAAAACGTTCTTTTTAATTATTTTATCAGAAACTCTTGGCTACAGCGTTTTGGTCTAACATGGCGACATTAGTCTTGTTGAGATTAAGTATTTTTCAAAAAAGCTTTATTAGATGCAACTGGTCGCGTCTCACCGGATTCTGTGTTTTGCCAAGAAAAATAACCCTTGAGCATAAGTATAAGGTATAAGTAACCCGGAAACAGACTGCGCCCAATGTTCAAAGAGGTTGTTTTATTTTCAAAGTGCCCTTAAGTGATGACACGTGTTTCGGTCTCCCTGAGACCTTTTTCAAATCAAGGCTATTAATCAGTCATAGCACCATATAGTCCTGGACAAAACATTTTTTTACGTGAAACAAATAATATATTGAGACATTCACATGAATCGGCGTGTACAGATAAATAAACTGAATAAAGTTCAGTAATTAAATAACAGAACAAGAAAAAATTATTTCAATGAAAGTTAAATGAACGGAAAAAATTAAATAAAAAGCCAGACAATAATTGGGATGGGGAAAAAGGGGTTGTGACAGAAGGGGTGTTTTGGAGAGAGATAAATGCAAGACACTTATTAGGTAATGTATTTGATGGTAGGTATGAATCAACAATGTATTCATTGAAAAGCTCATAGTAAATGTGAGAATTATTACCTTGAATTCCTCTTGTGCCCCTATTATATTTGGAATTAATCCTCCACAATAAAAGGGTTAGAACCCTACAAATGTGAAATATTGACCTCGTCACCTGTTATATCAATATTGGTTAGGTAAATCAGATGCAGCACAGTAGTGTCTCAGTATTTCTGTCAGTGTGAAGCGTTTTACATTAACGTTTGTGCTAGCGTTAATTTATAGCTCTCTTGCTAAAAAAGCCTCCGAAATGCAATGTTATGTGTCATTGCTCCTTTATTGTTTAACAAAGGAGATATGTGGCGTCCAGATACACAATAATGCGCATAGTTGCGGTATAAAATGCTAAAAGATCGGGTAAGTATCTGCGCACGTTATCGTGCAAGTAATTTGACGTATTTTAGAGTAAAAAGGGCCGTGAAATGCCAGATGGTCTCTTACCTCTCGTACAAATACAGCGTCTGATCGCGTGTTGCAAAGAATCTCGAGGGGGCGGTATTAGGCGTCCTCTATGTAAGTATATACATTGCTATAGTGATGAGCACCCTGGTCAGTCCCTTCTCCTTGTTTTGTCAAGTGTTTTCAAGGCGGCCATATTGTAATGTAGTGTGTTCTGTTAAGTAATACAGTTAAGTCATGCAGATATGATATTATAGTATTCCAAATGACTATGTTCATGTATGATTACAATCCTGCATTAGTATTTACATCTTGTGGCAAGTATAGGTCTCCAATGTTAACTTAGGAGAGCATTGTGTTGCGAGCGTTCGTGTTAGCCACGCTAAAATAAGGTGGACAGTGTCTGTTCACAATTAACACTGTCTCATGATTTCTAAACCAGTTAGAAAGGGGTAACGTTACAGTTAGCATCTTGGTGTATGTTTACAAAGATCAAAATGTAATCCATTGGTCTAACGGCATGCAGAATGGCTATATATGTGGGAAAGAAATCCAATCTCTTGTTAAATTAGACACATAATGAGGTAGCTGCATGGTTTTGCAGTGAGCATCCACATGGGAAAACAAACAACAATAGATTACGTTTGTTATAACACTAATTGCGTATAAATACTAGGTTATTCAAATAAAGAGCAATGTGGTGATAACACACTAAACATTACATGAATGTTAGCTAAGTTCCTACAAAAAAGACACCATTTCATTGTCCGTGTTAAGACCAAATATTGTAGAATTGAATTTGCAAATTATTTTCGCCTCCGTTTGTCTAAGTTTCTTTTCTTTGTCACCTCCATATCTTCCTAATGTCACTCTTTGGAGACCAATGAACTGGATGTCCGCCTTATTATCCATTTGATGTTTCTCTTGCCAATGGCATGCAAGTGGCAATCTGTGATCATGGCTTCCGATTTTTGCTAAGTGTTCTCGTACTCGGGTCCTGAGTTCGCTAATCGTACTGCCTATATACACCAACTTACACACACAGATGATTGCATAGACCACATATTTTGTCCTACAGGTAATGGGTTGTCTGATTTTCAAGGTCTTATTGTTGCTGCTTGAGAATGAGTGTTTTCTTATGTGCGTATTTGCACATGGTGCAGGTCCCGCATTTCCTGAATCCGTTGGTAGTTGCTTTCAGCCAGTTCAATGCTTCCTCCGTTGTGTCTGGTAGATTCGAAGGGCTTAGTTTGTTCTTCAATGTCTGTGCTCTTTTGAATATTATCCTAGGTTTGTCATCCACAAAATTCGAAATGTTCTCATCCAATTTCAATAGATGCCAGTGTTTGGCTAGGGTTTTTTTCACATGTTTGTAGTCATCGCTATATTAAGTGATAAAACCAATAGTCGGTTGTTCCAATATTTTGTTCCTTGTTACCAACGTTTGCTCTTGCGTTATCGACAAACTTTTATCCAAGGCTTTGCTAACACATTGTTCCGAATATCCTCTAGCTAGAAATCTTGATTTCAAAAGGTTACATTCCTTCTCAAAATGTTCCGTGGTTTGACAATTCCTTCTTGCTCTTAAGAATTCCCCTGATGGAATATTCAAAATTGTTGGTCTATGATGGCAGCTTGCCGCATGTAGGGTAGAATTAACTTCAGTAGGTTTCCGATATGTGCATGTTCTGATTTGATTTTGTTCAATATATATTGTGAGGTCTAGAAAATGTATGCTTTTAGCATCACAAACACCAGTGAATTGGATACCCATTTCATTGTGAATAATTCTGTTCTGAAAATCTATGAACTTCAATTCTGTGCCCTTCCATGGTATCAACACGTCATCGATATATCTTAGCCAATGAAAAAGCTCTTTCTGATATGCCTTATCCTGATAGATAACAGTGTCCTCAAATAGGCCCATAAAGATGTTTGCTAGAGCTGGGGCGTATTTGGTGCCCATTGCAACGCCCTTGGTTTGCCTGTAGTATGTATTGTTAAAATTGAAAATGTTACATTCCAGAGATAGTTCTAACATCTCCTTGACCATGAGAATCTGATGATACATCGAAGCTGAATCATCCCTGAAGGTATGATCTATTGTTTGTAGAGCCCATGAGTGCTGGTTCGATGTATACAACGCTTTGACATCCATGGTAGCTAGTAAACAATCATTCTCCCAAATCCAAGATTGTAGTTTAATAATTACATCGGTGGTATCTTTAAGATACGCTTTCAATTTCATGGCTCTGGGTCTCAAAATATTGTCCAGGTATTGCGAAATGTTTTCAGTCGACCAGCCTATTCCGCTTAGGATTGGTCAGCCTTCCGGTATTAGGTCATTTCATTATGGAACTTAGGCAAAAAATACATGATTGGTGTGTCCGGGTCTTTGTTTAGGAGAGAACTCTTTTCATTGTCTGTGAGAAGACCTTTACGGCGCCAATCATAAAGGTTGAGTTCCAATTTGTGTACAATTTCCTTTGTTGGGTTGGCAGGCAATACTTCATAACAACCTGGGGTGTTTAGGTGTCTTTTAGCCATCTCCAAATAGTTTTCCCTGTCCATGATAACAATGTTCCCTCCCTTATCCGCCTCTTTTATTACTATTGAGCGGTCGTTTTCTAGTTGACGTAGGGCTTCTAGTTCTTTAAGGGTGAGATTTGGTTTGTTTTTTTAATGTGATCGTCTTTGGTCCGTTCAATAAAAGGTCTTGAGATACTGCCTTATAAAAGGTATCAATGATGTTATCTGCTGCAAATTGGGGTACAAATGTGCAGATGTTGGTTTTAGTTCTTTAATTGGCAACGTATCAGGTTCCACATTAAGATCTCTTAGTACATTGGTAATATCAAAATCCACTGGTTCTGCGATTGATCCAAGTAGATGAATTTCCTCTATTTCTTTAATGCTTAGATCACTCGGAATGGTTTTCTGCTGCTGTTTGTACATCCCTGGCACTTTAGTGGCGAAGAACATTTTCAGTTTCAATTTCCGTACAAACTTGAAAAGATCAATGTGCAAGTCTGTCTCATTGTGGCTCGTTGATGGAGCGAAAGAGAGTCCTTTGTTTAGTACATTATTCTCTTCCAATGATATTGGTCTACTGGATAGATTGAAAATAAGATTAGGCCCTATTTCACTCTGTTTATTTCTTTTGAGGTCGCTCTTGTAAGTCTTTTGTTTGTATTTTCTTGTGATCCTTGATTTGTTAGATCTTATTCCCCCCCTCCTTCCTCTCCTCCTGGTGTACTGGTTGTTGGTCCGATGTTCAGAGGTAACGGGAAATGGACCTGTTTGGGTATGAGATTTCTATTGCCTTTTTTATATCTTTTGATTTGATTCATGAAGCCAGAGGTTGATCTTCCACTTGTACTTTCTTTTGCTCCTGTCGTATCCTTTGATGTTGTTGTCTTGTCTGTATTTTGTGTTTCTCCTTCTGAGTCCGCGGATGATGTATTGGGTGTACTCGTCTTTGATCCGAATTTTGTTGGTATATTGTATTTTGCTTGAAAAGTATATACCCTATCATCTTGATAGTCCCTTTCATCTCTGTAACGTTTCCTCAGTTTTCTTAGTTTTACTTCATCTTGATAATTTTTCAGAATATCATGCATAGTATTATAGTTCTTCTCTTTCGTTGATTCTTGTGATTCTCTCTGAAATTTCTTTTTTAGTTTTATCTATCAATTCTATTGTTCTCTTATGTTCCCGTGTTGCGTGTTCACAAGTTCCACCATTTTCTTTGAGCTTCCATTCAGATTATGTTCCCACATCTCTGCCAAGTCATTATCCAAGTTGTTATTAAAATTCGGGAAGAACAAAATACGTAGCCCTCTGGAAATTAAATAGTTTTTCAGGTAATTTTCCAGGGATACTATCTCCCAGTATTTGTCAATTTCTTTTTTGGAAAGTCGTTCTAATTTGTAGAATAGTGATCTTAGATCCTCGTGCTTCTGTATGGGGTTAAAGAGTGCATGCTTGTTGCTACCCTTTGGGGTAAAAAGATTGACTGTTTCTTCTCGTCTATTTTTAAAATACTCCGCCATCTTTCTCTAGAGATTGTCAGCCGTTGACAACAACCTAAATTAGTATTTTATCAGAAACTCTTGGCTACAGCGGTTTGGTCTAACATGGCGACATTAGTCTGGTTGAGATTAAATATTTTTTAATGATCTCTAAATTGCAATATAAGCCCCTGGGAAAGTATGAACTACCTTTGTGAAAATACTTGCTATTCTGTCCTGAAGACGGCCATCAACAGCAAAACCAACGGCACGGAGAGAGTTAACCGTATGAGTTAGTAGGGCCGAAACATAGGTCGACTTTATACTAGGAATTTTGTATCACCCTTTTCCAATCTCTCAATTTACACCAAGAACCAAATACAGGGTACTCTCGTTGAATGGACAACCTTATACCCTATATAGACATGGTAGAATAATATAGAGTGATTGCAAAAGAGTTATACGAAATGAATAAATTAACAACTGCTTCTATAGACCTTTGTTACATGCATAAATGCAGTTGGGATCAAGGTCATTGATCCCCGAATTGGTGAAAAAACGAAATTGTGTCAACAGTATTGTATACTGCTTTTCCCGTTTTTACCAATTAATTTTGGTTTATTTGTCCCTATTCATTATGAAAGGTATGGTGTTTCACACCATTTAGATTGAAAGTGGATAGCACAGATTTGGTTGTTTTAGCTTTTGTGTGTGTAGGACTTCTTTTGAGCCCTTTTTAAAGTTTTGCATAAGATGCATCAAAATAAATGAATTTGTTATTTGAAAGTAAAGTAGTTGTGGTATGACTAATCTTAAATTAAACTAGATTAGCTTGGACTTAATCTTGTGTTCCTCAGGGACTAAAGGAAGGGGTAGTTGACCTATCACCATTGTTTTTTATGCCATCAGAAGAGACATCCCACATAGAGGCGGCTACTTAGTAGAATGCTTACTACGTCATACAACTAGTATCGTCACTAGTGCCCTTTATGGCCTTGAAATCCTTACCAACAAAGAAACAGAGTGGCTTAAGATTTTGGAGGGGAAACTGTGTCAACTGGCTTTAGGCCATGTCATATCCTTAACCCAAAACTCCATCTCCTCTGCTGTCATTGCACATATTTTTTCCCAGTCGTCATTATGCAGATGCAAAACACAGCAACCCATTGCGAGGATGTTTTTTTGTGACCAATATATTAGATTTCCCTCCCCATTTCTTTCGACTTCACGTATATGTCGCTCATTATCCATGTTGACCTTGATTTCCAGAGATAATTCTTCTGGAAAATAGTCACTATAGGTAGTCTTGACAACATTCAATACTCTGACAGTGTCTATAAGCCTGTGTCCCACAAAGAAGTAATGAAGTGTTGCCTTTGAAACTCCACTTTGCCAAGTGTAATTACCTGAATGGTCAACAGAAGTTCTCCCATTGAACATATACAAGTTGCAATCCCGTAAGAAATCAACCCATCTACGGCTCTGGGGATTGTCCTGACTCTCGCTAAAAATACCACCAATATTATACAAGCCGTTTCTTCCATAATCAGCGTGTCTCTACAGCGAGCATGAAGATCACCACCAAGTATTATACAATCCCTGTTTTCATCCTCCACCCAATCCAACAGGGTGGCTATGTGGTCCCCACTTGGAGGGTCGTAGATGTTAACGATAAGCAATTGCTTATAGTTTGTTTCATTAGGCAATGAGACTGCCACTGCCATCATATTTTTGTTGTTATAAGGTAAGTGCACCAGATCACCTTGCTTAACTCCAATCATCATCCCACCAAAGGGCCAACTCGTCTCCACGTTCTGCAAAATTACTAAATATGCTGTTTCCACCCGTGAAGAATGGCTCCAAAAGCCAGCTGTCAAGGACTAAAAGGATATCAGCATCGGTTAATTTATGTACAGAGCCCTTCTTACTAAGAAAATGACAAAGCCCCCTGGTATTCCAGGTGGTTATCTGGCTTCAAGGTCGGTGGCTAGGATTAGTTGGAACTTAATTTATTTTGTTTGGCTTATTTAAAACCTTTCAAAATTTGACATCACATATTCTTTATCATTTAGAGCTTAGGGCTGAACAAGAACAAAAAGGCTGCATTGTGTGGCAATATATTTACTGGATGTGCAAGACTGTTTCACTAAGAGCATGATTTAGGAATTATTTTAGTTTGTGACTTTTCTCAAGGGCTTTAGTAAAACTTCCTCCAAAAATTTAATTGTCGCTAGTATCACCAGTATGTTTCTCCCCTTCAGAAGCAAGTCCCACCGTTCCTGGCCGGATAATTACTTAAACCTTTGTCGACCAGATGGGACAGGTATTTAGATCTTGGGTCTCCGAGTTTTTTTTACAGATTACTGTTATGTGGTATAAGGATTCCTTTGAATCTCATTCTTCATAGAATCTGCATGGGGTGTCGAATTTCTACCTCAATCATCTTCTTTGTAAGACTTCTCCAGTCTGTAAAATATTTAGTCGAAGCCTTAGGAATAGGTCTCGATAGTAGCTAGATGTGAATTTGGCCAGATATGGAGGTAGATAGTTGGCAGCTCGTCTTTCGTGTATCAGCTGCATTTATAGCATGCGTTTAGATATTGTGCCTTGAGCGTTTATTCAGTCTTACTCTACGTTTTTGTTTTTACTTTGTTTGGATTGGAAATTACCATATCGACTGAGGCTTCAATGTTGACAAGCCAGATCGCACATTTGCTTTGCCATCTTTGTAGCAACACTTTGTAGTCGTCGGCCTCCACATTTCTAATTATTTCCTATAAAGAGATAGTGTCTTCCAAAGTACAGCAGATTCCATGGATTGAAGCCCCAATTCATGCCTGTTAGAAAAACCCCTAGAAGCCTATGGAAACAGTGGAAGTTACATCAGCCACGACATACTCAGTGGAATCCAAGATGGCATCTCCTCGACAACGTCACTACCAACTAGCAGTGCAGGTCTAGTCTGTCGTGCAATATGGACCTTCCTCACTTTCTACCTATTAGTTCGTACTTAACCACCGCGAACAAACAGGTAACTGCGTTGCTACTCTGTTCCAACTTAGCATTGCTCCCTTCTTGTTGCATTCCACTCTTATCTTTTTGAAGATTCCCTTGCACGTTGTTGCTTTCCGACTACGTTCTTATCTTGCTTTCCTTCACTCTACTCTGTCAGTTTTTTCTACTACTATTGCCTGCTGCCGGTTCTTTGGCTTACTTCCTGTTCCCTACCTTTTCTTATCGGTTCTTTCCAAGAATCGTCTTTTCAGCACTCCAATCTCTCGGAGCCTGCCCGTCTTCGCCGCTCTCAGCTTTCCTTTACCTTTTGCTCTCTGCATTTCTGCTGTTCACGGCTTGCCTTACCTTCTGCTCTCTGCCTTTCTGCCGTTCACGGCTTTCCTTTAGTTCCAGCCTTCTGCTTTTCGCGGCTTCCTTTCCTTTCAGCTGTCTACCTTTTTACCGTTCTCGGCTCCCGACGCCTACGTCGCTTCCTCCTTCTTATCGCCTTCACCTCCTTCTGTCACTTTACCTGCTAGCCAAGTTCTTCCTCCTTGGTAGCTCTCTGCCACGGATCCTTCAGCTTTGAAGTATCTTCCGCTTAGCTTCAACTCCACCGGATTGTTTCCTACAACGTTCCTTTTTCATCTGATCCGGTTCCTGCAGAACTCGACTAAACCGCGTTCTTCACTTGACAGTTGGGACATCGTTGTACGGATCCTCCTCAACTTCTGCAGAATCTGGGTTTTCTTCCCCACGAGGGTTTCCCAGGGGGTGGCCCCCTGGGGAGCACAGAGCACAGTTTTTCAGGCCTCTGGACCCCTAGGGGGACGCATCTTACCTCCTCAAACCTGACCGTGCAGTCCGAAGAAAGAAAGAGTACAAGAGATTGTAAGAGGTTGTAAGAATACCTGATTGAGGCTACAGGGATTACTTTAGGAAGTCTCAGTACGTGTCTCCAAAACAATCCTTCCAGAGTAGGCCATGTTTGCCAGGATAGGTTGAAGAGAGCTTCTGCTGAATATGTTAGTATCGGAAGCACTTTGTTTGTAGGAAGTGATAACTGGGATAATTGTATAGGCCCCAATAGTGTTTAAGAACTGCTTATCCCTGAGCAGCTAGCATTATTGTTTTTGATTTAGGGTCTCTGACCACTCTCATTTATGTTCAGGTTGAACAGGAGCCCCAAATATGTCACCGATTTTACTTCAATCAGTTTCTGATTTTCCAAGCTCCACATGAAGCTACCTTTTCCTTTTCGAGGCCGGTTAGCAAGACTGGATAGCTCCGTTATGTATGTTTTCTGTGTGTTCATCTTTAGGTCACTGGTGTTGGTATAAGCTAAGAAATCTTTCAGTCTACGGTGAAGGCTGATGGGGGTTTTGTCAATGAGAACAGATCATCTGCGTAGAGGATCCACGAGACAGATACCTTATTGATCTTTGGTGGAAAGGGGATTACTGCGTTTTTGAGTCTTGCAGATCAGATATGTATAGGTTGAATAGGGTGGCAGCTAACGGACATCCCTGTTTTAGACCAACATAGGCGTTTATTTTTTTGGTAATATCTCCTTGTCTCGACAAACTAACCTAGATAGAGTTCCTGAATACAATGCTATGATGGTATTTAGCAAATCTTCTGGGCATCCCCACATTCAGAGCTTCATCCACAGCTTCTGTCTATTGACACCATCGAACACCTGTCCGAGGTGAATAAACGCAAGGAAGTAGGTCACTTTCTTGCTTTAAGTTTCAGTAGGTTTAGGATCACAAGGTTTATGGCCGTACCGGTGGCTTTGACGAAGCCGGTTTGTCTATTATCAAGGGGACCGCTTCTGGTTGCCCAGTTGTTCAGGTCTCGCAACAAGATTCATCCTAATAGTTTACCCATAATATCTAGAAGGGTGATAGGGCGATAGTTTCTTGGGTCTTCTCTGTCACCTTTCTTAAAAATGGGTATGATGATGGCACGTCTCCAGGATCTAATGCTCTTGATTTGGTCTAACGGGAGAAGGATGAATTCCGACCAGGGTCCACTATCTGCCTTTAACATGTTTGTCAGGCCATCATGGCCTGGGGCACGTGATAGATTTAGCCTTTTGATCAATGTCTTGATGTCATCCAAGTTACAATTGATTGCGTAGGATAGAGTTGCTTTAGTGCGAACTGGAGCCATTGCTTTTGGTATTGGAGCAAACAAAGCAGAAACATGGGACATCCAGGAGGTCTGTGACTTTAGCGACTTCTAGCACAGTCTAGAATCTGGAGTTATTGATAAGCTACCATAACTGTCTGGTGTTATTCTTTCCGACGGCATTTAACATTTGTTCAGCATTGTGTTGCGCTTTTATTGCTTTAGTTGCAATTAGCCCATTTTTAAACTTTTGTTTCCTTTGTTTTTTATGCGAAGCAGCATGGCCAGTTGATTCATTTTGAGGATCCTTCAGCTCATAGTAGTTTCTTCGCTTCAGTCACTAGAGTATTTGTTAGGTGCATTGGAACAAAAGATGGCTCATCGTGGGCTCTTCTGATTTCATGAAACTCTTGGACGAACCATGCGTATTCTCTAGGTTGGTTAAGTCGATTACATCTTTGGTTTTTAAACGCAATCTGTTCCTCCCTTGTGATATTTGTAGAGGCTGTCCAAAATCAGAGGTGTTTGTCTTTAACTCGAGTTTTCATGTTATTTCAAGAAAGTTGTGATTGCTTGGCATTGTATGACGCTAAACCTTTTCACCAATTGCGCAAGGTTAGCAGAGACAAATGCATAATCTATGCAAGCTGATAGTACTCACTTCTTCCAGGTTGGATTTCTGGGGATATCCTCCTGGGTTTGGGCGTTCAGCGTCTGCGGCTCACGCCACGATATTTCTTCTGTCCATTATAATGGAGTTTTACTCAGATTTCTGGTATTTATGATCAGGCCCTGTTCATCTACAATGTGCATGTTTAAATCTCTGCACAGAAGAATATGAGGGTCTTTGAGAGCAACTTATATATCGTCTAAGACTTTCAGGATCACAGCAATGAAGGTGTCCTAGTTACACTGGTCTATGCTGTTATACATGTTACATATAACAAGTAGCGTTTGTCTCGTGTCAACCTCCAATTGTTTTTCGACTGTTATTTGGACAAAGGGGTTTGGGTTTTGAGTTTCTCTCACAGTTAACCCCAAGCTTCTCCTAACAAATGTAAGCAAACCGGAATGTGGTCTGCCAGCTTTCCACTTTATGGCGCAATTCAAGTAGCAGTCATATCCGTCGCAAGTGGGGGACACTCTAAGCCATGTTTCTTGAAGGCATAAAATGTCATAAATTTCCAACCTCAAGTCACCAGTGTTAAACAAATGGCTAAAGCCGTGCGTGTTCCATGAACCGATTAAGAATTTTTGGCAAATCTTTTTCTGGCTCTATTGATTAAGAGTGGAGGTTAATGCACTTGCTATCCACAACCAATTTTGCTCTTTATTTGCCTGTTGGGTCATGGTCACTCGTCTTGGTGTCGAAAGCGCAGGCTTGGTCGGGAAGTTTATAGAGACTCTCAAAGGCAGGTAGTTCAACTTCACCTTTTGTAGAGTGAGTTTCTGTCGCATGCGTTTGGGTGTCTTTTGTCGGATGGTGAACTGTCGCATGAGATTGAACCGAGGGCTCTTTTGTGTCAACTTTCCTTGTTCTTGTGTGATCTTTGTGGGATGACATTTCGAAGCACAAACGGAGCAAATCACTCGCCAGCTCTAAAATGGCATCTTTCAGAAGGGGCGAGTTTAAGTACAACTTTACCCAATCCATTAGTTCCTCCTTTATAAATTGTCTTGTGATGTGATAAATCCGGATTAGTATTAAGTGATCCTTTGCACGCAATATTCTGTTGACGATTAATATGTTGTCGCTCGTATACCAATTAGGAATCTCGTCTCTGTTGGAGGTCCTTGTTGTGTTTCGGGTGGTATGCACTATTTTGACCTCTTTCGACTGGGAAGTAGCTTTCTTTGATAGAGCGTTTCCCCTTTGTTCGAGTGTCTGAAAGTTACTCGTCTGCATTTGTTGGTTCGTGAGTCTCGGTCTCTTCTTTGTATTCTGTTGACGTTTATGATTCTTATTTTTCCCTACTATCGCCGTTGGTGGCATGCAATTGGGTAGCACTGAACCCAATTCATGAGCGATATGCTAGTTAACAGAGTCCTCGTAGACTGTGATTTCATTAAGTTTGGGTGTGATGTCTTTGTGCGCTAACATGCTGGCTGGTAGGGAAATGTGTGCCTCTTGTCTTTGTGCATGTACGTCTTCCAGTTTGCTGTTTTTGTATATGGAGATTTTTGCATTTGCGGCCAGGTTTGTGGTTTTATTTAGAGGGATCACAATCGTTCACACTCTATCCGTCTTCTTCGGGCCTGACTCAGGGAGTTGTTTTTTTATTTTTTGTCTGAGCCTTATGTTCCTTAAGAAGGCTCAAGAGCCATTGGACTTTGTGTTTTTTGAAGACTGTTGATTTTCAGTTTTCTTTTGCTGTTGTTGACCCTTGTCGTTTTGTAATTGGATGGTATTTGCTTTGATCTTTTTTGTCAAATATCGTAAAGTGTTTGTGTACAGATTTGTTTGCTGATTGAGCTTTCGGGGCAGATGCTGCTACTAGCGCAGGTGGCATCAGGCTGGGTGATATCATAGGCCTGGTCTTGGCAGCTGTTGCTGGGGGGGGGGCACATGTTCCTCAGCAGCGCTGGGTCGATTGGCCCTTGGGGGGCAATCCTCTTCCTCCAACTCAAGTGTAGGCTCTGTGCTGGTTCGCTTATGGCTGAAATCGACTGGCTTTTTTTTAAAAATTTTTTTTTATAGAAGTCATCACATCAGGGCCAGCAAACTACTTTGACCTAATTCTTTGGTTGTGGGGTTGTAGAGGAGTTTGACTTTGGTGGCCTAAATAAGTCATTTTGTGGTCTAAGAACTGGTGTCTCGTCCATTTACAATTTTCCAAGAGGGTGGTCATCAGAGTTGATTTATCACTCTTCTCGTCTTGCTAAGTCACACAACCTGTTCTGCCACATTATTTAAGCTTCAACCTCCTTGTGCAATCTGTTATGCACTTTGGTGACAAATGTTTCTAACAAGACCAGTTTAGTGTGGGTCATTGCCAGCGAGTCGCCTGGTCTTTTATCGTGTTATTTAGAGATTCATATAATTTGGTGAAAGGCGCCATTGAGATTGTTAATGCTGCCATAATGTTATTTTGCAGTAAAGCAACATCTTCTGGGGCATGGTGGGCGTCGGCTCCGGATATTTTTTTAATACGTTTTTATTGGCATTTATGCAAAACAATAAAGCATTCAAACATGAATGAAAGTCCCACCCCCACCCCCGCCCCCCTCCTGGTTCAAGAGATCCGATCAAGTCCACTGCTGCCCAGGTTTTTTGTGTGAGATTACCCTGTGCCTCTTGGCAAGGCTATGTCACATCTCCGTGTATATCCTGCTCATAGTTCATGTTCACCCAGGAGTTCCGTTATACCCAGGAGGCCCATGATGCGTGGACACCATGCTCGCCTCACTCCCTGTCTCAGATATTTCAGTAAGGAGGCCCAGTCTGTATTACACCTCTTAAAGTCCCCCTGTATAGAGTATGTAAGCCACTCTAAGCGCGACTAGTGACCACATTTTAGCCACCCATTCATGGTCCAAAGGGGGGTCCCTGGCTTTCCATTTGCGTGCCAGTACCAGCGCGGCCGCCATCATGATGACGTAAAGCTTGCAATCAAATTTGTATTTGATGGCTTCCAGTGTCCATCATCACCAGCTCAATGGCTTTGAATGTACCCTCCCAGTAGGTGTCGAGTTTGGGACATTCCCACCATATGTGGCTCTAGGAGCCCACCACCCTACATTCCCTCCAGCTAAGCGATGATGTGCCTGGCTAATTCCTGTGTAATTCTGAAGGCGTCATGTGCTACTGATGAATGAGCTTGAGCCATATCTCCCTGATTTGGAGAGATCTTGTCAATTTGGGAATTTGGGCCCAGAGCTTCGTCCACTCTGTCTCCTCCACCTCAGTGCCAGTTGCCTCTCACCACTTCCTTATATATATATATCCGGTCCGGGGGGTCCCCCCCTGCCTTTATGTGCCTATATATTGCAGTGACTAAGTGCTTGTCCCATGGGTCTCTGCTGAGGAATTTCTCAAAGGGGGTGAGCTGGCGATTGGCTGCTTCTTGCATGGTGGGATGGAGGAGCCAGTGTCTGAGTTGCACGTAGGGGTACCTTTCTCGTTCGCCTAGTGAGAATAACAAGTTACTTACCAACTGGTAACATTCTTTTGATTGGCTGTTCCTCCAACGTATTCCACATCTTTGACATGTAATGTCCACAGCTGTGTACTTCGGAAACTTTTTCGGCAGAGTGTGTCCTGCGTCGATGGCGTCGGGTCGATGTCCCTCGAAGGCCTCCGTCAAGGGCGACGTCACCGGATGTTATAAATAGGACGCACGGCACCCGTAACCTCAGTTTAAGTTTTTTCCTCCATAACGTGTGACATGCATATATCCAATGCCTGCTCCACTGCACATTGCAGCTTACGTTTCCACAAGGCTATCGCATAGGAAATTCTCCAGAGGAGAAGGCTGGGAAGGCTATGTGGAATACGTTGGAGGAACATCCAATCGAAAGAATGTTACCAGTTGGGAAGTAACTTGTTCTTCGAATGGATTGTGTCCTCCAACGAATTCCACATCTTTGACAGACTCCCAAAGCAGTACCAGAAAATGGAGGAGGGAAAAGAATTTAGAGTACCCAATCAGATGGCAGAATAAAGAACCGCCTTACCAAAGGCCAAATCCTGACCATGTAGTGTATCCAGGGAGTAATGTTTAACAAAGGTGTGAATAGAAGCCCATGTGGCTGCGTCACAAATATTCCTAATAGGAAGTCCCCTCTGCAGAGCTGTGGAAGTAGCCACGCCCCTAGTGGAATTAGCTTGCAACCCTTCCGGAGCGTCCTTGCCCGCCAAACGGTAACATTCAGTAATGGTGAGGATAATCCACCAGGACAAGGTCTGTTTTGTAACAGCCTGGCCCAATCGGTGACCAGTATACCTCACAAAGAGTTGATCGTCCACTCTGACCCTGGCCAACCTAGAAATATAAAAGCTCAAAGCTCTCCTAGGATCCAACCTTTGGAGTCGCTCTACTTCCTTACCAGGATAAGGAGGCAGATAGAAAGACGGAAGAAACACTTTCTGGCCTAAATGAAATTCAGACACTACCTTAGGTAGAAAGGAAGGACGTACCCTCAGTACAACCCTATCCTTGTGGAACACAGTAAAGGGTGGCGGCTTAGATGAAAGTGCGTGCAATTCACTCACTCTGCGAGCGGAAGTAACCGCAACCAAGAACACCATCTTGAAAGACAATCTCAAAGGACAAGAGTGCAAAGGTTCAAACGGAGCACCCATCAGGAATTTTAACACCAAATTCAGATCCCAAACCGGCACCTGGAAAGGGGACTGCGGGAACACATTAGTGAGCCCTTTAAGAAATTGGGAAATCAAAGGAATCTTAAAGTAAGAACATTCTTCAGACGAGCGCTTGAAGAAAGACAGCGGCCACAGGTAACCTTTAATGGTAGCCACTTGAAGGCCCCTGTGGGCCAAAGAAAGCAAGAAAGACAAAACCATGGGACTGGAACACTGAAAAGGATCAACATTTTGTCCTCTGCACCAGTCGCAAAACTTACGCCAACGGTACAGGGATTTTGTTGCTGGCCGAAAGCAACACCTCCATCACGTCATCCGGGAGGTCCCAATCCTTATACCTCAACCTTTCAGATACCAAGCGTGAAGGTCTAGAGTCCTGACCTCTGGATGGAGATCCTGACCCCTGACCCACCCCCCTCCCACTCTGTGGTGCGAGAGCAAATCCTCTTGGTAGGGAAGACGGTGTGGAGGGCAGATGGACATTTCTAGAAGGTCCGGGTACCACGCTCTTCTGGCCCAATCCGGAGCAATGAGGATCACGTGGGATCCGAACCTCCGTAACCTCCTTAACACTTGAGGAATGACGGGGACTGGTGGAAACGCATACAGCGGTGGGAATGACCAATCCACTACGAATGCGTCTCCCCAGGCTCCTCTCGAGGAAATTCCCTTGAGCAGATTCTCTTGCACTTCCGGTTGGCACTGGTGGCGAAGAGATTCACTTGTGGGGTTCCCCAAAGGGCGAAGATCTCCAGAAGGACTTCCTGAGCCAACTCCCATTTGTGAGAGATCGTGCTCTGCCTGCTCAGAGCGTCCGCCGCCGCATTGTCCTCTCCGGCCAGATGAACTGCAGAGAGCAGAATTCCCTGCTGAATTGCCCAGAACCAGAGCTGCATTGCCTCTCTGCACAACGGGAGTGAACCTAGCTCCCCTTTTTTGTTGAGGTAATGCATGGCCACTGTGTTGTCCGTCATGATCAAGACACTCTTTCCCCGCACAGACGGCAGAAAAGCCTTCAGGGCCAGCCTAATGGCCCTCAGCTCTAACAGGTTGATGTGGAGTTTGGACTCCGACGGAAACCAACGACCGCTGACGGTCAAGTCTTCATCATGAGCGCCCCATCCTGTGAGGGAAGCATCCGTCACTACAGCCACTTCTGGCCACGGTTGCTAAAACAGCTCCCCTTTCATCAGGTTCCCCTCGTTGGCTCACCACTGAAGATCCTGTGAGACCCGAGATTGGAATCTGAACGGGATCCAACATCTTGTCTGAGAACTGCGACCACTGCATCTTGAGGACCCATTGCAGGGATCTCATCCGCAACCTGGCCTCTGGCACCAGAAAAATGCAGGATGCCATGAGGCCGAGCAACCTTAAGATTTTGAAAGGCGGGTGACTCTGGGCATGTAGAAACTTGTCCACCATCTGCACAATGTGATGAGCCCTTACCTTGGGAGGCGAACACTTGCCCAAGGATGTCCAACACAGCCCCGATGTACTGGGGCTGTTGGGAAGGTGTCAGATGCAACTTCTTGAAATTGAGGGAGAAGCCCATCTTTTGGAGGGGGCGGCAGGTGAGACCGAGGTGATCCAATGCTTGCTCGGGAGAACGCGCAAGGATCAGCCAGTTGTCCAGGTAGGGGTAGACGTGAATCCCCCCCCTCGCCCGAGATAAGCTGCCACCACCATTAGCTTGGTGAAGACCATCAGGGCGGAGGTCAATCCGAATGGCAGGACCCGAAACTGAAAGTGTGAGTGGCCAGCCGCAAATCTCAGGTACTTTCTGTGCTTGGGATGAATCGGCACATGAAAGTAAGCATCCTGTAGGTCTAGAGACACCAACCAATCTGAAGTTGAAGGGCCTGGAGGACTTGATAATGAGTTACCATCTTGAACTTGCCCTTCCTGAGAAGTTTGTTCAACCAACGCAAATCCAGGATGGGTCTCAATCCCCCGTCTTTCTTTGGAATAAAAAATATGGGGAATACCATCCCTTGTTCCTCTCTGCTACAGGCACCAGTTCTATAGCACCTTTCTCTAGCAGGGTCAAGATATCCTGCACAAGGAGCGGATCTGGAAGCTTCAAAGAGATTCCCTGGTGGAGTGTCGTGAGGCTGCTGTAGGAAAGGAAGGCAGTAGCCGTGGGCTATTGTATCCAGAACACACGCATCCGAAGTAATGGCTCGCCATTATTCGAGATGCTGAGACAGTCTGCCCCAACCGTCGAACCATGGGACATGGCCTCATGACTGTTTTGGAGCAGCAGGCAAAGAGGCAGCTGCCTGAGCGGCTTTGGCACCTCCATTTCCCAGACCACCATGGGAACTTTTACGCTGACCCCTTGACTGGCTGCTCCTCTCGTTCTACCAAAGGAGGAGTAGTAACGAAAAGAACCTCCCCTCCACTGATGTCCCTTAGGATGAAAAGGCAGAGGTTGACGCACAGCTGCGCTCAAAGATTTAATACAGCAGCTTTTGAGGTCTGCAACCTCTGAAGACTCTCGTCAGTCTTGCTGCCAAATAAATGCGCGCCATCAAAGGGCATGTTCAAAAGATTGGCTTGCACATCCAGAGCAAAACCAGACTTCTGCAACCATGCAAATCTGCGTATAACGGTGCTCGCAGTCATGGACCGGCTAACACGGTCGGCGGTGTCCAAACCCGACTGAAGGGATTCACATATGGCATCCTTGCCATCTTGCAAGAGAGCAAGGAACCCATCGCTTTCTTCCCCTTCAGGAATATGCTCAGCCGCTAGAGAAACACAATTGCACAGTGTGTGAAAACCATGCCAAGGCACAAGTGGAGTTGACCAACGCAACACCATACTCCCTGCAGAAAACACCTTGCGTGCCCAACCGTCAAGCGTTTGTCATCCCCATCAGGAGGGATGGTAGGGTACACAGCCTGCTTCGAGGTGGCCATAACCACCTGAACCACCAAACTCTTGGGAGTGGGGTGAGATGAAAGGTAGCTGGGGTTGCTATTCGAAGGGCAGTATTTTTTGGTTAACAGTTTGTTAACAGCCCAAAGAGATTCCGGTGACTGCCAAGCAGCCGCCACCTTTTTCTGTAATGTCAGATGAAAAAGTAACACCGGGTCAGAGGACGGACCTTGATCTAAAATGTCTGTTAGATCATCCTGTACAAAAGCTTCAGGAGGACTGAACCAGCCCAGATTCTCTGTGACCCTAGCTATGAGCCTCCTGTAGGACGACTCAGCATGAGCCCCAGGCTCAGGCCTGCCAAACTCCACTTCCGGAGAAGTGTCCAAACCACTGGCATCATGGAGAGTTTGCCTCAACTCTTCCAACTGACTGTCTCCAGAAAAGACAGGAGCCACATCAGGCTCAACAGGGTCCATATCAAAGTCTGATCTCTCCACCTCCTCATATGTGTCATCCAGAGGGAGGTAAAAGGGAGGTAAAAGCCCTGCCCCGGGACGGAAGAGGGTCTGGAGTCCACCCCAGGCTTCACAGACTTAGAAGTAGCCTTCCTTGGAGGATCCACAGTATCAGGGATCTCCAATGGTAAATTTCGGGCAAAAGCCCCGAAGGCGCCGATGGCTTCAGCGTCTACGTCGATAACGGCGCCGAGGGCTGGTACGAAGGCAAAGCTTCGACGTCAGTATCCGACGGAGTCGACGCCGACCTTGAGCCCTACCAGGTTTCTGCAGTCTCGCTGGAGACGAGGACCGAGATCTGGAAGCACGTCTATTGCGACTATCCTGAGCCTTGTCCGAACGGGACCTCGAAGGTTGCCAATGAGTCGCGCCGAGGACCCGAGCCCGAAGGCGTGCGAGCCACGGTACAAGACCGTTCCTTGCCGTCTTTGTCAGAAGGCGCAGACGGAACTGTGCCCTGGAATTGAAAAATCGCTAACATCTGCTCTCTAAAGGCAGCCCATTCCTCCAGAGTCAAGGACTTTGTTGGACAAGCCACTTTACTTGCGGCTCCATCCTCCGAGGAGGACGGGGAAGGCGACCGGTGACGGCGCTCCCTAGAATGCCGAGACGAGGAGGACGAGTGGCGGGAACCACTCTGGGACTGAGATCCCCGGGACTCCTCCCGAGGTGGAGAATCGCCCCTTGAATCGTCAGTGGACATCCCCTTGGACTTAGATTTACGGGACTTACTGGGTTTAGAACCCCTCCCCACCTGAAGCGTCCCCTTGCGCTCCCGCAAGGCCTTCGCAGTCAGCAATTGGCATTTGGAACAGTCGTCGGTGTCGTGACTCTAGCCCAAGCACCACAAACAAATGTGATGCTGGTCGGTAATCGACATTTTAGATTTAGACTTGCAGTCCCGGCAAGTCTTAAAGCCAGACCGCAGAGACGGACTGGTCGAAGAAGAAGACATTCTCGAGGAAAACACACGGCACGCCGAGTCTCCGAAGCAAACACGTTTGTGGAAAAAACAGAACAGACTACGGGCGCCATGCGTCCTATTTATAACATCCAGTGACGTCACCCTCGACGGAGGCCTTCGAGGGACATCGACCCGACCCCATCGACGCAGGACGTCCTCTGCTGAAAAAGTTTCCGAAGTACACAGCTGTGGACATTAAATGTCAAAGATGTGGAATACGTTGGAGGACACAATCCATTCAAAATCTGTTTGCCATTGATTGAATTGTTTCACATGTCCTTGTGCAGACATGTCTGACTACTCTGCATTCCCCATGTTGCCATACGCCGTAGTTGGACGATTTGTGTCCCTGGGTGAATTGTGGATTGTCAAACAGTGGTGTGTAGGGTGAACGGTATATGTTCTGAGGTGGCTAATTTCACCGCCTCATCCCACGCGTGGGCCACTGCTGAGAGAATGGAGCTACAGTACATTTGTGCCGGCCTGTCCTCTTTGGGCTTCCACAGAATTCTTTCCAGGACCTCTCCTGCTACCGCTCTGTCCATGGGTCTCCATATCTTTCCCTGGTCTTCCCTCTGCCAGTCCCCAAGGACTCATCTGGGCCGCCCTGTAGTATGCTCTAAAGTCTGGCTGTCCCATACCCCCCCAGCTCCGTGGGTGCCCTCATCACCTTTGCGGCAACTCTCGTGATTTGTTATTCCATACAAATTTGCTAGATGACTTTTGAAGGGCACTAAATAGCAATGGCGGAACGGGGACCGGTAGGGCTGCGAAGTAGTAGAGGAGCTGGGGAAGTAAAACCATTTTGAGAACATTTATGCGCCCTAGCCATGTTATTGCTAATTGACCCCAGTCAATAATTTTGGACTTAAGTTTCTCTAAGAGGGGAGGATAGTTCACTTGGTACAGAGAGTCAATTGTTTTGGTTAGTTTTATGCCTAGGTAAGAGACGGAGTGCTCAACCCATCTATACATGGAGACCGCTTTAAGATTGCGGGCGTTCTCGGGTGGAAGGGTGAGGTTAAGGATTTCAGCTTTGGCTGCATTGGTTTTCAGCGCAGCAACCTCCCCGAATAGCACTAGCTCCCTTTCTGTTGCCCTTAGGGATTCCTTCGGCTGGGTTGGGGTCAGAATCATATCGTCCGCGAATGCTGCCATCTTGTGGGATTGCCCTGCAAAGGCGACTCCCACTATGTCATCGTTGCTCTCACCACCGCTAGGAAAGGTTCCAAGTGAATCGCGTACAGAATGGGGGATATCGGGCAACCCTGTTTGGTTCCCCGCTGCACTGCTATCGGTTCCATAAATTGCCCGTTAATGGCAAGGCAGAGACTTGGGTGTTGATAGTTTGCTCTTACCCGGGCCAAATCCTATTCTATGCATGGTTGCGAATAGGAACCCCCATTCCACCCGATCGAAAGCCTTTTCGGCATCTATTGCCATGAGGATAGCCAGGATTCCTTTCTTATGGTACTTTTCTAGGAGATGGACCAGCCTCCTGACGTTGTCGCCTGTTTGCGTTCCCCTAACAAAGCCAGATTGGTCCGGTTGGATTATTCTAGGGATAATGTGATCTAGTCTTGTGGCTAGGATCTTCGCATGGATTTTCGAGTCGACGTTGATCAATGCTATGGGGCGGTAGGATCCGCACTCAGTAGGATCCTTGTTTTTTTTTTAAGGACAAGGATGACTTTTGCCTCCTCCATTGACTTGGTGATGACTGCGTCCTTGCCTATTTGGTTGTACAGGGTAGGAAGGTGAGGGATGAGTATCTCCTTGTGCGTTTTATAGAACCCTGCCACATAGCCATCTGGGTACGGATATTTGTTACAGGGTAGTGACTGAACGGCGGCTCTGACTTCATCCCTGGTTATGTCCTGTTCCAGAGTTTCGCTCTCCTCCTTGGTTATTCTGGGTAGGTCTATTTTGTCTAGGTAGTCCGTCTGGAGTGCTGGCGGAGGGTTTTCTGAACTGTACAGGGAGGTGTAGAATTGGGTGAACTCTTTATGCCTGCGAGGTTGGCGCTAGTTCTCGTTCCCCCCACTTTGATTTTCAGTATTGTTTTATCCTTTTCCTTTTTTCTTAGCATCCTCGCCAGTAGGCGGTCCGCTTGGTTTGCTTCAATGTAGTATTTTTGTCTGAGGTGAATTAGGTTACGTTCCGCCGCCCTCGTCTGTGTTAACTCCAATTGACCCCTGATGGACCTGTATTCCCTTCTAGTTGCTAGTGTCTGCCCTGGGCCCAATTTCGTCATTAATCGCCTTCAGTTGTTCTTCCAGCCGGGACTCCTCTACCCTCAATTCCCTATCCCTTCTTGCTTTGATAGCTATTATTTTCCCTCTCAGGGCTGTCTTGAAGGCATCCCACCGAGTCTGCTGGGTTGTGCCCCCAATTTTGTTGGTTTTAAAGAAGGCTTCTAGTTCCCCTGCCACCTTTCCGACCAGAAGATCATCCTTGAAGAGGGGTGTCGGGCATCGCCATTTCCATAGGCCAGAAGGGGGCCTCTTCTTATCAAGGTTGAGAGTTAATGGGGTGTGGTCCGAGAGTATTATGGGACCCAGTGTTATGCTCTTTGCCCTTCCCACGAGCCCACTTGATAGCCAGATGAGGTCAATTCTTGAGTGTGTGCGGTGTGCATGCGAATAAAAAGTGAATCCATCTTTATCCGCTTCTAGCTCCCTCCATGTGTCTACCAGGGGCACATTGCTCATTTTGGCCTTAAATTGTTCGGATGGACTTCCCTGATGAGCTACGGCCCATTTACTTCTGTCTTTGGCTGGGTCTCACGCCATGTTGAAGTTGCCCGTTAGTACTATTGAGGATTTGATTGATTGGGAGCTCTCGGGATGCAGATGATTGAGCCCCGCCCAGGTACGCTCCTCTTCTGTCAGGTCTCACATGTCTATCTGAACCACCAGCCCCTCGAAGCTCCCCCTGCCCCTTCCTCCTCATGGGCCGGATCAACTGACGTCTACACCCCCTCGAATCGGAATCTCAAGAGTTGATCCTACAAGTGGCCACAAGTTTATCCCATGCGGGATCCCCCAATCCCATTCCAAGATTTGCCCCCCCCCCCCTTTCCCCACAAGACCTCTCTTCGATTTCAGTGTAGGCTTAAGCACTCATATTTAGCTTTTGATGTGCTCTCCCCAGGCATGCTCCTTTTCTCTACAAGGGTACTGCTTCCATCAATTAATTCATCTCTGCACCTGATCCGATCTCTTTTGGATGGCCCGATTGTTCCTCGCCAGGAGCCCTCTCCATTCTGGTTGGGAGTTCCCTCTCTTGGCTTTTTTGGGCCGCACCGTGGACCATTCCCATGTTTTCCCATCTGGTCATTAGGATGAGGACGGGACAGGTGGAGTTGATGTGTCCTCCTTGAGGCCGAGGAGGAAGGCCCCTTGTTCGCAAGTTGAAATTCTTGGATTTATGTGATCACTTCATCGCCCGCAACTGCGACGCCAAAATGCCGCCAGCAGTTACCCGCTCCCTATGCCCGCTCCCCCTGGCCTGCATTACCCCTCCCAATCCCCCCACCCCACTTACCTTTAGGGCGGCACACTCTGCGCTCCCTGCGGTGTCAGCTCCTCCCACTAACGTGGAAGCTGATGCCGCAGGATACTTTTTTTTCTTTTCTTCTTCTTGCGTGTCCCCCGCTTTCCAAAATGGTAAACGGAGGACACCCCTGCATCCCCGGACTGCCATTACTGTGCCCAGCAAGAGCGGAGACACCCCGCAACCCCCGCAGTAAACAACACCCTCATTTTGTGCGCCTCCAAAGTCGCAGTGACTTCGGGGAGCACAAATGAGGGTGACATTTTTGTACAATACCGAAATTCTTTGGGGCTTCCCTTGGCACTCGAACATCAGGGCAAATGGGTGGGCCCATCTGTAGCGAATGTTCTGGGCTCTCAAGTAGGTCAGGACTGGGCCCATTCTCCTCCTTTTTATGAGGGTTGCTTGCGCCAAATCCTGATACAGGACTATCTCCGCTCCAATATGAAGTGATCTGCTTCGATTTTCTAGCCTTTTCTAATATTTCTTTGATGGAGTAGGAGTGCAATGCTGCTAGGACGTTGTTAGGCAGAAACCTGTGCAGTTCCCTTAGGGAACACTGCAAAAGATTTAAGACTACAGGTGTTGGCAGTAAACTCACTTGGTAGCAGTCTGCACCACCCAGATTTACCTGGTAGCTGAGGCTGAGCAGTCAGACTTCCCTCAAGAAGAGTTAGGCAGTATGCAAAGTATACACAATAGGTACCCAGATACAATAATACAAGCAAACACTGACCAGAGCTTTGGTATCAAAGTATATAATTATTTATTTAAAAACACACTGTTTGAGACACTCCAGCACTTTTGTTGTAAAATATTCTAAACACAGTTACTATTGTAATATATACACCCCTTTTTCCTTATCAGATAAGTCACAGTAAAACACCACTTATTTTCATACAGAGGTGAGCGCTTAACTAGATGGCACTCCAATAAGTTTGTGAGAAAGGGAGGGAAAAAGACAGAATATGGAAAGGTACACCACTCTAAGATTCAGGAACACTGTTAGCAAGGCAGAAGAGCAAAAGTCATTGGTGAGCCAAAGTCCAAAGGCTGGGCCCACTCTTAGAGAGAGCAGAGCACAAATGCGCCCAAGATCACACAGTTACACAAGGCTCAGAAAGTCTTGCAGAGGGTCCAAAAAGAGTTGAGAGGCTTAGGAAAGTTAAGCCAGGGTGTCCCAGGCTAACCCAGGTTCGAAAGCCGAGGGCTAAATCTACCCCGTACAGTCGGTAGCAAGGGAAGCCAGGCGGGACACGGTACCTTAAGTGGGAAGGATCCTCCAGCGGTGGCAGTTGTTTCTGGTAGTGGGTGCAAGTTGAGTCGTCGTCCAGGGGAAGAGAAGATCTCGACTTGGAGGAAAGATGAAGGTCGTTGCACTACCAGGGAAGAAACCAGCCGTGGAGTTTTCCGGTTAAAGGTGGTACCTTTGTTTCGCGGTCGTGGTAAAACGTGGTATCCCGGTTGCCAGGGTGCTTGGCACAGGCAAGGCGGCCACGAGGTACGTCGGGAAGGCGAAAAGACGGTGAAACTGGTTATCCCCACCAGTCAAAGGAAGGAGACTCTCCGACGGGAGATCTCCTCTGTCGTTGGGAAAAGTGGTGAGACAGTCCAGCAGGGCTCCACCGGTGGTGGTGTCGTGGCAGGTCGGCTCAGCTTCTCCCTCGTCGGATTCTTAGGTCCTGTGGCGACTTCTGAAGTTCCAGTCCCCAAATCCCTTCTTTTATGCAGTAAACCCCCATTCACTCAGCCTAGCTGTCACTCAAACATGGTAAGTGGTAAGCCGGCCGGCTCACCACTTGGGCCAATCAGGACAGAGTGCGACTTGAGTTGCCTAAGCAACTCAGTCCAGGGTGCCTAAATCCCCCTCCACCCCTCCTAAGTACCCCAGACAGAGTGGCACCACTTTGGAGGGCTTCTGTGGAGCAGCCCGCCAAAAAGTGGAACAAAGGGCTTGACTTGGGTTGGAGTCACAGAAGAGAACACAAACGCCATTTTAGAATCAAGTTTTGGCAAAAAGTACCAACCGGAGAATTAATATTAATTAAATGAACCGGCGGTATGTTCGAGGCTACCGTAAATAATTAAATAAAAGGTAGTAGCCTAAAACAATGGGAAATCCCATAGGGAAATATTCGCGGTTGAATATTAAAAGTAGTATCCACTGCCACCAGCCAAAACTCGATCAGGGGGGACGGAGACGTGCCCCCTCGACTAACAGACCCTGGGGCAATCGAATTGCCCCAGCCAGTAACGTCCACAATATGATGGTTTGTACTGGTTCTGTTCAGAATTTAAGACTAGTAAAGTCAATGGTGACTTTACATGCCCTGGGAGACAGTAGTCAGTCCCAGGGTATGGAGTCTATACTGGGGGGTCACTATGACACCCCTGTGTCACTGCACTGAGGGTGCTGTGTAACATCACAAAAACACATGAAGCCCTATGGAGTAAAAGACCCCATAGCCCATTAAACACATCTAGATTCAAAGAAACACACTCAAATCATGCCCAAGAGTGAGGGTAAAAGAGTCTCACTCTTGGCAGGAGAAAATAATAAACCCCAAAAATCCAGCAAAGCTGCTGGGGGACTCACTAGGTTAGGAAATTCAGCCTAAACAGAGAATTCTCCCTAACCGACGTCTCTTGGTCTTGTGCCTGGTTCTTGTCTCCTGGGGCCCACTCTGTGGATTCTGTCAAACTATATTTCCGTGGATGCTTCGGTATCCAGGAGGTCCGTGAAAATTCCCTTGACTACTTGACGTTGATCCTGGTCCTGGGTTTCCTCCAGAAGGCCTTTGATTCGTATGTTTGATCGCCTGGACCTGTTCTCCAGGTCCTCCGCTTGCAGTTCAAGATTATGTGTGGACGTCACCAGTGTTTCCAATAATGCGTCTGCCTTCCTTGCATCTTCTGCGAGGTCCTGGATTGCTCTCTCGTTTGTGTCTACCCTCTCTTTATTGATATCTCTCTTGATTTCCTGCAGACCCTCTGTTAGATCTTCCCTTAGGGCATCCATTTGTCTCTGCCCTGCTGTGGCAATCTTGTCCACTATTTCAGTAAGGAGGATTTTCAATGAAGTTGAGTCACTGGAGAGTTCCACGGTCCCGTCGGCGGGTTGCTGCTCCGATAAAGTCTCTGTCTTTGGCCCATATTTTTGCCAATGTGCCTTCCTGGGTCTTCTTTGAGTTCCTTGGGGTTGGAACAGAGTCTTTCCCCTTGTTCTTAGACATTTTGCCTCGGGGTTGTGGGCCGATAGGCAGGAATCCGTCAAATGTGAGGATGGGCCACAGCGCCCCTTTTCCTGTTGTATGGGTTGGGGTCCCTGCCCCTCAAAGGTCAATATTGTTCTCGAGATGGTCCGCCCCTGTTAGAGAAGTGTCCGGCGTGCTGGGTGATTGGGGAGGGACCTCTCGGGTCCACTGGCCCAGATTTTGGATTTCTGTTGTGTGGGTTGACTGTCTCTAGAGAGTTCACCAAACATTGGGCTGTCCTCCACCCTTGATGAAAACTGAGGTGCGTGTCCTTTGGTCGGGGGGCTGGTGGGAGGGCCCTGGGGCCCCCTATTTCCTTGTGTATTTGTGTCCGTTGCCGTGAGGGTCCCCTCCTTCCATCGCCGGTCCCTGCCTGGCGCTGGCACTGATGTAACCCTCTGGGTGTCCTGGTCTAGTCTGGGAACCCAGCTCAGGCTTCTCGGCGCCTCCCTTGTGCCTCTTGTGGCGTTGTACCATAGCGTAGGGCCCCCACCCCCGACTCTCCCCGGGGTGAGGGGAGTGAAGGCAAAGGTAGTCTCTCTCCAGGAGCTGGGGATCGGTAGAGGACACCCTTCCGCCCTTACAATTGTTGGGGGCACCTTGATCTACTGTTTTTGTGCTATGGGCCCAGCTCTAGGGAGCGGGGAGCTTGAGCGGTTGGGGGACTGCTGCACGTACCTGTGTTTCCTGACGTTGTCGTGCAGCTTCCTCACCCCTCGATGGGGAACCAACTCAGCGCGATATGGGCGCGCTGCAACTCCTGCAGCCCCTCGGTGGAGCCGGTTCTCCAAGATGGCCCAGGATCAGGTTCAGTATGGGCTAGTCAGGTGGTGGGGTGCTGGGGGGGTGGTCCCCCGCTCTGCTCCCGCGGAGGGCCCCAGCTCCTACCTCCCACCCGGGCCTCCCTCCGGCTGCTTGTCCAACCAGGACTCTGTCCCAGTTGGGATTGTATCTGGCAGTGAGGGTCTGGGGGTACGACCGTGGGCGTAGGTTGGGGGGGGGGTGATTTCTACAAACCTAGCGACCACATGGTTAACTCATCGGAGATTGAGGCGAGGAGGCATTGGCCGAGTCCTCACTTGTTGAGGGGTTCTTGGTGCCGGCAAGGTTGGCGTCGGTGTGGGCAGTGTAGAGGGCTGAGCGGCCCCGGAGCTCCGTGCCCCCCAAAGATGCCGACTGGACTGGTCTCTCCCTCTTGGCTGCCGGTCGGGGTGCACCGGAGTGTGATGTTCCTGAACGTGGAGGAGAGTGGGGTCTGGGTGGGCCTCGGCTGGCCGGCGTGGTTCCGCCGAGCTGAGCCGCGGGAAGGACGGGCCGCTGAGCCGGGAGCCCCGATGGGCTGTGTAGTGTCCCCCTTGCGCCGGGTCCTCAGGTGCTCAATGGGAGGCTGGGTGCCACGGTTCGAATGTCGCAGGAATGTTCCCCCAGGGCTTTGTGTCCAGAGCCTGCTGCGTGTTGGTGGTTCTCCACATGCATTGGTGGGCTGCGTCAGCCAAGGCCGGCATGCGTGGAGCAAGTGCAGGGTCGCCCACCTCCCCGCCTGAGTCCAGCTGTGACTGGGGGACCGGTTAGTCGGAGGACTGTTTCCCGACTCTGGCTGTCCCCTGGCTGCAGGATGACACTCCGGGGATGATTCCACAAGATTGAACACCTGGGGAGGGCTATTCGCCGGCTATCTGATCAGCAAGGCCTCGTGGGTCGGGGGCGCATTAGTCATGCTGCTCACTCACACGCGGCCATTTTAGGAATCCCGGATCTGGATAGCTGTCATGACCCTTGCCCCTGGCCCTCACTGGCAAGTCAGCCTTTCAGTTAGGGCCATGTCAAAGGCCTTATAACCTCATCCAAGACTCTTTTGGAGTCAGTCGTGGCGCCTTTGGCACCAGGCTCATAACCATCATGAAGACCAACATTAGAATGGGACTATTTACTTGGGACTATTTAACTTGGGGGGGGTTCAGCCAACATGGAGGCACACACATAGCTCAGTTACAAGGAACTGAGCTATGCGGTCTAGTCTTTTGGGTGTGGCAGGCCTGGGACTACTTTACCGGAGACTATTTAAACTGCACCCAAACAGCAGAACATGCTTTGCGTAATTCTGCTGTGGGCAGCGTAATGCTCACTGTGTCCAGTTCTTTGATGCCAGTTTACCTGAAACCAAGGACCTGCAGAGAGAGAACGAACACTACGAAACTTACCTGTAACAGTATCCTGTCTTCAATCCATCGCGGACTTCAGTTCCACTCACCTGAAGGTACGAACTCCATCATCCGGCACGTCATGCCTCCTGGAAAACCATAACCTGAAAAGAGGAGAAAGAAAGACAGCATTAGTAAGTGTTTACTCAACCTTCCTCCCGAATGAAGAAAGCCACACAATTCTTACCTGGATAGTCATCTCCTGGTCAGTATAGTTGCTGGAACATTACGGTGCTCGGCAAGGCACATAGCAACCTGCAAGGAGCGAAAAGACACAGGTTAGCAATATAAAAGGCGAAACAGTGCTGCACATCGCGCATTACTCACCGGACAGCATTGCGCACACCGCGCTTACGCCTACCGGCCCATGCTCATGCTCATCTTCAAACTGCATGACAACACCAAAATACCTTTCCATACCTAAAAGGAAAGAAGCAAGACATTATTATTCGAACTAAGAGGAACATAAGAACTGCATATAAAGACTGTAAAGCAGCAAACCTACAGAGTCGCAGCAGGCCTGGACTCCTACAGGGGGCTTGCACCAGTGAAGTAACTTGGTTGCTGCTCGCCCCCCACATCTACGCACCCCTGCCACAAGGAGCAGGACGGAGAATCCACCTTTTACAATATTAAGGTAAGGAGAAGGCCCAAGGGAGAGGAAGGAGTTGAGGCCAAGGGAGGTGAGAAAACAAAGACAATCTGGTATTGAATCCAGCTCTCCTATATTGCAGACCCATCTTTAACCAGAGGCCTTACCAAGGGACCGGGAGAGGGTTTGAGAGTGCAAATCATCCAACCAGGCCTGGGTGGCGTCCCCGCGGATACCAGGTGAGCGTAACAATTTTTGATAAAAAACGGAGTCCTGGTTGCCGGCATCTGACGGCTCACTTTGTTGATCTTTGTGAATGGATACTGAAACCTCACTCTGTATGTGGGCGATCTCTATGATTTTTGCTGGCAATTGGGTTGGACACATGGCCTCTGTCCCATGGCTGTTTTGCTGATAGTTTGTCACCCTGTCTACGACAGTGATTGTCAAAGAGGTGTTTATCTGCGAGGGGTCTGCAGTGTTGTTAGGCATCATGGCTGCCACAGCGATCTTCGATTCTGTTGATGCTATAATTGCAGATGCAGGACAAGCTTTCGGCTTTTAGTTGTGGGTGGTGTTGCACGCGTCAACTTTGTTATTAGATGGTCTTTTTATTTTTGGTGTGACTTCATCTGCCCATTTAGGACTGCAATATCGCGTGATAAGCAAACTGCCAGAGGGGAGCGCTGGAGCTCAAAGAAAATCATGAGAAGTGAAATGGCCTGCCCGAGGGCTACTTGCGTAGAGAGGTTCAGCCCCCGGGCCAGGGTCAGCAGAGGGACTAGCAATAGTAAAAAGGTGCTCTAGCGAGGTGCACACCAGAGTTTCATTTGGCTATATGTTTGTGGGCTGGCGGTTGTTTAAGCGTTGCAAATTAGTTCAGGATGTTTGGTGCGAGTAAAACCTCGGTGTCGTTTAGTTCTTGCACACTAGGCTGCGGCAGAGAAGAAGGCAAGGGTGGCATTACTGTCACAACCCTGATGGTCGATTCAGCGGATTCCATAGACTAGTACACAGATGAGACACTTTCCAAGTTAAACGCTGAGTTCTCAAACAGCACTGTTGTCGGAGTTGACTTTGTGATGTTTCACACGGTTCCAGGCACACCCCAGAGCACCTCAATGTTGTAATTACAGTTTTATCCAAGTCAAGTTGTGAGAGTCCGGCCTGTGTTAATTGTGAGGGTAGCAAAAGGGGAGGCTCTAAGTACCGTATCAAGCTCACTCGGCTCTGATGGCGCCATCACCATGGGCAGACAGTTGGTTGCCACCGGGCCATGATCGACAAGAGCAACATGGTGAGAGATGCAGGAGGGCTTTCGTGGAGCACTAAGCTGGGGGTTGACTGTATTGGCAATGTCGGAATCAGCTGGTTTGACAGTATCATCGTCGACTGTCACTGATGTTAAACTAGACATAGCTTTGGGTATTTGTTTGGAAGTAAACATTGCAGATATGACACAGGTGAGGACACGCACCTCTTCTTGCCTGAGCCCAGACATGCTGCTGCAAGAGGCATCAGCATCTTGGCGCCTTCATTTTTGGCCAGATATGGGTCCTCCAGAGGCCATAGCTTTTAGCAGGTCTCTCAGGGTCATGAACATTGATATATCTAAATGCAGCGTCTGCAGGTCGGCCCACGGAGGACCACAGAAGACCACTCATCTTCCCACTCGGCGCTGCGCTCTGTGCTGATGTGGACCTTATGTAGAGAATCACACTGGTTCTGCAGCAGGGCTCCGCCTCTGAACAAAGAACAAGGTGGAAAGCCTGTAGGTCCGACTCCGACACAGAAGACCACTCATCTTCCCACTCTGCTGGAACATATCCCTCAATCCAGACCCATTCAGGGTCGTCCCCTTATTTGTCCTGGGTAGGAGGTTTCCCGATCGGCCCCTTAGCAGAAAAAGTCACATTTTCTTTTCTGTGTGGCAAGTTGTTATCCTTAGCTATGGCAATTGGTGACAAAGAAACTGCAGTCATGTCAAAGCCCATCCTTTGAAAATTAACTGTGTGACATTATTAAGCCCGCTGTGTCACTTGAGATGCAAAGTACTTTAGATGTTGGTTTTACAGCGTCCTCAAATCATTTCCACATACTTAAAATTGGCCGTGGTTAATACACGCATGTAAGGGACAACAGCAAGCAAGTTCATTAGACATGTCCGATTAAGTCAGAAGTCGCGTTTTCCAACAATGCTGCTTCTCTCAAACTATTTTGGATTCTGGCAAGATTTCTTCCATGCCTTCTTGGCATGGTCCACAACTGCACTGTCCAGCCCAAGACAGGCTACAGAAGCAGAGCTGCATTCCACTTCAAGTTGCAAAGGATAGACAGTTATCTTTTCATCAGCTTCCATGTTAGATTGTATGGTGAACTGTTGTCATGATCTCTGCTTCCAAAAGGTCAGGGTTTTCCCAACTCCCTTGGAAGCAGATCCATAACCCAGGTTCCGAGTGCCAACCAGTCCCAATTGGGACCTTTTGGACCCAGTCCTGGCGCCAGTGGCACCAGGCTCATAAATATGCCCAGTCCCAGCGCTGGAAGCGCCGGGCTCATAATGCTTGGGTGGACTTACCTGCAGCAGACCATGCTGCTTACTTGCCTGCCAGTTGAGCCTCTGATTCTCTTCTGTTTGGAACTACTTTTCCTGTTGGGTGGGGCAGGAGCCACTCCCTAGGTTCAGAACACTGGAACTCTTCTGGAAAGCAGGAACTCTTTTCTTACCTAGGCGTGGCTGTGGAAGGAGGGACCTAAGCACTACAGGAGGCTATTTAAACCACACCCGATGGATGAATCTTGCTTTGCGTTATTCTGCATCCTCTGCAGCAGAACGCTTATCGTGTCTTCTGCATCTGATCCTGGGCCTAAGGAAAAAGGCTTACCATCCTGAATCCAGTCTTCAGCAACACCTATAAAGACAAGAAAGAACAGGTTAGCATTACGGTCTTCAGTGACATCGCTTCACTTACCTGGTCCATCGGCTGTCACCAACGCCTCGCGCTGCATTCCGGCATCTGAAAGACAAAACAAGGTGCGTTTAAAGACATTGGGGAACTTTAATACTCACGTGCCATTACTCCTTTCCACATCTAACCCAGTGGGTATTCCGGCACCCTGCAGCCGCTCCGAACTTGTACCTGCAAAATAAAAAGACAGTTAGAGCGCATCGTGAAGCAGGCAACAAGCGCTTACTTACGTGCTTCCAGGCGCTTCTATTCATCACACGGGCTCCATCTTCAACTCACTTCAGCCCGTCATCCGCCATCGCCGGAACCCTGCAAAACAAGAGACATCATTACTAAAGACTTTTAAAGACATTAGAATTACTCGAAACTTACCGTTCGTGCAGTAAACGACGGACAGCAGTCCTCTGAAGTCAAGAGGCCTGCTCCCCTTATCCAGTGAAGAAACTGGTTACAGCACCCTGCCCCGAGGCAGATGGAGAGCACGGCGTTCACTTACCTAAGGTGAGAGCGTTAACCTTTGGGGTTCTACAGGAGAAGAGAAAGGGAAGAAGAGAGAGACATTCAATAACCAAGTTCATTAATCCCATATTTTCTATCTGCAGACATCTTACCCTTCGAGTCAGACATACAGTGCACAGAGGTCCAGCCCAAAGAGCCAGCCGTGTGTTACACATCGCCTTTGAAGATACGGTATACGCCCAGTCAAGACCGGCGCCTCTACGGGAATCAAGTGAGCGTTACAACTGTTTCGCACACTTTGTCAATCGAGTTAACGACACAGGCAGTTTTCACCAACCAACCAACTAGTCAGAGTACCTTCTTTATTGCTCAATCGTTTAGATCCAAGTTTAGCCTTCCTACGTGCCTTGTGTGAAGGGCCCACTACTTTATGTTGGGCCTCATTACTATCTATGGTTTCATCTACAAGTGGCATGTGTCGGACGGCACCTGCAGATCTGGTTCTATAGCCACATTTCGTTTTCTGCACGTTTAATTTGCACAGTCTACATCTCTCCTTGCGTGCTATATGCCACCTCTCACTAGTGTATACCATAGCTGCATCTGTGTCAGCATTCTTTGTTAAGGATAGTGGTAATTGCAATTTCATTTTCAGTAGTGCCATTTTGTGGCACATGATTAATACTGGTTTCATAACCCTGTAAACTCGTCCCAGCCAGCCTAGTGATACCTTTGCACTAACAGGCGAAGGCTTGTCCCTGCGCGTGTACGTCTGCATTAATGAATTTTTCAACATAATTTTAGTTATATTGTAACAGCAAATTGCAACGTAGACAACGTTGATGTAGAAATTCTCTAACTTGTCAATACAAATGTTTCATCGTTTACGTCAAATAAGGAGAGGCGGAAAGTCTGTCCGTTGCATTAACTAAGTAAGCAACCTCCAAGTGCAACATATTCTCATAATTTATCAAACTCTGGCTCACATCTTGCATGTCCACTGTGTGGGCCGACGATACCCCCTGCATTACGTGCCCAGTCACTGTTGCACCACTGTTAATTGTTATTACGTCTGCATCCGATTCCATTTTGAAGAGAAAGACACAAGATCAATAGAGAATTATTATCGACCAAAGTAGTCTCACGTCGGAGGCATTGCTCCTTCACTCATGCCAACCGGCCGTAGCACTCCTGCTAGTGAAAGCGTTACGGTGTCCCATCGTTCGAGGTCCTTGTCCTTGTGCATGTTGGCTAAGGCCTGGGGGTAATTGAGTTCCGTTATTGAGGCGCTTATTTGTATCCCCAGGTATTTCAGGGAGTGTGGCTGGAGTGTGAATGGCGTCACACCTCTGGGGTCCCATGGGATGTTGCTTCGGAGGGGCATGACCTCAGTTTTGCTCCAGTTTACTTTGTACCCCACCATCGGGCCTATCTCCTGTATCAGGGCTCGGACGTGAGGTAGTGCTTCTGGACAGTTGCCGATGTAGAGTAGGAGGTTGTCAGCTTATAGGGAGACTTTGTGCTCTTCCGTGCCTTGGTAGATTCCTGCCCATGTCGGATCCAAGCGCATTTTTATGGCCATTGGTTCGATCGACAGTGCGTACAAAAGTGGGATCTCAACCTCTTTGTAGAGGGAGTCCTATCTACGGGTCTGCCAACCTTCGCAAAGGCGTGGCTTCAGACTGAGGCCAAGTCAGAGGCAGTGCCCCACTCTCCCGACCAAGCCACCAACCTTCTATGGTGATCCTTCCAAATCTTAATGTAGAAGGCTTAGCAATCAGAGCAGTTGTCCACCTTGTGCGGGTGCAAGCAATAAAATGTACTTTTTCGTGTCGATCGTCCACAGAAGCGTTCTTTAGGCGACACTTTGAGCAGGGACGTCCGGCATGTCTACATGGAGAAGGCCTGAAAATCGAGAAGATGGCCTCTCTGAGAAGATTGTCGATTCAGAAGATTGTCGGATGTTCAGATCTTCATCTGCAACAGATCCCCGCTACCGGCAGTCACAGCCGTGAACGAAGATGAAGAAAAAAGTTTGAACATTTTTGCAATAGCAGGGGGAAAAGTTGAAATTTGAAGGCGCGAAAGAAGGAGGACTCGCAACAAGTAAACGTGTAGTAAAAGTCTGAAGATGACCACCATGGGTGGAGCTGGGAGGCCCACTGTCATTGGCTGGGACAGTATGACCCAAAGTGACAGCAATAGGCTATATCAGTATCAAGCATTTTAAAGCAGAACAGCTTTATTATTACAGAGGATTCGCAGCCTGACGATGGGGAATATTCATGAGCATGTGAATCCACGAAAGATCCAATGCGGGAGAACTGTCGGAAAATGTAGAGTTAGCCAGTTTCAGGGAGTCTGTGATAATGGCTGGTACATCAATATTATTGTCCACTTGGCTGAGGTGTCATGATCCAGCTGGCTCATATAAAATGGTGAACAGACATAATATTGCAGATGAGGATATAGGTTTCGATTTAATAAGGTGGCTAACCCTCTTCACCATTCTCTTCTTACGATATTATTTGAGTAAAAGAACAACACTCTTGTGCTGTGTTTAATAATTGGTTAATATAGTGTCGTCTATATTAAGTGGACTAGACACCAGTGACTTTGCCATAAAAGTCAATACAACTCTGACTAAAGAAAATTGGATTAATACTAGAGAGGAGAATTTTCAATACAAATTGTTCAGTTTTACCTGTGTGGGAGATCAAGGTTTGGGCAATTTGCCGTGCTATCTGAAGAAATCTCCAAATAGAGGGTGGAGAATGACATTTCAAAGACTATGCATGAATCTCCTCATGCTAGAGATAAACTGTATATGACGCAAGTCCCCAGATGTGGGGAACAAGTTTAAAATTTGTGGAGATTCAGTTTGAAGACTTTGAACATTTGATACTGATCTTCCACTCTCTACAAGGTAATTGTGTAATCTACGTGGACATTCTTTTGGTGTGATTTAGTTAAATGTCACAGAAAGAAATTTGGCGAACATTATTAATGGGGAATCAATTTCTCTATCCATTACAGTGCTGACATTTCTAAAGGACATCTTCAAATGTTCAGGTTGTTGCAATTAAATGTATTTATGTTTATTCTGCATTCATGTTTGTTTACATTTCTATTTTATTAACTATAGTATCATTTTAGTGTTTTGTATTTTCAACAAATGTGTTATTTGTTGTATGACTCTAAAAGGTTTAACTGTAACCCAGCACACACATTTTAAAAAAATAGGTTTACAATTGAACTTAGTAGTAAGCTGAAACCTATTAAGTGATTAGGGATGGGATGGAAGATCGGGTATAGGTGTTGATGAGTTTGTGATGTTAGGGCCTGGTAGGCAGGAGGAATAGAAAAAGCAAAATGTTGGACCCGTGACCAATAGATCATCAGTATATAGGTCTAGAATTCTCTTAAAGTATGGCATTATGCCATTGACTGTAGGCTTCCTTTGTTTGGCATGAAAGGATAGAAGCAACCTAAATAACAGGTGGTAGTTGGCTTTGTGAATGGGCAAATGACCTAGAAATAGGGCCTACAGCCCCAACAGAACAGATAAAACATGCTTTGTTACACAGCTGTTATGTCGGTCAGGCGCACAGAGAAGATGAGATCAGCAATGGCCAACGGCTGCCGTGCCCAGGGAACTGTGACAAATGCACTCAAGTGCTATACTCCCCAAAAAACACAAACAAAATTGAAACAAATATACTTTAAAAAAAACAGTAACCATCATAAACAGTAGGGCTAATGTCACTCCACACCACTACAAATCTAACCTTAAAACTTCACTTAGGGTTCATACTTTGCGTTTTATGGTTTATTTGTTGTGGTATAGCGTGAGTATTTGTACATGAACATTATTATTTCTACTATTTGTAGACTTGGTGGTTTGGTTCTTTGCATAGATTGCAATAATAGCATTTTCATTCCCAACGTTTGTAGATTTTCCCTTTCTATAGATAGTAATTTATGTATATGTGGGATTGTTTTAATCATGATCTTTATTAGGAGCTAAGTGGTTAAAAATACTTTTTTTTTTATTATAATGTACAAATGCCACCACTGCATTGAGACCAGCAAAATGTGGCCGAATCCAAATATAAAAACCAACATCTGGACTTCCTTGCACACAACACTTTGTGACTGAAAGTTGCTGAAATGTACTTCATCAGTTTTATGACAAACGTAGGTATCAAAAACACAATTTCTGCAAATGATAACATCCAAGTAAAGGGTCCTGTCAGTTTAGAAGGATCTCAGTATGATCTATCTTGTATATGTAAGCTATAGAATTAAAGAATGTCTTCAGAAAAGACCATTTTCAGTATATTTGCAGTATATACTCATGTATTATATACAATGGTTCACCAGATTGTGTTACAGTCAAAAACGTGTCTCAATTAAAACAGTACAGACAGAAGGAGTCAAACTAAGTCCTCCAATGCATTTCTGTCTCAGGGAAAACATTGTACCTTCTATCTACAAGTACTTGTGCTTTATAATATGAACTTGTAGTGCATGACTGTTCTCAAATGTTTTGAGGTCTCATTGTGTGCTTTGTTGCTCTTCAAGACTAGAGCTCCTGGACGCAAACCGCTACGTTGTAGGTGCTTGTGCCACAGTGTATGCCTGCAAGTGGTCTTTTTTGAAGTAATTCTTTAACAATATAGCTTACATATACACATGATTACTCATGCAAGGTCCTTCCAAGCTCCTGTCTAAACCGACAGGACCCTTTACTTGGATTGGAATTAGCTCCCAGTGCAAAAGGGGAACTTTTGTCGACAGGACCACAGACAAAACAATGATTCTTGAATTCAAGTCTATCTACCGGCGTGGGGTCCACTCATTCCTTGATCTGCAAATGAAAAACATACCATTCTTTGCAGTTGACTGGTCTGTAGTCTTCCTCTTTCTCCTAGGTTGGTCTTCCACACTATATCTAATTTTCCAATTACAGTTACACCCTTGATGACCCCAGCCTTTTCTGCAAATTCTGGTTTCGGTTTTAGGCAATACAAGTACTGACGTGTATCCAAAGGCTGCAAATATGTCCTTGTTCCAAAGGTAGATAAGCTGGAAGAGAGGGAAAGACATTCCTTCATAAAATAACAGAATGATTTCTACTTTTTTTTTTGGAGAAGTCAGGTACAGAACTCAAACATGCACTGCTCAGTCATATGGCTAATATGCTCCAACACCCCCATGGGTACACCAACACACTCATCAGTAATTGGGAAGAAAGTGCCAAAGGGGTTCTAAACTGATAAACATGTGATTTGAAATGCATTCAGTTTTCTTATATGGTAAATCATCACCCCAGTGGCTGAAATCCTGGTTGCATCTCTCATCCCTAGTTTTGATGTGTCTGGCAATAGGTCAATTTATGTAAATATGTAACTGTAAGATACGCGGCCATTTACCTAAGGGTTCGGTGCGCAATATAAATAAACAACTCAACCTACCTCTGTCACCCAAGATTGTTTTCGGCGAAACAACCACATGACTGTTCTACTTTATTGTGCACGAATAATACGTTACAAATACAATAATCTGTTACCTGAAAACCATTAAAAACTAAATACAATTACTATGTTATGAGACAGATGCCCGTTTATGGTTTCTGGATGATCAAGTAAAATCGAAAGCTACTATGCTTCCTTATAAGAATCCAAATAAAAAATGACGTTACGGTATTTCCAACAAATCTCAAATGATTCTACGACCTGTCCATCGAAGGAGAGGCTGTCGTGGTGTACACACTTTCAACACTGTGCATTAAGATCTATGATTCGGGAGAACTCTGCAAATAAATATGGGTAAAAACAGCAGTGAAACAGCTAAGCAATGATACAATAATTCAGGCAACAATACTACTCTATGTTTTAACTGGACTCGTTATTCAGAGAATGGATACATCAACAGAGTAGACTATTTGCACCTTGGTGAAAGGATGTCTGCTCCAGCTGTTGAAACAATCAGTAGAAGAATGTGTCGTGTCATCTATTTTGGTAACTATTGGATCCCGAGATTGCTTAAAAACGTGCCCCATTTGTAATGGCACAGATGTAAATACCACAGAATGGAATGACCAGTGGTAAGAAGCATCATCTGAAGAATTGCTAACTATTGCTTGTTGGAATCCTCAGCAAACCTTTTTCAGTGGAAGGGATATACTTAGGACCCACGTAGTGGAAAGTGTCACAAATCTACCTTTGGCCTAGCCCCGCGTGGGTGACCAGTTGTCTCTCTAAGACAATCTCCTAGTGGGGTGTGGATCACTATGCCCCCCCCCCCCGCTCTTGTATCTCAGGGCCATTGTGCACCTTGTTACTGATAGATTACTCCCATCTTACTCCTAGGGACACACTAACATAAGACAAAGAAAACACATGAATCGAGTCAACAATAGAAACACTTCTATTCATACATAGCAATGCATCATGCAAACACTACTATAATGCAAACCTCGAATTTGGACCTTTTATGCTTTTGGTGCAAATCTACCATGCAATGCAATAACTATAAGCCTTACAGGCTTCTAATACAAGCAATCTAATAACTCCAGTCCACACCATACTTCATTCTCTCTAAGACAAACCCTGTCTGATTACCCCATCTATCATGTCAGCCAAAGCTCTGTGTGAGTCTGTTCTAATTCCCCATGCACGTGTCTTATTCAGCAATACTCCCCTTTTTCTCTGTGTTGCTCTGTCTCTCCTCTCCCGCTAACTCTGCAACCAGCTAGTCAGTCAGGGCCAGGCTTCTCTCTGCCAGATCGATCTCATCAGCTCACAAAGAATGCTTTCCCTTCTGCTTCCTCTCTGAGTCATCCAAACGTTTCTCCTTTGCCACCGTCAAACCTCTCTCTTCCATCTCAGAGTGTCAGTGTGCCATCTCCAACTAGCATCTCGAACTACTCCCTCTCGCCTCAGAGAGCAGACCAGCAGAGAGCAGCCACCACTCTCCTCTCAGAGCCTCACCTCTCATTATGCTGTTCAATGATGTATTCATATCCATGGTTACACTCGTTCTCTCTAAGCTAAAATGCCTCTCTTTCTGTCTGTCAGCATTTCTATATTTGAGCGGTGCCTAAATGTCTGTGATGCATGTACTTGTACTTTTCAATCGCTGCGTGTTCTGGTCATCATGACATTTTCTACAAATCTATACCATGGCCTTCTTCTGCCTGCGGTACACCATCTTACCATCTCCTCATATTTCTCCATTCAAATCCCTCTCTCCTTATGTCTCTTCCTGCAAAGCTCTCCCTTTCTCTTCATGATGCTGCCTGCCCCCACCTTCTCTCTGTCTGCAAAGCACCAGCTAGTCTGATAAGGCCTCCCTTCCCTTCTCCAATCGGACCAAAAGTCACGTTATCTGTCTGTCAAGCAACTGTTTACGCATACTTTGTACACTGTAACTCATAACAACTTTCCGCACTCCGCGGCGCTTCTGTGTGTCTCAACTGAATGGCTTAATAATGCCATAGGCCTCATTCTTTCTCTAGTGCTTACTCTCTCACTAGCAAACCCAAGTGGTATCTATAATGCCTCAATGCATATTCTAAGTGCACACTCATGCGTGTCTCTCTACATGCATACATAATACACAACATATCTCTACATGTGCCTACATGTCTCTACAAATATAACATGTGTCTCTACATGGCACTTCAAATATAACAGGCCTCATTCTATAGCAAATTGCAAATGTATACAAAGTGGCAGCATAATGTGGATAGTCTAATGTCACTACTAATCAGTAGGAATGATGGATAACTAAACAGGATGCAATGATGGATAACTGGATCCCTAAATGGGTAATGATTCCATAATGATAACAAACCAGACTTCTCTATACAATCAGGTTTCACAAGGTGTACTTCTCGGATGTGTATGAATAAGAGTCAAGAGAGTTTGGTTGCGATATGTTTTGCAGTGAAGAGTAAACATGGCTTAGTTATTCCGGATGGCCTGCTTATTTGAGGGGCAGGGATTCCCAGAGCTTAAGAAGCGCTGTTTGCAGCATTTCCATTCTTCTGCTTTAAATCACTTTATGAATGGACCTCAAGACACTGAATAGTGTGCATATGTAGTGGGGAATGCAAGCGTTACAGTAGATGCTTAGTGCAATTCCATGCTACTTTTCAGTTAGAGCATTCACAATCACACTCCTGATGCCCCACAACCCCCAAAGTACAAAGGTATCTGTGATCCTAGAACATCTTGAAAAGAGGTCCTTTGGCCTATACATTCATGGGTAGGGTGACACTGCTTTTAGATTGTGACTCACATGGTTTTTCAACTCTTATTATGACCAGACTAATATGATGGGCTTAGTATCCCATATGGCTAGCATGGTCATTCTATCACCCTGAAATGTTTTCAGGAGTAAGCTTGTGGCAGCTGTAATTTATGGTTGGCTACACCAGGCTTGTAGCCATTTTTATTGCTTTACTAGCCATTGTACTAATGCATTTTTTATGTCTTGCACCCAATCATTTTGTTGTGTGGCCTTTCTTTGCCTGGGTGTAGCACAGTCACATTCTTCTGACCTAGGTTCATCCTGAGCCCAAAAGTACACCCTCAGTTTAAATTTAGGGAAGAACTAAAGGGTTTATAAAGTCCCCCAGACACCCCAATCCAGTGCCTGTATGCTTGGTGTGCTTTCCTGGCCAGCACTGATTGCTTCACCATCCAAACCCTAATGTTGTGCCTAGAGTGTGACTGGTGGGATTGCAAGCCCTTATGTGAATGTGCTTATCAGTGGGAGACCCTGTACATGCCTTAGATCAGTTCTTGAACTCACCTACATTGGCTGTTGCTTAGGATCCTTGAGTAGCCAGTCTGGCAGGGCACTGGGCCCTTTGCATCCTTCTTTTCCCTGCTTGTGGATCCCTTGCTGAGCTCTTCCTTTGCTTCTTACACTCCTTACTGGACCCTTCTTCGCCTGCAGCTGCAGTACACCTGGTAAAATATTTCTGGCCAAAGTATCTAAAGGGTGGGGGTATCTCCTGCTTTCCTGGCCTGCAAACCTGAGTAGCTGCTAATTTTTCTGCCTGTTGGACACCATGTGTTGCCTCCAGCCATTGTCCTCTCCCTGAGACCGTTTCCTTGCTGGCCTTCTAAACCCTCCTGCTACCATGGGCTGACTTGGGTCCCTTGCTGGGTCCTGCAGAGTGCTCCAGTTGCCGCTGCCATGTTCTGCCCCTCATGAGTCATCTCTTCCTTTTAGGTTTACCTCTTCAGGGTCCGTGCTGGGTTGTGGGCTTCAGTAAAACTGACCAAAGCCAACCAAACACAACTAGTCCAACCTAAACCCAACACCCACATTGACCTGTGTGCATGCCAGTGCTGGGCCAAATTTGTAGCACCCATGCCTCTTGAATACCTGTCCTCTAGTCCCTAGACCCTGATCCTGTAGTTGGTTCTGTTTTTCAGGATCCCCTGAGGCCAGGAACAGTGCGCTTTGCAACCCCACTGCCCCTGTAACAAGCTCTTCCTGGTCTGCTGGTCCCTGAACCGTGGCATGCAACACATCTTTGGGAGATCCCTATGGCTCTCCAGTTGTCTCGTTGCCCCTCCTGCTGCACCTGTGGGATGAACACAGAACTTACCAAACCTTTACCTACAATCACTGATGGCCTATTGGGGTTCTCCCATGGATTCCGATGAAATAAATATTTCATAACGTTGTGAACTTTAGGATATGACAGACATTTTCCTCTTGACCCTTGCGGTTCTAGAGTTTTAGAGTTTCCGCAAGAGAAAGCATACGTTTTGATAGTACCAGTGAATGATTATTCATTTTGCTGTAATAACTGCAATTTTCTCTGTGTCATAGAAGAAAATAATGACGGTACTGTAAGAGACAATGGTTACATGTTTGAAACATGTATGTAGTGGGGAGAACTGGGACTTAACCATTTTATTTGTATCTGTTGTCTCATTGTGTCTGCTTCTTACAATGTTTAACCATTTTCCTCGCTCCTTTCACATAACATGAAGACCTAATACATCACAGTTAGGGTAGTTAGCTATATTGTGTTTTATTGAGTGAGGTGGTATTAATCTTGTTAGGGAGAATTCTCAGAAATGTGCTAATTCCCTTCTAGAGACCCCCAGCTCTTTTTGATGGACTGAAGGGCTTTTAATGTCTAACCTGGAGAGACTGAGACCTTTTTCCCACTCTCGCATGTATTTGTCTGTGATTTGGACTCAGTTTCTTTTGACTTTGGAGTGTGACAATCTCCATAGGCATCATCTTTACATTGTGACACAAAGCACCTTCAGTGCAGTGACACAGGGAAGTCTTAGATTTCCCAAAGGTGTAAATACCTTCTCTTGGTGAAACTACTGTTTCCAAGAGCAGTGAAGTGAAATTGACTTTATTTACATTGTGTAACTTTCTAGACCCAGCACACACTATCTTACCATAGGGTGCCCTAGGGGTTACTTAGTATCCCCTTTGTATAGTTTCTCAGGTAACATTTTTATGTTACCCTTTCTACAATTAATGGCTGGTGGCAGTGGTTTACTTTTTTCTACCATTGTGTTTCTACAGTGGGCTGCAATTGCAGCAGCAGTATAGCACCCATGGGTGCCCATTTTGTCAAAATGCCCCGGTCTTCTCCCCTCCCCCCCATTTCTTGTTGGAAAGGTCTTTCGAAATTTTCTCTGCGTGCCAAAGCAGAGTTGGTCCCTTTGTTCGTTTTGTCTTTGGTGGGATTCACAAGTGAAGCCCACCTCTGGCTCTAGCGTGTCTAGCAGGGCAGGAAGCGAGGGAGGTGCCCGAAACTCCCTGTGCTTAGTCTCCATGGTTACAGGAATGCACCCAAGGACGATTGGCTGGAGGGCTGTCCTTGGAGGACAGCCACCCTGCTGTGTGATTGACAAGCTGCGAATGAATGGGAGAAACCTGCATAAAAGGCAAGGCTTTTTGCTTGGAATGCAGAGTCAACAACTAGATGAAGGAATCAGAAGAAGAACTTGGAAGAGACGCCTGCTGCAACTCATGGACCGTTGGTTTGCCCGGTGAAGCTCTGCTGCAGTGTTGAAGCTCTGAATTCGCCTCGATTAGAGAAGACCTGCAAAGGACGACTTCTTCCCTTGGGTTGTGGGACCAATCGACCCCAAGACGAGCTCATCTGGAAATCCTCACCAGAATCGAGTGAGTGTCTAAATCGAACCCCAGCTCCAGGAAGATCGTCCGGACTCCCAGGAAGCAGGACTGACCAAGCCTGAGCCACCTCAACAGAGTGCTGGACCCCAGATACGAGGAAAGTCCATAGTGGTATCCAAGAACTGCAGGTGTGCTATTTGCGAGAGCCGCGAGGAGCTGAAACCGCAAAGTGCCGCTGATCTGAAGTTTGCCCGTTGCTGCCGCCGACATTCAATTTGTAGTACAGGAGTCCCCAGACGTCCTCCCTCTTGTTCCCACGACTGAGGCCCAGGAACAACAGGATCTGCAGACCTACACAGGCTAGCTGGAACCAATTTCTTCTAACCAAAGGTACTGCAAAACTAAGGGGACTTACCTCTTGTTGTGTAGCCTTGCCTGTTCTCAGTTGAGACTTGTCTTGGTTGCTTTTGCAGAGTTGCTTGCAGCTTTGCCGCTCACAAGCCTCCCAGCTTGTGGCCATACAGTGATTCTATTTTTCTACAAAGACTACTACAACATTGTACAAGACTTTCACTTACCTGCAAGAAGTGCTTCAGTTCACTTTGCTTAATTAACATGGCTGGCCTGGCTCCCTGAAAGACTCTTCTTACCTCTGACCTTGTGCTTTACCTTTCCTCCAGGAAAGGGTTAATTTACTTTGCATTGGGGGTTCAAAAGTACTTACCTGCTTCAGAATATTTGTTTATCCTTTGTTTTATTCTAAACCCTTTTGACACCAACTCAGTATTGCTCTAAAAGTACCAGTGATATATTAATGTCCACAGTGTCCTAGTTATTTAAGTCAGTGTTAAGGAGAATTCTCTGTTAAGGCTAATTCCCCAAACCTAGTGAGTCCCCCAGCAGCTTCGCTGGATTTTTGGGGTTTATTTTTTTTTCTCCTGCTAAGAGTGAGACTCTTTTTCTCCCACTCTTAGACATGATTTGAGAATGTCCTTTGACTATGTAATGTGTTTTATGGGATATGGGGTCTTTTACTCCATAGGGCTTCATGCGTTTTTGGTATGTGTGTTACACAGCACCCTCAGTGCAGTAACACAGGGGTGTCATAGTGACCCCCAAACATAGACTCCATACCCTGGGACTGACTACTGTCTCCCAGGGCATGTAAAGTTACCATTGGCTTTACTAGTCTTAAATTATGAACAGAACCAGTACAAACAACCCTATTGTGGAAGTACTGGTAGGGGTAATTCGATTGCCCCTGGGTCTGTTTTCCAAGGGGGCACTGTCCAGTCCCCCCTTGTCGAGTTTCTGGCTGGTGGCAGTGGATACCACGCAAAATATTCCACCGGAATATTTCCTATGGGATTTTCCCATTCATTTTAAACGCACCACTTTTTGGTGTAATGTTAAAGATACCGCCGGGTTATTTAATATTTATCCCCCGGTTGGGTCTTTTTGCCAGGACTCGGTTTTAAAATGGCGTTTGTGATGGCCTCTGAAACTCTAACCCAAGTCGAGCCCTTTGTTCCACTTTTTGGTGGACTTCTCCACAGAAGCCCTCCAAATGGTGCCACTCTGTCTGGGGTCAACAGGATGTGTGGGAGGGGGATTAGGCACCCTGGACTGAGTTGCCTTGGCAACTCAAGTCGCACTCTTAGCATGTTTGAGTGACAGCTAGGCTGATGAATGGGGGTTTTGCTGCATAATAGCAGGGCTTTGGGGACTGGAACTTCAGAAGTCGCCACAGGACCTAAAGAATCCGAAGAGGGGAGAAGCTGAGGCTTCTACAACGACGACACCGCCGGTGGAGCCCTGCTGTACGAACTCACCACTTCCCCGACGACAGAGGAGATCTTCTTCCAGGAGAGTCTTCTTCCCCTTGAGCTGGTGGGACCAACCAGTTCGCCTTTTTCGCCTTCCTGGATCGTCTCGTGGTCGAATCGCCCGTGCCAAGCACCCCGGCGGCCGGATAGCCACGCTTCACCACTAGCGCGAATAAAAGGGTCATACCTTTTAACTGGGAAACTCCGCTGCTGGTTTCTTCCCTGGCAGTGCAACGACCTCCAGCTTTCCTCCACGTCGAGATCATCTCTTCCCCTGGATGAAGCTCCGACTTGCACCCGCTGCCAGGAACAACTGCCCCCGCTGGAGCTTTCTCACCATTTCAGGTACTGTGTCCGGCCTGGTCTCCCTTGCAACAGACTGTCCAAGGTGTCCCGTAAATCCTTGACTCTCTATCCTGGGGTGACCTCGGACCTGCTAACATTACCTTTCTAACTTGATCCAACCTCTTTTGACTTTTCTGCAAAGACTTTGAGTGCATTTCCACTGTGTGATCTTGGGCACATTCCGCCTTGCTCTCTCCAAGAGTGGGCCTGGCCTATGAACTTTTTGCTCTACAATAGACCCTGCCTTTCTTGACTTGCTCTGGTTTCTTAAAAGTGTTGGTACTGTGTGTTTTTCCTATTCTGCCTTTTCTCTCCCTTTTTAAACAAATTATTGGAGTGCCATCTACGGTTACGCGCTCCCCTCTGTTTTGCTAAATAAGTGGTGCCTTAACCTAGACTTGTCGAATAAGTAACTAGGGAGGTGTATATATTTATAGTGGCTGTGTTTGAACTTGCTTGAAATATTAGTGCCAGTGTATTTTTACATGTGTGTTTTTAAATAAATAATTATATACTTTGATACCAAAGCTCTGGTCAGTGTTTGCTTGTGCTGCTGTATTTCTAGCCCTATTGTGTATACTCTATATACTGCCTAACTCTTCTTGAGAGAAGTCTGACTGCTCAGCCACAGCTACCAGGTAAATCTGGGTGGTGCAGACTGCTACCAATTGGGTTTACTGCTTACTCCTGTAGTCTTAAACTTTTTGCAGTGGTCCCTAAGGGAACTGCACAGGTTTCTGCCCAACAGTCACCTCAGGGTGTAGGAAACATCCGTGCGTCATCCCAAATGGGTACTTGCTGATTTAGAGAAACTAAAGAGTGTATTTTGAAGTGTATTTTTGTGTTACTTAAATATTGCTCCCTTCTGAAGAAGGCTTATTCAACTAACTTAAATTAATAATTGTTTAATCAAGAAACCTTGAGTGTAAGAGTTTATTTGAATACTTGTCCCTGTGAATCGCTGTGTAAAAACTCCACTACTCACATTGACCCCTCTTAAGATATGCCTGGCTGCTCAGCCACACTACCAACCTGTGTTGTACAGATCTATACCAAAGGTTGTGTTCCTATTGCCATGAGGTCAATGTTGTTGTAGTCGCCCAAAGGGTACTGCACACAATCTTGCCTAACAAATGTTTAACGCATTACTGTGTTATTCTTATATACTTACTTTGTTGGTATATTTTCTATATTTTCTATGTGGCAATAAGGAGAAAGGAGGTTAGGGTAACTGAGTACTGGGACGAGGAAGAGGGATCCAGATGTAATGGGATGCTGGGACAAGGAAAAGTGCAGAGGGGATAAGTGGGGAATGGGAGGAGAAAGAATGAAGATGGCGGTAATGAGGTACTGGGATGAAGAAGAATGACGATGGGCGGATGCAACCGATACAAATGGGTTAGTGGGATGAAGAATGTGCGAGTATAATTGGGTACTGTGATGAGAAAGAGCGATTTGGGAGTGGTGGTAATGGGGAACTGGGTTGAGGAAGCACGCGTCAGGGTAATGGGAGCCTGCCATAATGTGGGACATACCACTTTTTGTGAAGTGCAAATCATTGGTTGCATTCCACAGAAAGGAACACCTTATTTTATCATTTGTAGGTACTGTTTCTAAGAAGCAATAAATAATTGTTGTCAATGAAATGCCTGAAAAGAACTTCAAAGGGCAGGATAATCTCTTCTTTGTGTTGCTTTCCTCCTTTGGATAGAAGGGCTGGTTTAATGAACCAGAGCTTCACAAGTCACAAGGGAACCCTTCGAAAGAATATGTTATGAATACTGCATTTTTATCTGCTTGGTCAAACACACAGCTACTTGCAACTTCCACCTCAGTCCCCATATATAGTATGTTAAATTTCATTTTTCATTCCTTTCATAAGCAAATTCATACAAATATCAAACATGGCTCTAGAATTTTAGTTTTGAAAACCTCTGCCACAGCTTCAAGCAATGCATGGGATATATAGAATAGATTTTTAGTGATGGGGTAGCCTCTTCTCCATCAAATTTAAAGACAACTATATACTGGACGGATTTACAAAATGGGCTCAAAAGGCACATCAGCAACTCTTTGAGCCCTACTTGTTTCATACTGAACGCAAAACCGTCCAACATTTTTATGCACGAGTGTCCAATGGGAGCACCTTTGACTCAATGGGAAAATGTATGGGAGTAATATGAAAACCGCTTTTTTTCTTTTCTTAATACATTTTGCACCGTGTAATAAATGCCCTCAAAATGTCCAGTTTGAAGGGCCCCATGACAAACCTTTTATTTTGAAAATGTCATCACAATCTGTCAAATGGGTGAAAAGTTATTAGCAATAGAATTTTTGGACAAGTCAATGCAAATTGGTGTTATTTTACGTATCGGGTGGCAACCAAAGCCCTGGAATGTATATATAGTGAAAATATATTTGAGACTAACAGAAAAAATAATTATGTGTGCAGAGAATATGTTACAAAGCTGGATAGAAAAAATGTGTATGACGCAAAGGGTTGTTACACATATGTTGCTCAAGTTCCTGTGACCATCTGTATACCGAGGTTGATAAAACACAGAATATACCATTTTTGTATAGTAATTATATCACAAAAGAAAGAGGCGATGGCTGGAAGGTTTAGAATTCTGTAATGGCTTGGCAGGGGAAGAACTATGGTCTGGAGGGTTTCCAAGAACAATTGCCAGAGTAGTAAGATTAATTCTAAACCTTCCAGCCATCACCTCATTATTTTTGCTAGTAATTATATTACCCCGCGTTCTCCAATGACAATGATTTTAGTGCAGAATCTTACTACGAAAAGATACAGAGCATGTAATCGTCGGTTCTCTGGAGACATTTCACCACAATCCACCTTCCAAGCCACTAAATGCAATTCTTATCTGGATTATATAAAAAACAGTACATTTAGAAAGTTGGTATATAATAGAAGACTTCAAGCTGAGCCGGAGAATTGACAGTGATCATGACCTTGTGCGTGCTCGAATCAATTATGTCTGTCGAAAAGTTCTTACGATGTTAAGCAAAATAGCAATATGATCATCTAGAGCTTCAAGAGACAAGTTATGAGTAATGAAGTGCCAAAGATGTAAAGGTTGTTACTCAGAGTATTAGCTTGGTATTTTATTCCTTACTCTATGTTAACAACCATAAATACTTGATTTGAAGTTTCCTCTACAGAATATTTCTGTCTGAAATAATTAAATTATATTTTGTCTGGGTGGTATGATCAGTAATATAAAGACTAAGTATAAACTAATATATTGCTGGAAATCTGTAAGCGTGCCAGTCTAATGTTGCATTTTGATAAATTGTTTTAAAAGTGGATGAAGAACAGAACCCTCTAAAAATACCAGCAGATATCTTCAAAACCTATTTGAGCTTTTTTTAAAATTCTATTTAACAACATTACATCAAATTATCTGGTTCCAAGTAGGTGGAAAAGTGCAGAAATGGTTGCAGTGTTAAAAAAAAAGGTGTTTGTTTGCCATGTCATTTCTATCATCCCCTTGCTTTCTTAGATACAACTGCCAAAGTCTATGGGAAGGTCCTCTTACAAAGATTGGAGGATTCGGTTACTGAAGCAAAAATTGTATCTGATCACCAAGCATGTTTTAGAACTATGGTAAATACCATTGCTCAAGTCTGTTGACTTTTTCTTTTACATCACAACTAAATAGTATGAACAGCCTTTAAACCTGCTGTTTGTTGGCCCACATAGAGCAATGGATGCTGTTCCTAGTTTTAAACTTTTACAGCATCTTGCTGACATAGGTGTTCTGAAGAATGTGCCATTTTTCATCTTCACCTGGCTCATTTTGCTACTGTGAACTATGGTATGGGAGTCTACTGATCCCTTCATAGTCACCAGAGGAGTTAGACAAGGCTGCGTCCCGGCCACGCTCTTATTCCCATTGTACAACAAGAAGCTTGCCGAGTCCATGAAGAATCTTAATATGGGCGCACCCTCTTTCAGCGGGGTGTGGATTGCATTCTGATTTTCACCGATTATATGCTGTTCGGATTAGCAAGACACCTACAGGCCTACAAAAAGGATTAGGTACTTGATGAATTATGTAATAACACAGGAATGGAGTGCAAGACTTAAAGAATTTAACATGGTCAGAAAAGAGAAAATCATGAGCTTGGTTAATTATCAGAAGTACCCCACTGGAGAGAGTGGATTTATACGATTACCTTGGGGTATGCTTTAGGGAGAAAGGCTCATGGAAAGGGCACTCTTGCGAGACACAGAGGATTAATAGAGATTTACTCACAAAGCTATGGTGGTAAAGCTAGTGGCCCAACTTTGGAGATTTGAACAAAAGTTCAGATAGCTTCAGTGTTGGTGACGACGTTTGAGGGTTTGAAAGATTGGACACTCTTGGGGAAAAAAAAGAAAAGAAGAACTTTAAATCAATATTCGCACTCACAATCAGTGCCCCAAACCATCCTCATCTTTAAGAGATAGGTTTGGGGCATTGATCTGGAGTGCAAAAAATGATTTAAGGATCTTCTTTTCTACGTCTACTTGGGATTTCACAGCTCAATGCTTTTACCTTGATACAAACAATTTTCCTCAGCCCTCTCTATAGCCCTCCAGACACAGAAGATATTGCATCTGAGGAAGATCTTACCTATGTGCAATGGGTGCCGATTGTTCTAGAGATACACTGTAAAAATAACCGTGGAAATACAAAGAATACTTAAAATGAAGAGGTAAAAACAACTTGTACTAAAGTACCTAATGTAAAAATTAAGAAAGCACAAGCATATCAACTTTTTATTAAATAAATTATAACTGATTAAAACAAAAAGGAAAAGTCTCCTGGCTGGGATCACTATGGTTCAGAGCAGAGGAGGAGGGGACAAGAAGGTTGAAATGGTGCTTTGGAGTTTAGGGAGTTGCCCCCCATTTGCAAAGATACTTTTGAAGCTGGAATAAGTGCAAATAAGTGGGTGATGGGTTTAGCTGGTGTTGATAGGTGGATTCTCTTGCTAATGTTAACTAGATATGAAATAAAGAAAACATTTTTAAAAACATATACACATTTAAACAGAATTTGTTAAGGAAAACTGTAAAATAATGCACTTAGTTAATTTTAGTTTCTTCATTTAAAATGTCTTTATTTTTATTGTTTAAATTACTTTCAATGTAAAATGTGTTCTTTTCCCCTCTTTGTAATTACCACTTAATTTTCAGCCCTTGATATTATTTGTGCGATGTTATAACCTACAACCCTTCTATGAGCCCAGCACATTGGTAGCTGAACACATGGAAGCCTAAAGAAGCCAGGCAATTTCCGGTTCCTCTCTAGATTTCGTTATGGAATTGGATGCTAGCAGGACAGGCTAGGATGCAAAGTGCAGTCCAAATGGTGGTAGACTAGATTTCCAGGTACCCGAGGAATCTCAGAGTGGTATCTCCTTCCAGAAGTGTTCGGGACATAGCAGTGAGATGGGATTTTTTTTTGGACAGATCGGCAGGCCATTCACCTGAACTTGATTTTCAGTTGTAGGCTGCATGATGGCACAGCAGGTGTGCACATGTTTCAATGAATTTTGGGCGTAGACTACCCATTTCACCACTTTGCCTTGAAAGTCGTAAACTCTGCTTCAAGTGCGAGTCTAGTAATAAGGAATCATGTTGCAGGGTTGGTTTCCAGGTTTTCCTTTTCAATTTTCCAAAACTGCTTGCAGGCTCGCCTGGGAAGTCAACACGTAAATATTTCTGTCTCCATCCTAAAGAGTTTCCCTGCCAAGGAAATCAAAACTAAAGATCAGTCTGTGTCTGGTCGTTAAAATTGGGCAACCCAGTACCTGACCCCCACACTAAAAATGAACAACAAAAGGTGCAAGGTAAATGACGCTGCCTTAGATTCAGAAAACTAAAGTGCGAAAAACCAAATATGTAAATCCAACAAAACAATCCTTATGTCCAGGGGATGATTCCCTTCCTCCTGAAAAGTCTCACGGAGAATATTGAAAATGTTCTGTTCAAAAAATATTTAAGGTTAGTAGAAGTGGTTCTTTCACACAACACCCTCCAAGGATGAAGAAGTGCCTTTTCCAAGCAACAGTGTTTGAAAGGATGGCAAAAGGGTCTCTTCTACGCAACAACTTCTAAAAGATGGTCTCTTGGTATACTCTCCTTCCAGGAACCTTTTCACAAAGGTTTTTCCTTTCATCTGCTCTCAATGGATTACCTGGTGTACTCCCCTGCCATGAATCCCCCTCTAGGCTGTGTAGATCCCCTGGTATACTCTCCTGCCATGTATCTTTCCCCCAAAGGCTCAATGCCTGATGCACTTCTTTCACCAGGTATTCTTATAACCTTCTCTTTATCTTTCAGTTCTCCAAGTATAACAGAGTTCGCCTTCACTGTTTATACGCCTTCACTGTTTATACTTTATTGGCTCCAGGTATGAATTGTTCCAACTTCCCCCCCATATTGACATTTCATATATGTAGACTTGTTCAAGTTTTGTTAACTTCGCTGTTAGTGATCATTGGCTTGTGGCAATCTCTTTACCAGTCTTCCCCCATAGAGGGAGTAAACCAGGGCTTACCGATCGATGCTGCCCTCCTACTAGACTAGATTGGGAATGCTCTCTGGGCTAGACCGCAAGGGACGCACAAACACCTGCCCACACCAGCATACAAACAGGGGCTTCGTAGGCGGCCGGTACCCAACCTGGGCAAGGTTATGCATATGAATGGATGCCATATGGGCAAGGGACCGTGAGTGGCGTACAGCCGCTGATGTGGATGTAGACACGGAAACGCCCGCACACCCCACTTAATTAGAAATACGGACGGAACAAGTTACTTACCTGTAACTGTTGTTCTCCAGCACGGGTCTGGCATGGATTCACATGCTCATGAATATTCCCCGTCATCAGGCTGGGAATCCTCGGTAAAGAAAAAATCATTTTCAGTTTTGTTTCTGAACTGTCTTTCTACTAATAACCAATCACTGGTCTCTGGGTCATACTGCCCCCAGCCAATGACTGCGCTCTACCCAAGACCCTCCTCTGGCAGCCGTCTTCAGATTTGGTAGCACGTAAAGTGGCAGTATGACCAAGTGAAGAGCCGCAGAGGGGAAGGAGGGAGGGTTCGCATGTGAATCCATGCCAGACCCATGCTGGAGAACAACAGTTACAGGTAAGTAACTTGTTCCTTCTCCAGCATGGGGTCTGGCATGGATTCATATGCTCGTGAATATAAGAATACATAGCAGTACACACATGCACAACCACGAGAGGTGGCAAAAGGCTAAACATTAAGCAGTACATAAACCCAACATCAAGCAACTCTTACCTCCTCACCAGGCCCACCTTCAGGTGAACAGGTTGCACAGCACTGCTTGGCCGACTCTGGACTCCTCCCTGGAATCCCGGTCGACGCAGTAGAATCTCGTGAAGGTTTGTGTTGACCTCCACGTAGCAGCCCTGCAGATGTCCAGCAGGGGCACACCAGCCAAAAACGCCATAGTAGCAGCGATCGCTCTGGTTGAATGGGCTCTCGGACGGCCGGGCAACAGTCGGTTGGCCAACCGATGACAGTGCATGATGCAGCCGGAGAGCCATCTGGAAATGGAAGCCTTTGAGAAAGCCTTCCCTTGGTTCACAAGTCCAAAGTTCACAAACAGCTGTGATGTCTTCCGAAAACTCTTTGTTCGGTCCACGTAGAACTTAAGCGCTCTAGCTACAGCCAGCGAGTGCAAAGTCCTCTCGGCCGGCGACGAAGGCGACGGAAAGAAAACTGGCAACACCAAGGGCTCGTTAAGATGGAAGTCCGACGGCACCTTGGGCATGAAAGAGGGGTGCGTCCTCAGCACCACCCTCGTATCGTGAAAAGTCAAGTATGGAGGCTTACAGGATAGGGCCTGAATCTCTCCCACGCGTCGTGCGGAGGTGATGGCCACAAGGAACGCTGTCTTCGACGACAGGAACTTCAACGGAGCCGAATGCAAGGGCTCGAATGGCGGTCCCATGAGCCTGGTCAGCAAAACGTTGAGCTCCCACGCCGGGGCTGGAGCCTTCACCGGCGGGAACAATCGTGACAGTCCCTTCATAAATTCCTTCACCAGTCAATGAGACCACAAGGACGGCCTTCCTGTAGTTCTGGTGTATCGGGAGATCGCTGCCAGATGTATCTTGATGGAAGCGTGAGCTAATCCAGCTTTGGCCAGCGACAGTAGGTATGGTAGCACTTGAGGTGCCGTAATCCGTAGAGGGTTGATCTTCTGTGCACGGCACCAGACAGAGAACCTCTTCCACTTATGTCCGTAGCACTTGAGAGTTGAGGACGCCCTGGCCTTTGCAAGAACCTCTCTGCAGTCAGCCGGGATATCGTACCCTCCAAACTCTAGTGCTGCAGGCGCCAGGCCTGCAAGTTCAGCGACTCCGGGTCGTGATGAAGAATGGCGCCCCCCTCTCTGGAGAGAAGATCTGCGTCCGTCGACAGCTTGACTGCTGGGGACGCTGAGAGGTCCAGAAGGTCCGGGAACCAGATCTGTCTCGGCCACGCCGGTGCGATGAGGATCATCCTGCACTGGGACCTCTTGAGCTGGCTGAGTCGAAGCAGTAGTGGCAACGGAGGAAACGCATACAGGAACAGGCCGTCCCAGGGGAACGAGAAAGCATCGCCCATGCTCCACGGCTGGGGAAACCTGCTGGCGAACCACCGGCACTTGGAGTTTGTCGCCGTCGTGAACAGGTCGATCTGGGGTTTGCCCCATCGTTGGAAGAGCCGATCCACTTGATCCTGGCATAGTTCCCACTCGTGGCACGAGCACAGCTCCCTGCTGAGTGAGTCGGCAATGCTGTTTTTTATTCCTGCCAGATGGAAGGGAACCAGAAACATCCCCTGGGCGACGGCCCAGTGCCACAGATCCTGGGCCTCCTTGGATAGGGCTGGGGATCTGGTGCCACCCTGCTTCCAGATGTAGAACATTGTGGTGGTGTTGTCGGTGAAGATCCTCACGACCTTGCCCTTGAGGAACGGGAGGAACGACTTGTGTGCCCAGAACACGGCGCGGAGCTCCAAGATGTTGATGTGGAGAGACCTCGCTTCTGAGAGCCAAAGGCCTCTTGCGTGGAGATCTCTGGTGTGCGCACCCCTTCCCTCCAGGGATGCGTCCGTGGTCACCGTCTCCTGATGTGCCGGGGTCTGGAAGTCCGTGCCCGCCGTGAGGTGTGCACGGGTGCCCCACCACTGAATTGCCTGACGGAAAACCTTGTTGAGCGGGATCTTGTCTTCGAAGCTGCCCGTCGCTTGCATCCAGCGGGCATCGAGGAACTCCTGTAGAGGACGCATCCGTACACTGCACAGGCGCACTAGGTAGATGCATGAGGACATCATTCCGAGGAGGGACTTGATGGATCTCACCCTGGCCACGTCCGTGGCTAGCAGGCGCTGCACTTTGCCTAAGATGGCCTTCGTCCTTTCCTCCGACGGAGACTCCAATTGTTCCACTGTATTGAGCTTCGCTCCCAGAAACAGTGCCACCTGTGACGGAACCAGATGGGATTTCGGGTAGATGGAGAAACTCAGCTCCGTGAGTAAGCAGACAGTCTTCGCCGTGTGCTCGACGGCGAGTTCTCTTGTCCTTGCACGGATGAGCCAGTCGTCCAGGTAGGGGTAGACGTGGATCCCCTGCAGGCGCAGCCGCGTCACCACTGGTGCTAGGCACTTGGTGAACACCCTGGGTGCCGACTTCAATCCGAATGGCAGAGCTCTGAATTGGTAGTGGCGTCCTTGAACTACGAATCTGAGGAACTTTCGGTGCCCTTTTAGGATGGGGATGTGGAAGTAAGCATCCTCCAAGTCCAACGACGATAGGAAGTCGCCCTCCTCCAGCTGTCCAAGCACATGTTGGAGAGTGACCATCCTGAACTTCTGTGCCTCAATGTATTTGTTCAACCGACGTAGGTCCAGGATGGGGCGCCAACCGCCTGTCTTCTTTCTGACGAGGAAGTATCTTGACTATACTCCGGAGCCCCGGAGCCTCTTGGGGAAGAGCTTGATGGCACCTTTCTTGAGCATCGCCTTTACCTTCAACAGCAGTTGAGGCACGTGATTTTCCTTCCTGGCCATGGGAGGAATGCGTGGACACTTCTTTTGGAATTCGAGTGTGCGCCTGTGGGCCAGGGCATCCAGCACCCAACGGTCGGTGGAGATGGACCCCCACACGCCGATTAACTTCGCCAGCCGGCCTCCCACCGGGGTGCTTCTATGGGGGCCCAACGCTACGGCCAGTTCAATCTTGCTTGGAGGCGGCCTTGGCGCCGACGAGATCCTCCTTGTTTGCCGCAACCTCTGTAGGCCTCATGGGACAAGGAGCGGCAGCCTGGCGGTACGTAGAGGAACCACCGCCTGATCCCTTGGAGGCCCCCTATCTGCCTCCAGCGCTCCGAAAGGGCCGTTGTTGCTGAAGGACTCCCAGGGCTCGGGCCGTCTGCGTCAGCCTTGATGGCCTGCAGCGACTCATCCACCGTTTTCCCAAACAGGTTGTTGCCGTCGAACGGCTGTCCAACACCCTGGTCTGCACGTCCTGATGGACCGTCTTTCTCTTGGCCTCTCACTGTTGATAGAGGAAACCTTCCTTCTGTTCCTCTGGGCAGAGCTGGAAGAGCTCGGACGCCCTGGCGATCATGGTGTGAAAGGAGCCAATTTCATCGGGCGGGGAAGCCCGAGGGGGTGGTGATGGAAGGTCCATCCCGTCGTCATCCGTCCCTGTCATCGTGTCCGTCGCTGTGTCATCCGTGGGATCCGGAGAGGGGGATGAAGGCTCCACGGGCCGCAAGGGTATGAAGGGCGGGGGGTGAACTCTCCTCCGCTTGTTCGGAGGGCTTCCCGACGGGCCCGGTTCTGGATAGTCCGCCACGGCTCATGGTAATCTCGTCCTTATCTCTGTGCATAAGGTTTTGATTGCCATCAAAATGGCAGCCGAATTGTCCTGAGGCTCGGGCAATGGCTGCGACAGGAGGGCTGGCCGCTCCACAGGGGCCTCGTCGGCGCAAACCGTCGCCATCTTCGACCACCTCTTCGGGATCCCTCCCGTGGGATTGTACTTTCTCGAACCTCTCGTTGAGGCTCTTCACGGCCTCCACCAGCTCCTCCTCAGAGGCCGAATCCGTGTCCGTAATGGCCACCGCCCCCCCCTCTTTTTCCACCGGGGTCTTCACGGGGGTCTTGTCGATGGGCTGGAAAGAGGATTCCCTCCGCGGTGGCAGGGAAACTCTGGCCCGAGGTCGCCACTGGTGTAGCCTCCACAGGCTTCACCAGGGTCGCTGTGACTCCCTCGATAGAGGCCTTAGCCGGGTGAATCAAGGCCTTCACCACCTTGGACGCGCTTGAAGCCTTCATCTTGGGGGGAGGGTCACCGCCTTTCTCCCCTCGGCTGAATCGTTTGAGATCGACCGGGGCCTCTCCAGAAGCTTAACCGGGTTCTCGGATTTCCTCTTCCCCGAACCAGAGCGTTGGCTCGTGGTTGATGGTGCCGGGGAAGGTGCGCCCCGCCTGGCAGCCGAAGAGCCTGACCGTTCGGCGCTCCTGGTGCCCGCGGACTCGCGGTGCTTAGCCTTCTGTTGGGCCCCCATCGCCGGGGCACCCTCACAGGACTTAGAAGACCGCTCTGACCTTTTCTTATTCTCACCTGCTGGGCCCTTCTCCAACCAGCTGGCGAGGCGGGAACGACGATCCCTCATGGTCCGTTCCAATAGGTTCTTGCAGAACGCACAGTCCTTCTCCACGTGCGTCTTGTCCTCATGAAGGCAGTAGAATGCTCGTCCTGCTTGAAAACATTCTGTAAACCGCAATCAGGGCAGTTCCCGAACAGCTTGGATGCGGGCGTCGAGCTATCCTTGTCCTGGGCCGCGTCCATGGTAGGCCTCAGATCTTCTGGAATCCTCCAGGAAGCGTCACTCGATGAAAACTTCACCCTTGAGGGGCGTTGGAAATTCCGAAATGGGTGTCCGGGTGTCTTCCGATTGGAAGAAGAAACGGTGGAGCTTGAGGCTCGATTTAACCGAAAAATTACAAAATCTCCTGAAAAAGCGCAAAAACGCAGCAAAAGCTTGAGAGCTATAGCACGAGGACTCCCAGCACTTGAATGTGCGGTAAAAATCTGAAGATGGCTGCCAGAGGAGGGGCTTAGGTCGAGGGCAGTCATTGGCTGGAGGCAGTATGACCCAGAGACCAGTGATTGGTTATTAGTAGAAAGACAGTTCAGAAACGGAACTGAAACTGATTTTTTCTTTACCAAGGATTCCCAGCTTGACGACGGGGAATATTCATGAGCATGTGAATCCATGCCAGACCCCATATGCTGGAGAAATTTAGCACCTCACTTCAAGACACCAATGCCAATTAACCAACCCACTAACAATTTCACCCTCCGCATACATCTCAAATTCTAACCAAACAACCACAAACCTACAACACAACAATCCGCAAAAACTTCACTACACTGCAACAACAAAACAAAGCTCACATAGACGCGCACAACAGCACACAGTGTCTTCCGACAGTATAACACCCCAAGCCCAGCCAACGGAATTCCGGGCTGAGGCCGCCAACAGCCAGCACATCACTGCTCTCTTGCCCTTCTCCAGCTCATCCCACTAACTGCGCCCCACCCCTCCCTTTTTTCAGAGCCACCAGAGCGCCAGGGGACCACTCTTGTGGTGATAGTGCATGGAACAAATATCCGTGAACATTAACATATCGACATCTCACATATGAAGACTGGTACAGATCTTGACTTTCAACTTCTTCATTAGTGTTTAATTGCTTATGACAACTTTTACTCCAGATTTCCCCATATCGACATCTCTGTACATTTGATCTTTCTATATTACTTGGTTTATATTCAAAACAGGTATTCAATTGTCTGTACACCTGTCGGTATGACCAGGAGCTCCCAATACTCAAGGGCAGACGCACCTGTGTTTGCTGGCGTTTCCGACCCGTGGCATATGGCTGCAGCAAAGTCCTTGCTTCTGGAAAGTGTTTCCCACTCTGCAGACCCTTCTTCTCCAGTCAGCTTCTCCTTCACCCACCAGTTGCACTGCTGCTCAGTGCGACCACGTGTCCGACAGCCTCTCTGCTGCTGCCAGCTCCCAAGCGGTCCGCCTGTGGCACTCGCTGTGCTTTTCCCAGTCTCTCGCCTCTCCGGTAGGAAACGCCTGAATCCTTCACCAGTGTCTGCTCTCGGGTGTCTGTCTTTGGTTGTGCTTCTCGCTTTGCCCGCTCTGTATCTCTCGTTTCCACCTTCACTTCTAACTGAGAAAGGCACACCATTTTTAAATGTCCAGCACAGATGATTTCCATCACAGCAATTGGTCTGCACGTTTTGCTTGGTGTTGCTTTTAATTCACATGAAACTCCAGCTTCCTCTTCCAAGTACTTTAGGTTTTATAGGAGTTGGGGTCCATAGGATTACTGTTCTTTTTAAAGTAGTATCGCTTTGGACCATCAGAAACAGGAGGTGTTATACATGTGTTATGTACGTATGAGGTGCAAATGGAATCCTGTCTAGTGTGTTTGTCAAGAAGAGGTTTTAGGGTTTTGCAACTGGAAGGATTCGTAATATGACAAAATTCCACCAGGAATTTAGGAATTATAGGGTTTTCTTCAGCTTAAAGGGAAGAATACGGTGTCTCCCCTGATGAGGTGACCACATCTCGTGGACAGCCATCTCCTTCTATGTGATGCTCCCTCATAATACCAACCCCAGGGTCAGGATCGGGTAGCAGCTGCAGTCCCCTGGTAACATGGGAGCAGATCTTAGGATGGGGATCCTAACAGTGAGAACTCCAAAGTCTTCATCACACTATGGGGCTGGCAGCATGAATGATTTCAGAGAGAGCTATTAAGTGACAGGCCTTTCAGTCATGGATGTCACCCTTAATCATGACTCCTGGCTTCCCTCTACAACTCGGAATCATATGGCTGCTTGATCTATTTGGGCTGTCTGGCGCGTCAAAAGGGCCTCATATCCAATTTCAGCCTTGCTGATTATTTTGGCTGCCAGAAAGCACTTCTTGACTACATGGGTCTACTGCTCAGAAATATCTTCTGGTGCATGATTTTGTGGACTGGCAACCACTGGGTGAGGATCCTTTAGTGCGCTTGCCTGGTTAAGAGAGTTCATTTTGGTTTTAGATTATATACATTTCAGCAAGATATACAAAACAAACACAAGCTCCCCTCCCGAACCACGTCACCTTTCAAGGCCACAAAATACACCACCAACTGTCCGGCCCCCTTACCTAGGCCCTTCCACCACCAGCCCTCAGTCTCCAATAAGAATTCTCTTATGTATTGCGTTGCTGCCTACCAACTGGGATCCCAGGGCCAAGGTTATCTCCCCAAAGACTTCATCCTAGAACTGTTGCCGTTGATGACACATCAAGATCATATGTATGAGATTTTTCAGCTTTTCTAGGAGAAATATACTCTGCGGTATCTTGAATTTCCTTATGCACAACGGGGCTCTGACAGCGACTTGCTTGAGGCGTAGAATACCTCCATCCAGTCTTGATCGTTCAGTCTCTCTAGATTCATCTGCCAGAAATCTCTTAACCTCATCGACCGGCCAGTAGTTGTGCTCCTAATAATGCCTTAATTTTTTATTTCTAAAATAAATTCCAGTGCCCTCAAAGCTGAATGAGGCAATATGCCCAGAGGCGGCGGGCAGACCCTGTAGGGAAGGGCCCGCTGCCCAAGTTAAGAGTCCAAGTGCAGCGAGGGTCCCTTAATGAGGGTGGCAGTGTCATTACCAAAAGGGTTGGCCTGCCATCGAGGGGCATATTGCCATTACCTTTGTAGTTTTTAAAGTATAATATTTTTTTTTTAAATAGTCATAAAAAAAAAAAAGAAATGTACCTTTCCTGCGGCCTGACCGAGCCACATAGTGCGCCTGAAAGGGGCAGTCCGTTTTCATTGTTGATAACTAACGCCATCAACAATGAAAACGGACTGTGGAACAACACCACCACGGAGAAACAGGTACGTTTATTTTTTGGAGGGGAAAACAAGACACCATTAGCACCCGTGTAGAAAGTCACACAGGTGCCATGGTGAGTGGGAAGGGGGAACGGGAAAGGGACGCGCCCGACACTTAATGAAAGTGGTCTGATCGCATGCTACCTTTGTGAATATAGCCTGTGTTCTGAGAATTTTCATTGGTTCTGGGCGCCTCCAAAGATGCTAATGGGAATAGTACACAAGAGCCATGAGTGAACAGAGTTTTGCATACAAGGAAGGATAGGCGTATAACTATGGACAAGCAACAAAGACTATGAACAGAAAAGGGCAGGGGCTACAACAAAGACTAGCACCCTCTGTTCCCACCTGGGGTGTACACAGAATGGGGGCAGGTATTTCCACATAGTAAGGGGAAACTCTAGCCTTCTAATCAGTTTGTTATTACAGTGCCATGCTCTGAATGCTCATGGAAAGGAGCAGCAGGAGTGAACTGTCAGACTGAAGCCTGTACAGTCCAGCAGGAACGGAAAAGTGACTACCCACTGGAACAGGAACCATTACACTTAAATGCGGCACGCTGGAAATTACTGAGATATGACAATGAAAGGGACAAGGTTGGCCTGTTGGAAAACTCAAAAGCCAAACTATGGACAAAAGAATTAACAAATCTTCACAGAAATACCCAGGGAATAACAGGAAGTCGAAATAAGCAAGGTTCAAGACAAAGCACAGGAAGTAAGAGCATAGGTAAGAAGAGGGGAAATTAAGCATGAGGGTACTGATGACTGGAAAAAACAGTCTGTAAACTATAAACTGCAATCAAGACACTGAGAACTGAACTGACTGGGAACAAGAAAAGTATAGCTAGAAACTCTGGACCAAGATAACAAGGACTGAACTGCAGATCAAAAAGAAGGAACCTACAGACTACCTCTGCTCTAGGATCAGGGGAACTATGGGCAGATATCAAGTACTATGGGCACAGAGCAACGAACCGCAGGCAGGTAGCACGTAAAATGTGGGTAGAGAGCAAGAAGCTGAGGCGGCGGAGCAGGGAGACTGCAGGCAAAGGAGCAACAAGAAACTGCAGGCAGTGAGCAAAGGACACAGGAACAGGAGCTGGTTCTTGGAGCACCAGCCACAGCAACAGAGCTCAGAAGGCAATCACAGTTTAAAGCGGGAGGAAACATGCTGAATACAAGAACACTGTGCTTATGCAGGCAGCTGCTTAAATACTGACAGACCCTATGCTGAAGCAGGCTCGTTGGTAGCATCTGGAGCACCAGACCAAAAGGTAATCTGCCTTGTCCTTCCCTGGACATGGGACAGTGAAAGCAATCATGACCTATAGGGATTTTGGGGATTGTAGTTCTCAAGACTGCTGAATAGTAATAGCCAGGTTTCGAGAACTACCAAAAGGTGCATTGTGAAATAAGTTGTTTGTGCAAAGTAATAGTAAAGTTCCAATAATCTCCAAGTAAAGTAAAAAATAGGCATGAATATAGTACAGGATGAATTGTGACCATGAACTGTGATCGGCAGCTAGCCCACAGACAGCTCTTCCCAGTGTTAAGGCGGATGAACTGAGACAAACAGTTTTGGTGGAGTTTTCTGCCCCAACACCCACCTTTCCAGGCCTCTGGAATATCACACTCTTCCTTGAATTGGGCATTGATTGCTTTCCTAAAGTTTAAGTACTGATAATACATAACTCAACCGAGTCAAAAATCCTTTTGGGGCTGGGGCGGCCAGAGAGGAGGCTCCGGAGCTGCGGAGCCTCGGGTGAGTCGGAGTGAGTGAGGTGCACTGCCCTGCCGGGTCCTGCTGCTCGGCGCCGCCCGTGGGAGCCTGCTTGGGGCGGCGCGCGTGATAAACGCCGGAGCTCCGGGGAGCCGGCGGATGGGAGCGGGGCAACTCCCCCGTGAGCTGTGACCATCGGAGAGGCCGGGGAGGCTGGATGGGCCCCGCAGACGCCGTCTTGCTCTGGGGTGGAGTCACCCGATCCTTCTGCTCGCCGGGCTAGAGCTTGGTAGAGAGGTGCTGGGATACCGAGAGAGGCACGCCAGCCCCCACTGCACAGCTGACATCCACGATTTAGAAGCCTACCTAGAACAGAACCACAGAACTCTGGTGAGTGCAGCACCATCCCGGGACGGGGAGCGGAGACCCCCTCTCCCATTAAGCGAATACCCTCTACACTGAAACAACCCCGAGGATTCCCCCAAATCTCCCAAGGGCCTGAAACAAAATTCTTGCAGGTACACGGTTGACACCTTTCAGCCTTTGCAGGGCCTATCTGATCACACTATATCAAAACATAAGAGGCTGGCCCTGCGCATCTGTCGCCTCATGTTCCCCCAGCGGCACTGAGACTATAAGTAGGTGACCCCAACAACCGCCCCAAGGGATGCCCAAAACAGCTGTAAAAAAAGAGGGGACACTGCATACAGGCCTACCTGGCGCCACAGCCTGTGGACTTAACCCCCCACACGCACGGTCACGGCCAAAGTTCACCCTGCTCCGTCTCCAAATCTGACCCCAAACAAGGCGATGTCCACAGAGGAATTAGAGGGAATGCTCAGATCCTTTAAACAGGACATTACCCAAGAGATTAAAGAAGAGATCAAGACCTCCAAAGACTCTTTGGCCCAGTCCCTCGCAGACCTTACCTCCCACCTTGGGGGGGGGGGGGTTGAAACCAGGGTTAACGACCTGGAAAAAGCAGCATTTGAACAATCCCATAACAACGAAGTCCTAGCAGAAAGGGTGAAGGTCATTGAGGAACAGCTCGAGGATATATGGGCAAAGCAGGCCGACTTGGAAAACAGTTCGAGACGTAAGGAACAAGTTACTTACCTGTAACTGTTGTTCTCCAGAATGGGTCTGGCATGGATTCACATGCTCATGAATATTACCCGTCGTCAGGCCGGGAATCCTCGGTATAGAAAAAAATCAGTATCAGTTTCGTTTCTGATCTGTCTTTCTTAGTAGTAACCAATCACTGGTCTCTGGGTCATACTGACCCCAGCCAATGACTGCCCTCTCCCTAAGCCCCGCCTCCGGCAGCCATCCTCAGATTTGGTAGCACGTAAAGTGGCAGTATGACCAAGTGAAAAGTCGCAGAGGGGTAGGCGAGAGGGTTCGCATGTGAATCCATGCCAGACCCATGCTGGAGAAAAACAGATACAGGTAAGTAACTTGTTCCTTCTCCAGCATGGGGTCTGGCATGGATTCACATGCTCATGAATAAGAGAATACATAGCAGTACACACATGCACAACCACGGGAGGTGGCAACAGGCTCAACATTAAGCAATACAGTAACTCAACATTAAGCAACTCTTACCTCCTCACCAGGCTCACCTTAAGCGAACAGGTTGCGCAGCACTGCTTGGGCGACCCTGGACTCCTCCCTGGAGTCCCGATCGACGCAATAGAATCTTGTGAAGGTGTGCGTCGACCTCCACGTCGCAGCCCTGCAGATGTCCAGCAGGGGCACACCAGACAGGAACGCTGTGGTAGCAGCGATCGCTCTGGTCGAATGGGCTCTCGGACGGCCGGGCAGCTGTCGGTTTGCCAACCGGTGACAGTGCATGATGCAGCCGGAGAGCCATCTGGAAATGGAAGTCTTCGAGAGAGCCTTCCCTTGGTTCACAGTCCCAAAGTTCACAAACAGTTGCAACGTCTTCCGAAAACTCTTTGTGCGGTCCACGTAGAACTTCAGCGCTCTAGCTACATCCAGCGAGTGCAAAGTCCTCTCAGCCGGCGACGAAGGCGACGGGAAGAAAACTGGCAACACCAAGGGCTCATTGAGGTGGAAGTCCGACGGCACCTTGGGCATAAAGGATGGGTGTGTCCTCAGCACCACCCTCGTGTCATGAAAAGTCAAGTATGGAGGCTTGCAAGATAGGGCCTGGATCTCTCCCACTCGTCGTGCGGAGGTGATGGCCACGAGGAAAGCTATCTTCCACGACAGGAACTTCAAAGGCGGTGAATGCATAGGCTC